>NC_139340.1:16645000-17117500 GCF_056507025.1 Lutjanus erythropterus | reverse complement strand
AGAGTAGGGCAGAGCAGCATCCAGCCAAGCAAACACGCAGTCTGAATACTGATTAACCAATCAGAGCCCATTTCTGCCTGGCACCAGAGACACTCGTTGGCTGCCATGGCAACCAAGAAAGCATCATAGCTGAAAGGAGAGCGGGGAAGTGCCTTGGTGTGTGTGTGTGTGTGTGTGTGTGTGTGTGTGTGTGTGTGTGTGTGTGTGTGTGTGTGTGTGTGTGTGTGTGTGTGTGTGGAATCTATCTCCTCCAGCTTGGAGAGAGGAAAATGACTAAACTGACAATATCTATTGTCAAACCGATCAGTTCTACACTGGTTGCCATGGAGATTACTAACCTGTTTGGTTGTGTTTGGCAGCCATCTTTCATGCTTTAAATCTTCCATGTGCTTTGACTTTAAGGCTGCACTAATAAATATTTTTATACTAACATGGGATCAAACGTGAACGGGAGATCTTACAGTAACAAACAAACAAAGATCTTTACCGTTTCAGTATCTTTTAGCTTATTTTGATGTTTTGATTCACCGTGACTATCCTCATATGGGTAATTACCAGCAGCAGGACTCTGTTTTCAATTACAAAAGGTCTGACAAACCTGCTGTGCATCTTCTGCCCGGCACCAAACAGACAGACGGATGCAGTTAACGACTACCTGGTGAACATCCACCAACAAAACTACTTAGGCTTAAGAAAAGATTGTGGTTTGGGCTAAAATAAGTATTTTATGTTAACTAAGTCATTGGATGTTACAGAGACAAAACATTGAGTTGACCTCTAGATGTTGCCACCTGACAATAAACGCTGCTTGTAACAGACGAGCTAAACAGCTGATGAATCTCCAGTATTCACTTTCTGTTCGGCTTAATGACAACGAACCGAAGCAGCAAATGAGCAAAAACATGTTAAAATGCGTCATAGAGCTGCAGAGCTGTGTGATCATCAGTGGCATCACATCACATTTCAGCAACTGATTCATGCAACTTAATTATAAATATGATTTTTTTCACAACAGTGTAACAAGATTTGTTTAGTAAATGTGATGAAGCCTGTTGCTGGTTTTATTGTGGACAGAGCTTTGGCAGCAGTGTTTCTGACACACTTTGATGATGACTGTGAAGCATTGTATTATCTGAGAGGCACTGAAAGAGAGAAAAGAGAACAAAATTAAAGAGAGGGAGAGCCTTTGTCTCGCTGCTTTGGCAATATTGTTCTCAACTGTCATGCAAATGAGGAGCAGTGGACTGAGAAATACAGGGAGAGATGGGTCGAACAGACAGAGATAGTCGAGGAAAATCTCGCCTTATTATTCCATGCCAACAGCAAGAAGTGTGCTTTAAATTCAATCTAAATTAAATCTAAACTTTCAGAATTCAATCTGAATTATGTATCAGGCGTCCACAGTCAATATTTGACTGTAAACTACTGCAGGGAATGTGATTAAAACTGTGACATTTTCTTTAAATTTAGTTGTCTGCAATGTTTTGTGCATTTAGAGTTAATTACAGCACAGAGCTGCTGCATGTCACCACACAAACAGTTATCCAGTCCCTGAGATTTAGGTTTCCACGCGCACACCAGCCATGCTGTTGCTGGCTTACACACACACACACACACACTCGCGCCATGAGTCATGGGGCGGTATCACAGTAATCACGTCCACTTCAACCCACTGCGTCACTTATGTCTCTGTGGAGCGGCGTCGTGTTTAACTTGACCACTACACAGATTCGGCACGTTCAGTTTGTTCTAAAAGTGTCAGAATGATGGAACACAGTAAATCCCCCTCTTAAAATGTCCTTTTTAAAAAAAAAAATATTGTCAGAACGTGATGATTCACAGGCGAGAAAGTCTGTCCGCTTGACCTGAGCGAAGCTCCGTTTCACACCAAAGTAGTGAACTCGTAAACCACCTTTTAATTGTGTCTCTCTCAGCCCGTCTGAGGCTCATTCTGTGGTGAACTGTGTTCACTTTCAAAGCATCAGCAGGGAGCTGAGAGGGAATTTTAGGGATTATTGAGCGCTACAACAAAACCCTGTTTAACCCTAGGCTGTAATACTCCGGGTTAACATTTAACGAGTGTGTCCTTTAACATCTGGATTAGTGATAAACCCCAGGTATTCAGACACTGTCCTCACCAGGAAAAAGGGCCCGTTCTCTTTTATTTAAATGTCCAAACTAAACTAAGTTTACACAGTGAGCCTAAACCCGACCAAACCAAACTGACCATGCTAATCCTGATTTTGAGGTTTTCTTACTTCTGTAATCTGTCTGTCTGAAATAATTAAAGCCTAAAACTCCAAGAAAGAAATGCACATAAATAAAGACATGTTCTAGATGTTCTAACAGCAGAAACAGAGTGTGACTGAGGCACACAGTCGACTCCTGCAGCCCTCTGACTCGGTTTGCTTCAGCCTCTTATTAGTGATTAAACAGCTGATGAGGCAGCTTAATAATAGAAGACTTGAATATCCTAAATTATAATAGGAGATTGGTGTGTGTTTGTCAGATGAGAGGCAGCCAGGGAAATCATATTCATATGAAATGCAATATTTATGAATTCTGATATTGAAGGCTTCTTTCTAACTTCAATATTAAACCTGCTGAGGTGCCCTTCAAAACCGTGTAATAATCCACTCTTCCTCCTCTCTGTTCTCCCCATCCGTCTGTCTAATAATATCACTTACACAAGGATATCCAAACACGGCGCCGGTGCACGCTCTCACAGGTTAGGAGATTAAAGGATCATTTCCTCAGTTTTAATTCTGTTAACACGCGTGGAAAAGAAAATGTTAAGGGTGTCAGCGTTAAAGCTCGCTGTCAATCTGACAACGAACTGAAACTGGATGTCAAAAAGTGCAGGACTTCCCTACAGGAGGGTGGAGTTTCAGTCTAGTTTATTAATATACTGCTTGTTTAAGTTAATTTTTACCTGTGGGATTCATTTAGTTGTTTGTTGGACAGCACTGTTGAAACAGCCTGTTGCAGAAAGGATGTAAGTTACCACCTCATGGTCCAGTGAAATCCTGAGCACTTTTCAACTTCCTGTCATGACCAAAGTGAACTGTGTGCCTTAATGAGTACAGCCAGGCGTTTTCTGATTCTGAGGGCAGAAAAAGAAGAAGAAAATGCACGAACGAAAGAGCACTTTGGAATTGAAAAACGCACTCTGGTGCCTTTGTGAAGAACTAGAGTTCAAATTTCTAGTGAAACATCTGGGAGCAGCTCGTGTTTGATTGGTTTTGTATCGGTGGATGTGGGAGAATGGAAAAGAAGAATAATAATCCAGAGCTGCTGGGTCAAAAGAAGCAGCTTTTTGGGTCGAACAGGTAACTCAGCGTGTTGGTTCGTTCCCAAAACAAGCGCACTACACTGGGCAGGAGCCATATCGAGCATTTTTTTTTATTCCCCCCCATTTTTAAAAAGAGGCTTTGAAGTCACAGCTCCATGGTTTGAGAGAGAGAAAGAGAGCACTTCCTTTGGAGATTTCTGAGAATAGGCCACTTTATTTCTGTCTACTTCTTCGCGGGTACGGAAGGGGAAAAATGGACTGGAGCAGAGAGAGAAGAGAGTCAGCCGGACACAGAGATCAATGCCCGGCTGCAGCACAAAGAGCAAGAAAAAATAAAGTGTTTTTCTTTGCTTTTAGGCGGCCGTAGGTGTGCAGGTTCGGTGACCTTGGCAACCGGCAGCGGAGCAGAACATTTGATTGGTGCATGTGCGTGTGAGTGTGTGTCACACGCAGGGGAGGTCAAAGTGCTCAAATGGAAAATCGATAGGTTCTTTACTTATACGTCCAGAACAGGCAAATGTTTTTCAGAATAAAAGCTGCCCTGTCCTCCTTTTCAGCAGTTCGTTTGTTCGCACAGGAGGAGAAGCTTTTTAGGCCGATGAGTCAGACGATTTTGTCAGTTGATCATGGCGTGAGACACGTCCGGGCCTCCGGCAATTTCACCCGTGGGCGCTGCCGCCGCTCAGCCGTTTCAGAATCCGCTGCAGGTAATTGTTCAGGTGTGTACCGGCAGTTGTTACGACGATTACTCTAAATTGCAGGGAAAAAAAGAAATCAACTTTGTTAACCCGCTTTGGTTGATATTTCTCAAACCTCTCGCTTAAGCCGTTTTGTCTTTTTTATTTCTGTAAAATTACAGCTAAAAGTTTGGCTTCCTCATACACGGGAGAACGGGGTAAGTTGAGCCAGTTTTTAATTGAGGCCAGCAAAATTACATAGGTAGGTTTAGACACAGAAACAACTTGTTGTCATCCCTGCAGCACTAACACTAAACACAGACTGAGGGAATTTTTGCAGATTTGGCTGTAAACCAAAGATACTGGACAAATTTAAAATACCACCACCTCCATCTTCAGTTTCACTCCAACCAGGTTGCGTCTGAATAAAAGCTTAGACAATTCATGTGTTTGCAATTGAAACAAGCATTCAAAGGCTTTGCTTTCTTTTCACTGCAGCCCTACAGAATAATGTATATCAAGTTTACCCACATTTGTGTGATAATTAAAGGCTGCTGTAACAAATAAACAAAGGCTAAATAGTTTTCTGAGTAAACTAATTAGACGACAAATGAATTCATACAGAATGCATATTCTCAGAGGATCTTGTGCAAAGCTCATTTCTAAAAATTACCATATGTAGCATTACATGTACAGATCATGTTTTGCATAATGTATTCTATGTAGAGGCTACATTTGAGTGAATAGTAGAAGAATGGTGATGACATACCGTCTCGTTTTCATTACCTAAAATATGAAAATGCTGCAGTATTTTCATCAAACATTAACAAGACAAACAAGCCAAAACAAACAAACCCACCCCTGCTCCCTCCCACGTCCCTCTGTCTGTCGATCTGGCTCTCTCTCTGTTTTTGCTGTCTGTCAATAGCGGAGAGACGGTGGCATTTCCAGCCTGCAGACAGCTTCTCCCATCAGGCCTCATGACTGACGGCGGAACTCTTGTGCATGCGCATGAATACAAGTGCGCTAATAAACCATTCTTTGCTCGTCCTTTAATGTGTCCGTCAATCCGTTTGACCGTCTAAGCTGAATAAATATCTGTAAAGCAGCCACAGCTTGTGGTGCCGAAACGTCACACTCAGTAACTGAAATCACACCGGCTTAACGGCTGCTGATGTCCATCAGCTGTTTGTTCATCCACATACCTCAACAACCGCTTTACCAGACCGCCATGAACATCGGTGTGGATGTCGGTTGTTTAGTGCTTAATTTGGTGACCTCTGACCTTTGCTTCAGTGCCAGTCAGGTGTCAGAGCTGCACGAAATTTACTGCAGATATTTATCCTCACCAGAGATGACTCTTTGCACAGATGCTGAGGCTTATTTTGTGTCGTGTTGTGATCAGGAAACATTCTCAGGCTGAATTTGTACAAAAAGAGACACAATTTACATTTTCAAGTCATCACCGGCGTCCCCCTCCCCCCTTCGTCTTCATGACCTTTTTGAAGGTATTACACCTGGAGAGTTCAGAAGATGATTTGTCTCATGCACTTTACTCTGGAATATTTAAACAGTGGAGCTGCGTCACTCTCATATGAGCACTTGCACGGGGTTGATAGAGCGCCGGCAGGAAAAGGGCAGCGATGGGGGCAACGGCAGAGAAAATGTCACACGGTGCTCCTCCTAAAGACAGACCAACAGAAGGAGGGGGAGGATTCGAAAAGGAAACACACACATCATCAGCTGATAATGCAGTTGTTTCATGATTGATCCATCAGTTTCAAACTAATAAACTGATAAAAGCTAATTGCATAAAACATCATTTATATTAGATGTTTTTAATATATGAGAATAGTCCCACCCACACAGCAGCAACATGAGCTCTGATTGGCCAGCTGTTGAGCTCTGACTCCCCGTCTGCTGTGTGAAGGAACAGGTGGCAGTGTGATCAGTTTATAATTGCTTTTTCAGATCCATTATAATAATGTTGATTATTCCAGCGGCGGCCTTTTGACTCCATAAGTCAGATATTTAAGTGTCGTGAAAATATTGTCAACCAGACAACAACATGTTGCTGCTGCAGCTCATGAATTACAAAGCACACCTGAAGCTGAATTCAGGTGTCCTGAATGATGAAATCACGTTGGTTTCATCTTCAGCGGATCTCGCATCATAACAGAGACAAAAGGAAAGCAGAGCACATCTGAGCCGCTTAACAACAGCAGCTTTAAAAGAGTCCGTACATCGACGGGGAACAGGGGGGTCAGAGCTGTCACTGCTTTGTTATGCAGAACAAACTGTCTGTTTTTGCAGTATTGTGGCGTGTTTTTCAGTCAGTAACAGAAGAAGGACACAGGATTTTTAGTCTAAATCACCCCAACACAACCTCACACACCTAATTTAAAATGTCACATTTTATTTGACTTATTATTCAGTTGTGTGTGTGTTATTTTCCTGCATTATGTTCTAAATCAGTGTTTCCTGGAGGCAGTCTGTTTCAGACGTTTCCCTGCTCCGACACATCGATTCACATGATCAGCTCGTCATCGAGCCTCTGCAGTGATAACGAGCTGCTCATTTGAATCAGGTGTGTCGGAGCAGGTCGATGGTTACACCGAGGAGGACAGAAAACACTGATCCAGATGTTTTGTCCTGGAAATGTTTTCCTGGACTTTATAGCTACTGTCAGCGAGTAGGAAATGCACTGTTACCCTGAATAAATGACATATTTCTCCAGATGTGACAGTTGTTTGAAACGTGAGATAATGTAAGCACACAACTCAAGAAAATATATAAAATAGGTCTATCATTTTTAGACATTTTAAAGCAGAAATGTTACAGAATATTATAGCTTTGACTTAAAGTACATCTGCTTTCCTTCTTTAATAAGATAAAATGAAAATCAGCCAGTGATGACCTCAGCATGTGCAAAAAATTAGATTTAAAAACTTATATACATACAATTGCAAAACAGAAACAGTGCAGCAGTCTTTTTATAAAATAAAACTAATCTCATCATATCCTACAGTATATATTTTTATTGTGATAGTCGATATACATTCCTATCTGATGTCATGTACTGTTACCCAAAAAGAAGCATTTTGCACATCTTTTAGGTGAGACAGGTGCGTTGGAAAGAGGCAAGCAGACCAAAAGGTTGCAAAAAGGACTCCTGCACACTTTCTAACTTGAAATATATAATTTATTTGTGACGTTTCGGTACTAGACCTTCATCAGGCAAACAGTTTTTGTCTGTGAGAAGCCATCTTAAATAGGGAGTGGTTGTCTATCCACAACCAAAATGCACTGTTACCCCCAAATGTCCCTAAAAACATGACAGAGGACGTGACCTTTGTTTCCTCAGTGGTAGCTGTGGCCTTAATCACACGCTAGTCTTTGTCTTTCACAGCATAAGACAACACATTGTCATGCTGGTGCTTATTTTTGCTCCCAATCTGTCTGATCCGTCTCTCACCGATGTGATGGCTTTAGAAAATGAGCCACTGACAGATGAACCAGCAGATTTATTTGTTATTGATTGACTCATCTTAAAAACTGGCCTTTGTGTGCCGTTTTTTCTGATCTCACATGAGGACTACAGTCTGCAGCCTTGTACGTAACAGTAGACTACACTGTAACTACGAGCATTAGAAGAGACAACTTCCTCTCAGTCCAGACTGCACCGTCATGTCCCTCTGCAGCGCCCTGATGGGCAGCTCTGCTGTCCTGTGGACGCTGAGGACCCGCAGCAGCGTCCACCACTAAAAAGCATCTGATCAGAGTGATGGCAGCTCAGCTGGAACTGTCGACATGTTGTCCGTCCCTCGTGTTGAACACTCCCTCCTGTCTGCACGGTTGACTGCCTGCAGAGACGGCCTGAGTGCTGACTGTGTCACAGAGCAGAACATGAGGAGCCAGACGTCATTAAAAATGAAGCTTGAAAGAGGATGGTGAATTCTAGTTGTAAAAGTCAAATTGGTAGAAATTGGTGTGAATTTTCTGGCCTTTCTAGTGCTAAATTACCACAACATCTTTTGGTGAATACAGCAGCAACCAGACGATGTTTCGCTGCTCCATCTGAGTGACAGAGAAGTGGCTGAGACAGCTGAGACACGGGCGTCTCAAAGAAGCCGCCAGTGCCAGTGTATGGTGTGAGACTCGCTTAAAATTCAAAATGGGGAACTACAGAGCAAAGCTGTCAAGATGTGGATGTGCGGAGGAGTCAGGTAATGCAGAGGAGACTGAAAGAGCCTGAAAAGAAAGAAGTAACCCTGCTGCAACATCAAGAAATCCAGCCGAGCTGAAGGGAGCTCACCTGCCCGAGTTTCTGAAGGTAGAAAGCAGCCGAGTGTCAGAAGAAGAAGTGAAGATCGAGACATCTGTAAGACCTGACCCTCTCTTTGTGAGTTGTCTCCGTTTAGCCCGTCCTTGTTTCCCTCTTTTCTCTTGAGTCGACCTTTCAAATTCTGTCTTTGAATCTCGCCGTGTTCTCCGTTCTGCTTCATTCCTAATAATTTAATCTGTCAACAAGCAAAGGACTTCTGTTTACCAGAGATGAAAAGACTCCTCTCGTGGTGTCTGTCAGGTTTAATAATAAAGGAGTCGGTGGTCAGGTTTCTTATTATGTTGGAATAATTTCAAGCTTTCATTAAGTTCTTTCTGTTCTGCAGTTCAGTTCTAATTTTACTCTTATTCTCCTAATTGGCTTTAGCTGAAGAACACACACCTGTTCTAGTGAGGCTGCCGGCTCACAGGCACTTCAAAGAAACAAAAAACTCTCACAACTCCAACACAGCGTCTTTTTTTTATTTTAGGTTGTAAAGATCAATATTTCAGGATGCTGCATTCTTCGGGATGTCTGACTGACAGTAATAGTCTCTCAGACGGTCTGCAATTACTAACAGTCGTCGAAATTGGCAATCCATTTCAAATCAGCTCTCAGAGCATTCAACCTGAAAATAGAAAAAGAGGCCAAGTAAGGCCTCAAACAGCGAGTACAGGCAACCTTTACCTTTTCCTTTAATGTTTCAATCAATTGTCCAAAACACAGAGGACAAAATACAAAATACAGGAAATGCTTGATAATTTTCTGTTCACTGTATGTTCCTAAGGTCCTATGTCCCAGGATCCTATGTCCCCAGGGTCTTATCTTCCTAAGACCCTACAAGTCAAGACAGGCAAGTCCCAAGTCCTAAAATTTTGAGTCTCGAGTTCTAAACGAGTCAAAATGTTGCAGTGAGTTCCCACTCGCATTGATTTACACAGTTACTCAGCTGCTAAGCCAGTTTTTGTGCAGTCAAATGTCAAATGAAGGTGAAAGTTGTTGTGTCTCCGTACATAATTTTCAACTTTTAGTTCTGCATATTACATTCAATTTTTTTGCAGATGACCAGCTGGTTTTTGTACATGAGCAAAATTATCTTTGGCCTCATTTTTTTCTTTATGATTCTCTCCTGCAACTTTACCAGATGCAAAGTGGATCTGGGGAACACTTGGGGGAACACTTGCAGAGAACGAGTCCAAGTCTGATTGCAAATCTTTTTTGATTTTGTCAAGCGCTCGAGTCTAAAGTCATCAAAGTCCACACCTCTGGGAATACCAAACTCCACATCACCATCAGAGGGAAAAACAGCAACCAAAAGCACACCCAGAGCGTTGCTTCATGTCACAATTAGCAAAAGTCTAACCTGGGAAACCACTTCAAAGCCTGAAAGTTTTTGGTTGGGTGAGGTGACAATTAACAGCAGCTGAGAATAGTTTTCACACCTTGTTCAGTATCTGGGCAAAATTATGAGACTTAACTACTATCTGCTGGCCTAATTAGCCTCATTAAAATCCTACAAATGCAAATGTCCAATTAATGCCGCACATCTATCCTCAAGACTCTTGTTAAAGAGAAACTGCGAACAAAGGAGGAGGTGGAGGTCCCGGACACAATGCAAGGTTTTTCCAATTGTGGCCTTCAAAGAGCAGGAGTGTTCGGCTCAGTGCTGTTGTGTTGTGCATATCGCAGTGTGTCAGCATTAGCTTGTGCTGTCTGCATTGTGTTAAACTACAGCAAACTGTGGGTCCAGCTGGCGCTCAACACAGAGACAAGAGGATGACAAGAAGTAACAAGAATTCATCCTTTTGATAAGATTCTCTGAAACGCACCGGCTGCCAGAAATGCCATTGAATGTCAGCTGTCTGTTCCTGGCTCGACAACACACACTCACACACACACACACACACATTTTCTTTCCCTGCCTCACCTTAAAACACTGTCAGAAGGTCGTACAAAAGAGGATCAGGGCTTGAGTCAGTCGCAGGGAAATGAAGCAGCTTTTTCTTTAATGACATTCACAGAGAATATAATGGGGAACAGTGAGAGGACAGGAAGGCTGGCGGACTATTTTTCAGCTCGCATTCATGCATTTGCAGCATGGCTAATGCATGATGGGATGTGACAGTTGTTGCTTTGTTTCAGCGGGTCAAACAGTGATGAATAAAGTCTGCTGCTGTGGAAATGAGGCATGTGTCATCCTCGTTGCTCTGTTGCTCCGTGGAAGCTCGACTCTAAATGTGACCAGCTGTCCTGTTTTTATTTAATTAACAAACTGTCAGCTGGGACGTTAAACTCTTAAAGCAAAAGTCTGACATTTTGGGATACGATAAATGAAGGCAAAGGTAAGCTGATTAGCTTAGCTTAGCATAAAGATTGGAAGCAGGGAAACAGCTAGCCTGGCTCTATGCAAAGATGACAGAAAACAACGATTCAATTTCCCAAACAGTTGCCAGGTAACCAGAGGAGAGTCCAGGAAGTCACTGCTCCCTACCAAGAAGTAGTCAATTTATGCTAAGCTAAGCTAACCATAGACTTGGTAAATAAAAGCTGTTATTGAGGGTTATGTGCTGGACAATTTTTAGCCTGGGCACAGTTGCCAGGTAACCAGGTAACATGTTAGCTAGGCTTATTGTTTTCCCTGTTCCCAAACTTTATCCTAAGCTAAGCTAACTGTACTGTTGGTTTAAAAAAAAGCTAAGTAAATTCATAGTGTTGGCGATGTCACAGGGAGTTATGTGCTGGAAACAGTTGCCAGGTAACCAGATGAGAGTTTAAGAAATCACTGCTTCTGACCAAGAAATAATCCAACACATAACACCATGAACTGTCACTGCTACACTCCCTTTTTTTGTATTAAAAATGAACAAATGAGATTTAACATGTTATGCGGTAAGAAGGAAGAATTTATTATCTTTGAACAGAGTTAATTTAGAATTAGCATTAAGAGTGCTCTTATCTGTTAAACATAATGGATTTCACAACATTTTGATGAGTGATGATTTAATACTAAATTTTAACATGTTAACTAACTTTCTTCAGATTAATGTACTGAAGACAATACTGACTAGTATTTACTAATTTGTCTTTTCCCCTCTATAATAAGTTAAAAGATTTCTCCAGGAAACTTTCTAGCAAGTTATTAAGAAATAAAGCTTCAAATCACATTTTGGTTACATGAAGCTGCGAGATGGGTTTGAAAGCTCCACAGTGTGATTTATGAGGATGATTTCTTTGATATTGCATTTTGGAATAAAGTTGAAATGTCAAGAATAAAGTCCAGTGTTTTTTGAAAGTACTGACTGATTTATTTGTGTAATTTTGTCAGCTGAAAACATGTCAAATTGAGAGATACTTTGTCTAAAATTAGGCTAAAACCTGTCAGATTTTCAGACTAAAAACCAAATGTATGTCCTACGTGTCCTCGCAGGAAGTCCTCCCTGTCACCTCTGTGTGTGACCTCGAGCCCTGAGGCTGGAGAAAAGTGCAGATGTGTCTGTTCGGAGCAGCTGGATCTGTTTCTCAGGTATTAGTGAAGGTTCACTGCACAGGGGCAGAGACAGAGAGGGGACAGAAAGCTTTAAGACACACATTTTAAATACATCATGAGGACTGTGAGGTAAAACATAACTTGTTCAGCTGTTTTTGGACTATTTGGTTTAATTCTCAGACTGTAATAGAGAATCACTTTTAAGTAAAATAATCACAATTTATGCATTTTCTCATTTTGCAGCTCTGAGAGTCTTGAGGCTGCGAACAGTAAGTGAACATGTCCGAGGCTGTCAAACACTCTCAGGACCACTGACACATGCAGAATGAACTGATACAGTCGGGTTTGTCGGGGAGATATTGCTCAATATAAAGGTCAGCAGAGCGAAGCTATTTCTGTACAGAAAAAAATGACATGAGGGGTGTTGGGAATACTGGGAAAAACTGCCTTGAGTGATCAGAAACCATTTCGATGTCATAGACCAACGCGCTGACACCTCCACACACTCATATAGATATACACACACCGCACACAGACACAGTATAGAGAGGGAGGAAGGAAAAGACGATAGAAGAAAAAAGGAAAATGAAGATCCGGGGAGTCTGTCTGTTCCAGCTCAGCAATCAGGACTCTCAGCCTCTCGGTGCTCCGGCTTTCCAAATTGACAATTTTCTCAGAGTGTTATCCACAAAGACGAGAGGCTGTTATATATAGGCCTGAAGAGATGGCTCTCTGGACAAATAAACAGGTATTTACACACACACACACACACACACACACACACACACACACACACACACACACACACACAGTATGCACATTTGCACAAGCAGCAGAGAATCAAACGACTGAGTGAAGCGTTGAAAGAATTGGTTTTTGAGACAGAAATGAAGGCAGACAGAACAAATCTCTGCAGGAAAAACAGGCCATGGTGATAATGTGGTTGTGTGGTTGTGTGTGTGTGTGTGTGTGTGTGTGTGTGTGTGTGTGTGTGTGTGTGACTGACAGGACTTTCACACTCTCCTTTCCTGCCTCTCCTCTGTGTCACTAATTGCATTGTGTGAACATCCTCCAACAACAACAAGTGATCAAGAGCAAACCTCTTCCATCCACCTCAACATCTGAGGCTCTGCAGGATAATTAAATACCTTCATGTGAGGAGAAAAGACACCGAACCGCTCTGATTGTTTGTACCAAACAGCTCTCTGATTGCAGGTCCTTCATACCAAAGAAATCTGAAGCCGGGATGATGAATTATGTGAGTGTGAGACAAAAAGACTGAGGGTGGAGGAGGTGAAAAAGAGATGCTGTTACTCCCTCTACTGGTTCAGCTCGTGCACGTCAGTCTGAAGCTGAAACACCAGTGTGGATCCACAATCAGCTTTATTATAATGATTTAAATCACATTCCCAGAGAAATGTATAAAAACATACATGCAAAGAAAAGCATTTCAGTTTTCTTTTAAGTTTAGGTTATTGTTTAAGATATAAATTTAAAAAGAAGAATAAAATCTCACAGGATGAGGTCATGGTGAAGACCTGAAGTTATATTCACAGCCTTGAGTGTCTGATAAAAAAAACCAAAACAGCCTCATCCTGAATAGAAAAATACATAATTAAAACAAATAAAGAGCAAATATAATAACAGCCAAACATCAGTGGGAAGTAAATACAGAATTTGTCAAAAAAAGAAGCTAGGCAACACTGTTCTGGTATCACTGACAAACAATTTCACAAAAACCTCTCAGCATATTGTAAATCAAGTGTCTGAGACAGAAGGAGATTTCTGCACCTCCTCTATGTCTCTGTTTTCAGTATTTAGAGAATCTGGCTCATGACGGTTGACTGAAACCAGTCAGTTCTTCTCAGATCATCGGCTGTTCTGTTAGTGCAGCTGTGCATGCAGGTTCCTTTAGTGAGGGCCTGAATGAAAAACACAAACTACTGTAGGAAAAGTCACCAGTGAGCATCACGCTCAGCTCAGGAGTTTGTCAGCTCACTCTGTTACTTCTGACTTCACCTTCACTTGTGTTCATTCACGTTTATCGAGGAGTTTTGCAGAGAGGAGCGGGCGGAGCCGGGGAGCTCTGCAGGAGAAGCTCGGTGGCAGAGTGGAGCTTCTGGAGGAAGGAGGTGAAGTCAGAGTCTATGTTTTGAACTTTTGGGATTAAAAAGTGGATTTATTTTCACGTTTGCTTGTAAATCTGTGCGCAGCAGCGACCACGGAGGAGCCGACAGCTGTTTACAGTCCGTCCATGTTGACCGATGGCCGGAGGAGAAATGGATTTAAAAGTCCTGGAAAGGAAAGTGGTGAGTACTATCTGTACTGACATACAAATACACACATGGTGCTTCTGGTCTGACGTATTCCTCAGTTAATAATTCTTCTTTCTGTGATGATCTGCTTCACAAAAACCCCACAGTTGATATGTGGATGTCACAGATTCTGGTGACTTTGGAAACCCCCTGACTCTTTACTTCATGAACTGTGACTCATATATCCCTGGAAGGCAGTGACTCACTGCTCCATCTGCTGGAGCTGCGCTCATATTGTTGCACAATTTATTAATTTACCACCTTCTGTCTGTTTTATTATATTTGGACACTTACTTTTTGTTGTGTTGTTAATTTTTATGTTGAAGGCTGGGTCTGTTTGTATGACCTTTCAGATGTATTTTATTGAGTACAGATTTATGAGTTTGAAAGATGTGGGTGATTACAGAGCAGGCTGGGTTGCATTATGGGAAATGTAGGATGCACTAGAGTAGGGAATAAAATCTCTGCAGTTTTAACCATCTTTTTAAATGTTTCCCACAAGTCCCAACTTTATAGAAGAGTAGTTCTACAAAGTAATACACCATAAAGTAAAAACTTTTTAAAACATCTCTTTTTGTATTTAATAAAGTATATTTAGAATATAATATTTACCAAACACTGTCAGGATGTCACGCCTGTAGGTGGCAGTACGTTCAAGCAAATTCAGCTCAGAGGCAGAGCTGCACAGCACATTGGAAAAACTCAAACTCACACTGGGACACACACATTAATAAAAAACATTTTATTAAAGAAGAAGCGGGATGGTTGGTTTCCCTATATTCTATACATTATGTGCTATACAATGTAGACAGACAGACAGACGGTGCAGGAGTGCTGACCAGGTTCAGTTTGGTATTTCATCTCACTTTAATTCTTTATTTAGTTTATTTTTTTAAACATGTGCATGAAGGAATTCATTGTCAGAAAGCAGTTTACTGGTCCGGTGACCGTATGCAGCACCCATTTGTTTTAATGACAAAAAAAAATAAAGGACAAAACCTGGAACATCACTGCACACATGTTCATGTAGCCTGTTAACCACACACACTGAACACACGTCAGTGTTTTTATAGTTAAATATGAATTTAGAGGAGCCTAATAGACCAGATTAGAGTCTGATTTTCCTGTCAGAGTTAACAGTTTGTGTATTTTTAGCCTGTGAATCTGTAATACTACATGAACTGTATCCTTTAAAACTGCACCTGTGACGTCTGTCTGCTTTTAGAAACGTGGACATGATTGTAGAACTCGATGACAGAAATGCTACGTGACTTTTCAATCAGCAGAAAGCATCTGACCGCACCACAAATGAAATCCAGCAAATAGTCACGTCCTACCGCAGCAGTTAAGATTTGGATGATTATCTGTTTTTGAGCTGCAGCGAAAGTAAAACGTTCACTTCACTGTTCAGGTTCAGATCGAAACAAGGGCTGATTGTAGGCGTATAATTAATTCAGCTGTTTAAATCGTGTCATTGTGGACGCAAAGTTTCTCTCAGACCGATCAAAACTTGGACAGACACTTGTGGGTTTAACATTTATGGTTCTTAAACAGACAATCTGAGCCAATTAATGAGAAATAAACAACACTTCTGGAAGCTGATCAACAGCAACAGTGCTGCTATAATGAACAAATCCCACCTCACTTAACAACACTAACACCACTCTTTATTTCTTCTTTATAACGTTTCAGAAAATAATGTGGAACCATTAAATCCTTTTATACATGGACTCTGATTTAGAGATATTTACATTTTCTTAAAGAGACTGAAACATCTGAACATTAATAGTTGCTTTTGTTTATGCGATGAAGAAGAAGAAGTGAGGTTGTTGTGGTTGTTGAGAGGATTGTTTCTGACGTGAGCCGTCTCTCATACAGACAGAAAACTAATCAGGCAAACAGAGAAAACTCGCTTAAATACAAACTAAACTCTTAAATAACATTCGTTACATCAGTGAGTGGAAACCCTGAGAGTCAAGTGAGGAAAGAAAAACCGTCTGATATAAATTGTTTTCTCTCCTTTCTTTAGTCATAAAGTTCTTTCATTTTTTTCATCTGTGAAAACAGGCGAGTGTCACAACGACAAAACAAAACAACAAAAACAATGAAGGAACGAGTTTTGTGCCAGGAATAAATAAAAAGAAAGATGAAATGTCAAAAAATGAAGGTGAAATGTCAAAATGTCTGGAATAAAGTTCCAAGAATATTTCAACTTTATTTCAACTTCATTCTCATAACACAAAATAAAATAAAAAATCTTCCTCCTCTCATTTATTTTTTCTGATCCCTTAAAGTTCAACTTTACTCTCGACTCTTGACTTTAGTCTTGAAATGCAAAGAAAAAATAATGTGGCTGCAATGCTGCATCATAAGTCAAACAGATTATCGCGGCAAAACCCGTTTCAACCTGTTCTTAAACGCAGGAATGAAAGAAAACAATTAAAATGAGATTTTCTTTTTTCCTCGCTTGACTCTCAGGACTTCATCAAGTCGAAGCCAGATGCTTTTTTGTTTCCTATTTCTCACCAATGTGACGCCAAACAGCTACAAACCTACTCAAATCAACACTAACGGCAGATATTAATGTACGGCATAAACAAAATCATCAAAAAAAAAAAGGGGCTTTTTTTGTCTGTGTGAGGCAGGTTTGTCTTCACGTCACCAGAAGCAGAATCATCTGCGTGTGTGAAATTCAAAATCCTCTGTATGATCGTGATCGGACAGCTGACCTGAAACACCAAAAAACCCTGGATTTTAACGAGGAGAGAGTGGAGGACTAGGGTTAGACCGATATATACTGGTGCGCAAATACTGAGCTTAAATCTTAAATATTTAGTTTTAGTGCCTCGTAGTGTAAACGCTGCTCTTTTCCGCCTTAACCAGAACAAACGTCCAGCAGAAACACCGTCTCTTATGGAATAATTCTACTAAAAATGATCAGATTTACTCATTTTAATAAGTGCTACAAATACAAAATTGAAAAAATATCAGTATCAGACCCATATCGGTTGAACCCTAGTGAGAAGATGCAAAGCCACAGGTGTAAAGATGCAAATATACACATACATACAGTTTTGCATAAACTCTATGTACAGACATTATGTGTGTTGGGACTAGATTTGGCAACCAGGCTGAGAAAAAGTTGTTTCTCATGAATAAGGCATGCCATGGAAGGTGGCCCTGTGTGACTCGGCAGCGTTTTATTCACCTCCTCACACTCGGCTGGACGCAGTTTGTTTCCCCAAAATGTTTTCCCAGAATTCTTGCTGAATTTTCGAGCGGTCTGTTGAGGGCGTTTTACTCACGACAGGCTCTGAAAGTTTGATTTTCCTGGATTATTATTATTTTTTTTAAATTCCTTTGTGATCCCGCGCGGGCGACCTCGCCAGGAGCCGTCTGCTGTGATGTCATCACTTGGCGACCGCCGCCCGCAGCTGCGATGCGGGAGCGTTCAGAAGCAGCGCCGGATCGCTCCTCCAAGGCATGACATCATCATCGACATGAAGCGCGTTAAGTCTGCTGGCACGGCCCGTCTCCGTGATGTCACAACCGCCCGCTGTGATGTCGTACCCCATGCTCCAATGACCGGAAGCCTCGTGCATCAGTTCCATCGTTGTCCCGTCAGATGTTTGACAGTCGTCGGCCGCGGGTGGCGCCCAGTGAGGCTCGCAGCCTCGGCTCTCTGGCTCTGTGGAAGAAAACAAAACGATCTTCAGAGGTGGAAACGCAGCTTGTTTAAAAGTTTTGGGTAGATTTGTATGAATCCTTTAAATGATACAAAAGTTTGTAATATTATGTGCAGCATTACCTCTATTTGGCTTATAAGTAATAGTGATATAACACCCCTCGATGTGAGAGGAAGGTGGGAATCGCGAGAAAGTTTTGACAAAGACACAGAGCGTCCCTGTACCCGACTCCCACCTGCCTGACTGAGAGCTGCTGGCTGAGATTCCTCTGAGCAGCGTGCACGGGGATAAATTACAGTATAACAGATTTGTTTATGTTTCTCACTGTCCTCCTGATGGTCTGAGTAACTCATTAGATTTGTCGCTTGTTCATAACAAAACCTTTTACAAACGTAGTGCAGAAATCTTTGTGTCTGTTGTTGCTCAACACTCTGACTGTGTCTCAACAACAGTTGCATGGATTCACATGACGTCACGTCTGAGTGAGGAACCACTGACTGAGATCTGAGAGACAAACCTGTAGTGTTCGTTGAAGTCCAGTCTGAAGCTGAGGAAACGCAGACTCTCATCTGAGCTGGTCATCAGCAGCACCAGGAACTGCTGGACGATGCTCTGAAACAAAGAGAGGGAGGCGCTGATGTAAGATTCTGTAAACGCTGATGAGCAGAATGCAAACGACAGACAGAGGCTCCGGCTCGTACCTGGTAGAAGTGGGTGAGGATGCGGAGCTGGGAGCGCATCTTTGGTATGGTTTCCTGGAACTCCTGAATCCTCTTCTTCTCCTCCGCTTCCTGTTCGGCCGTCACTCCCCACTGACCCTGAATCAACAGGAGAGCATCACACATTTAGCTGCTTGTATGTTCCCGCTCTTCTTCTCTCTGTATTCAGCTCATCCTCTTCCTACCTCCTCCTCTCTCTGCCGCTTTTTCTCCTCGTACTGCAGTCGGAGGGCGAGTTCCTCCAGAGCCGAGCGGTACAGGGAGTCCTGGGCGCTCTGGAACTCGATGATCTGGTCAAATATGGCCCTCAGCTGGTTCAGGAGAGACTGGACGGACACAGAAAACAGTTCAAGGAAGAGTCGGGGTTTATTAAGCTTTTTAAAGAGTAAAGCTGAATCGTTCCATTTCAAGTAATAAAAGATTTTAAAAAAGAGGATATTCAAGCATATTCCTAACCTTGAAAATTTAACAGTTAAAGCATTTTCCAAACTTTATTGACCTAAAAACTAACTAACATCATGTCATTTTTTTCTGTAATTGTGTGTGTGTGTGTGTGTGTGTGTGTGTGTGTGTGTGTGTGTGTGTGTGTGTGTGTGTGTGTTACCCTGCTGTTGTTGTCCAGCAGACATCTGGAGATGATTGTGTCGAGGAAGACTTCGTGCGCGGCGATGATGTGGTCGAGGTCCTGAGCCTGCTGCACTTTGTTCCACAGCTCGTCCCAGGAGCACTCCAGCACCTATACACACACACACACACACAAACACACAAACACACAAACACACAAACACACACACACACACACACACACACACACACACACACACACACACACACAAACTTTACCAAAGCTATATGGCTTTGTCCTTTTATTAAAAATCAGATATCACACAGTCACTGATGCTGGCGCCTCTCCGCCCACAGTCAATATGTTTTTCTTAGAATTCTTATAATTATTTGATCAGATGTTATTTACTGACTTATTTACTGGACAGTAGAACCCGCTATTTAATCAGCCGAAGAGCTGCTGTCCCATCGAAAAAACTAAATCATTATCCTGACTTTCAGACCGGTTTGGACTTGAACCAGCAACCCTCTGAGATAAGTTAACCTCACCAACGTGCTGTAGATCAGAGTCATGCGGTGTTGCGTTTAACAGACGCAGCACATCTCCTCCTGCTGTAATTACCACTGTTTTTACTGATGTTTTACAGCCTGTGACAGCAGCAGCACTGCTAATGGTCTGACCTCGAAGGTGATGTAGTACTGCATCTGGTGGATGAAGTGGACCATCTCGGAGGCCAGGATGTGACACTGGTGCAGCACGCCGGACAACTCTGGACGGGGAAAGAGCACAGCAGCAGGTAAAATTACAACAAGACCCTGACTACCTTTTTAAGAAGACTCAAATATTTATTTATGCATGTTTGAAATGCACTTTTACTATAAATCTGAAACAAAACAAGTGTCAAATCTTTTTATCCAATATATATTATGCAATTAACCAAATTTAATCAAACTGTAGCCGCCACATGTTTACACGTGACTCACTGAAGTAGAATAAATCACATCTGTGTGGGAAAAATATGAAAATTAAAATGGAGAAAACTCCGGTGTGTGTGAGTGTTTAAGCACCAGGCATGGTTTTGAGCAGCTTGGCGTTACACATCTGTCCCTTCCAGATGTCAGTCAGAGTGTACTCCATCCTCTTGGCCCTCCACAGGAAGTTAAACACCCGCAGGTAGTGGCCCATACACTCCCTCGTAAACACCTGAACACACACACACAGATTCATTTATGTATCAATAGCAAAGGATCTGCAGAGACAGAAACACACACGGTGTGTTGGGAAGTGTATCGAAAGTGTGTGTGATACCGTAGCAATGGGTCCATCAACATGGTAGTCCAGACTGAAGACATCCCAGCCTGTATCACCAGGAGACACCTCCAGCAGGCGGACGTCCAGCCTCTTGAGGATCTCCGCGTTGTCAAACTGGGCGTTTGTGGCTCTGACCGCCGTCTCCAAGATCCCAGTCAGGTTGTGTTGGTACAAAGTGGTGGCAGGACGCGCCAACTCCGGTCTGGGACAAAAGAATCAGGAGACGTTAAGATCAAACTTTACTTGTGTGATAAAAGGGGAGACATATTGAGAGTGTGTCTCTAACTTGAGCAGGTCCATCAGGTGTCTGATGAAGTCTCCCTGGCCCAGCAGCAGGTATCTCCTCATGGCCTGCAGGTGCTCCAGCAGCAGGTAGTTGCGGTTGAGGACGTCCAGCAGGTATTTGCTGGTGTCAAAGTAGGCGGCGTCGATCTTCTCCTGAAACGCCCCCTCCAGGTCTGACAGCAGCTCCGCAGCTACGAGACAGACACATGAAAAAGGTTTTATAACTGGGACTTGAATGAGTTTGAATAACTAGAAAATAAATATTACTGCTGTTAAACACGGACGAACAAAATGGAAAACAAAAGCAAGGCAAGAACAAAAATATGACTGTGAGGGTCAACAACACGTCCTCTCTTTGTCCACCAGGACCTCTGGAGAAGACGAGAGCGTGACGTCCTTCAGCAGATACAGTAAAAGCTCCAGATCAAACTGGTCCAATGAAGTCCTGCAGACTGAATCAATAGAATATGGCTAAGTATACCTCTTCCCTCTTCATCGTCAGAGGGAGAGGAGGACGAGGCCGGCGAGCGGTAAGAGCATCGATCACTGCCAGTCCACCGGCCTACGTCAATAGCACAATATCAATACGCCGAGGACGAAACTAAAAGGAGGCTTCTTATTGGTCATTGATGTCATTAGTACGCTTGATTGAAAAAGAAAACTGAAAAAGAAAGAAAACAAAACAATAAAGAGGACCAATAAAGCCATCAGCTTTCATGTGTTCAGCAGATTGTACTGCGGCTTTGGACTGAGATTTTTTTTAGAGATAATATTCCAAAGAAAATCCTAATTATGCCCAGAAACCCAAGGACAGATACAAACATGCTGAGAAACTGTTTCACTGTAAACTAGAGAAGCGTGACAGAACATGACAGACAAACTGAGACTCTCACCGTCTTTGGGCGTGTCCGCAGACTTGGACGCGGGCGTGATTTTGCCGGGCGGCGTTCTGTCATGACAGACCTGATGCAGGAAGTTGATGGATTTACCGATCAGCAGAACCTGGAAGGCAGAGAGACACAGAGAGATAACGAGTCGATGTGACTTCAGGTAAACAGCAGCCTGGAGGTCATATTTAATCTGCAATCATCACGTTGTCATTAATGTGTGTGTCAACAGGCTGATACCTGCGTGGTGAACGCTGACGGATAAATAACTAATAAAAACTGTTGAAAAATGCTTCTAGAAGAAAGTAAAAGTAAAATACAAAGTAAAGTGTGACACCGTCTTCAAACAGATTTTAACTGACCTTTTGATCACCCTACTTTTCAGAATGTGTGACAGTGTGTGTGTGTGTGTGTGTGTGTGTGTGTGTGTGTGTGTGTGTGTGTGTGTGTACCTTGCGGGCCTGGTCCATGGTGATGAAAGAGGGGATCATTGACTTCCTGAGGGAGTACTTGTCGTGCCACAGACGATCTGTCTTCACGTTGGGGTCCGACGCTACGAAGAACTGCGCACACAGAAACAGTTTGACACACAGCGGGAAGTTTGAAACGCGTCTACGTGAAGCCCTCAGCCTAATGAAACTTTCTACGAGGAGAGTCAAACGGCGAGTAAACGTCTGTATGGACGGAGCGTGCAGTCCACTGCAGAGGTTTTCCTCCTTTGTCACATTCACTTAGATCGTCCATTTACTTCCACTTACAGCAGCTTCCTAATGGGCGCGCTGAGGGCCGCGTTCTCTATGTTCTCCATGTACACTGATACATTTTTGACTCCAACTGTCAGCGTCACTATGAATCAGGTCTCTACCGAGCACTTTAACAGGCTATTAGCTGAAACAAGAGACGGCCAAAGATTTCACTGCAGAAACCACGAGGCTGAGCTTCAAAATCCAGCTTGAATATAAAGAAATTGATTAGTTACATTACTATAAAAAAGTTTTAGGTTGTGGTGAATATGCAAATAAATGATCACTTATTTTCAGCTGAAACGTCTCATTTTTACTCCACACTGATCTGCGTTGTTTATTGTGTGTACGTGCGTGATTTCCTGGGTAATTTCCTTCCTGACAGGTGCGATAACTTTGCCTCTGTGTTCTTAAACGAAGCACTTAAACCGACCAAAGTCCGCTGATGTTTAATGGTTAATGCCGGACACATAAATAGTGTGAGTAAGAAGGAAACAGAAAGAGAGAGAGAGAGAGAGAGAGAGGGCAGGGAGAAGTAAAGGAGAAACATCCATCACCAGCCTCTCCATTACACTCCTCTCATCGCTCCTCATTTAAGAAGCTGTCCTGCCTCTCCTTCTCTTTCTTTATTTCTCTCCTCTCAGTAATGTTCCCTCTCATTGGGGTCAAACAGCAGAGCAGTGGGACAGAACAATGTTCCAGTAAATTCCTCTCCAAAGCAGGACGCAACTCTCTTGTTAAACTTCACACCGAAGCGCCGTATTCAAGGCTGATTAAAGGTGTGTGTGTGTGTGTGTGTGTGTGTGTACCTCGTGGTAGGTGTCTTCCAGCTCTCCGTCATAGATCCACCTGTACAGGAAGTTGAGGATGGGGTGTGACACCAGGCTGAGGATGTGTTGGACCAGCGCTCTCATCTGCGGGTCGCCCGTCTTCCCGTAAGAGTGGACAGCTGAGGCCAGCTCGCCTCCTTTACGACCTGAAACAAGAAGAGCGAAACAAACACTCACTCAGCTAAAACTGTTGTTTTCTCGATTAGATGATGAGTTGTTGGCTCTATAAAATGATGGAAAACTGAAAAATGTCGATCCTCAAATGTCTTGTTCTGTCCACAACCAAAAGATATTCAGTTTGTAAGGTAAAGAACTACACTATCCAACTATAGAAAACTGTAAACTGCTGTTTTTATGTTTCCAAAACCAAACGCAGCAGAGATGCACGCTACCAAACCAACCTTGGCAGAAGTCGACGAGTGCCGCCAGCGTTTTGAGTCGAACTTTGGGGTCGTACATCCAGACCAGGAGCCTCCTGAGAGTCAGACTGCTCTCTGAGCAAACGTTCACACCCTGCTCATCCTCCACCTGCAACTGTAACACACACCGGAAATCAGTTTATATGAAATGATTGTTATCTGTCGCAACATTTGAAGAGTTCTTTAGTTATACACTTGTTTAAACCTGAAGTGATTCACATTTTCAGGAGGGGGATTTCATTATCCACTATCTTTTCTATTCTATGACCCTCAGAAGATCTTTTGTCTCTGTGAGCGTTCATCTGTCTCTGCTCTGTGTACCTGAGAGTGGAGGACGGACAGTAACCTGTAGTACTCCTTCAGCTCCTGGTGAAGCGAGGCACAGAAGCTCTGAAAGGACACAGAGAGGACAAGATGCAAAAGGAGCGCGTCCCCCAGAGGATGATGATGAATACGTTACAGCGAACGCAGACACGCACCTGTCCGACCAGTCCGAAGGCCCGGTCGAGGCTCCTGGCGTCAGTGTACTTCCTGACTTTGTTGTGGAGCCAGCCGAGCTCGGCCAGTCTGCTGCTGGTGTCTCTCAGGGACTTGCACAGCACCACCTGGTGAGACACGGCACACATTACAACACACACGTCCAGGAGGAGCTACATCCCGTGTCTGTTTATTCATGTGACAAACAGGAAATGTTTAAATTATAACACAACAGAGGAAATGGTGAGCCTGACGGAGTTACTTGATGCCGCCTCGCTGCAGCAGCAGGTTTATTTTCCAGCTCACGTTTAAAGACGCATTAAATCTTTTATCTGTTTAACAAAACCTCTTATCCAGAGAGCTGCACTCAGAGAAGTTAAATGGCCAAAATATCTCCATCAGGACGGTGACAGCAGGCTGACCACAAGTCTATGTTTAGCACCACCGAGAGAGTGAGGGGACAGGTTACATCTGAGGCCTTCTATCAATAATACGAGTGAGGAAGAGGAGGAGGAGGAGGGAGTATAAGGAATTGACAGGACGGAGAAAAGAAAAGAGAAAAGAGAGGTCGATGTGGCTCGGAGCCAAAGAGCTTCGTATTGATCTGTTGAATCTTTCTTTTAAAGTCCAATCAACAACAATAGTCTTGATATCATATCATCCACTCTGAATATCTCTGTCTAATAAGAAAGACTGTCCAACACCGTCTTCTCCAAAAGAAGACAGTGAGCAGCAGTGAACTACACATAATTAAAGTAGTAGTTTAAATACTTTTTGCAGCATTTTATTCATATTTGTGTCTGCAAGGAATGTTTTTTTATTCTACAGTTGCTCTCTACTGTAATTAAAACCCCTTTAACCAGCCTCACCCCCTGTTTCTGTCATCCTGACACTATGAAGACATGCCCAGGCAGTCATTCATCAGGGAACCACCAGCACAAACTTGACCTGTGTGTGTTGCATGCCTGAAAGCCAGGGTGTGTTTTTGCTGTCTTAAAAAAAGGTGCAACAAAAATGCAGCTGGTAAACGTTTGTTTGATACTAAAAACCTGAACTGTCATCCTGGACTGAGATAAGAGATGAAGATTCTGTAATGAGGCCTGTGAACTGTCCTGCCGGGTTCCTCTGGGTGATGTGTGCCACCTGCTGAACTGTTTAGTCTATTAAAAGCTTTACAGGGACAGATGCATTCAGGTACCTTGCCGTCTATTTTGTAGCAGTTATCCTGGGCGCTCATCTTGATGAACTTGCCATCGATTCCCTGGAAGACGTAGAGGATGTCCCGCACCAGCGCCGCCTCGCTGACCTCCCCTGCACCCGCAGAGGACGAGAGGACACAGAATTTACCGAACATCAGGAGCACAGTCGATACTCTCAGTTAGGAAAGACAACATCCGAGTCAGAGTGAAAGTTCAGGCAAACAACAACGCAATTTCATGTTCTTGTCAGCCTGTAAGCTGCACTGCATACAGGGACAGAGTCGGTGCGGGTCGACACGTCACTCACCGTCTCGGCGAGGACGGACCAGTCTGGCGGAGGGAGCCGGGGCTCCGGCGGGTGGGCGAGTGGCGGGCAGGGTCAGAGCGGAGGAAGGAGAGCAGCTCGCAGGAAGAGTCCAGGCCAGCCGAGAACCCAGAGTCTGAGCGGCTCCTGCTGCAGACTGAGGGGGCTGACTGAAACACACACACACACACACACACACACACACACACACACACACACACACAGATTAACAGTCATTGTTACGTTGTCAAAAGTACTAACACTTCAATACTTTCTCGATACCACATTTTTTAAACGATACAAATTTCCAGACTGAAATCTGGCTTGCAGCAAAACCAGACAGCTTAATTCATACTAGTCCAAATACTCTGCTGTGTGTTTTCCAGTGTATCAAATAGAATTCAATGCCACCAGACCTTTTTTTGTGTTTGCAGTGAGGATTTGCCCTTTCACGACTAAAAGGTGAGCGCAGACAGCTCACTGGTCATTTGTACCTGAAGGACAGCTGCATTATTAATGAGGATAAATGGAATTAAATGGCCTTCTGATGCCTCATAAAACAGATTTAGAAGAGGAGGTCGGGCAGAGAGGCGAGTTCATTTTCTGCTGCTAATTGATGCTTCCTTTATCAGGCTCCGAGTGTTTTTTTTTTTACAGGAAGGGCGTCAGACAAATAACCCGCTGTTCCCCAGAGCCTGGAGCTGCTTAAACACAGCTCACAGGTGAGAAACTGTTAAGATGTAAGTGGATTCTCTTCTTTATTATCTTAATAACTGTATACACTACATTATTAACACCTACTGTAAAAACAGATGTGGAACAGGGGCCAAACAAGCTATAATGCTGACTTGTGGTTCACAGTGGAGTTCAAGTGCATTTGGAGCTGAATTAAATTTATCCATTAAGATCCATTAAACTGCCTGCACAGTATTGATCTTACATCTCATGTACTGACAGAAAACAAAAAAACTTAAAGAAAAATTCTAAATTGTGTCTTCAACAGGTCTGTGTTTGCTTTTGTGTTTTGCGCACCCGGCCAGCAGCGACTGCGGCGTCGGCGTGGGTCCGTTCAGCGTGTAGACGCCCAGGCTGGAGATGCCGCTGGTCCCCACGCTGGCTGACAGAGCGGCGCTCCTCTCCCCGTAGCCCAGGGCCAGGCTCTGGGGCCGGGTGCAGTAGAACGGGGTGGAGTGGGCGTCCCTGGGGAGCGCCTGGGCAAAGAGGGCCCCATAGTTTCCAACCTGAGAAGGACAAGAATATGGTGAGTAAAGTGTCACCCTCATTGTTACACTTTTATTATTAACTCCGTCTGCATATCACCGGAGTAACCGCTAACTGTAGCTGCTGTTAGCTAGTTAGCTCAGTTAGCTGTGCAGCTAGTGATCCTTTTAGTAGACTCTGCCCAGATATGTAGTGTGTGTGTGTGTGTGTGTGTGTGTGTGTGTGTGTGTCTCACCCTGCTGGACGGCTTGCGAGGGTCTTCAGACAGACTGAGCAGCAAGTACAGAACAGACCAGCGATGCTTCAGAACGCTCTGTCAAACAGGAAACAACATCATCATCAGTAAAATATCACAAATTAATATTGAATGTACATAATCAATAATAATAAGTGATATGATCGATACTACATTGTACTAACCTGTGTCTGAAGCTTTCTGTGCAGCTCAGAGAACAGAGCAGCGTCTGCTTCTCTCCTCTGCTTCAACACTGCAACAACACAAAGACAAAAACTATCAGCTGAGGCGTTTAAATGCCAAAATTATAGTGGGGAAATTTCTGTGTCTACAGTTCAAAAGAATCATTTGACAGACAGGAACTTCCTGTAATTTCCTGCAAGATTTGTACAAGTTACATCACCTGTTACTAGTTTATGACCAATTTAAACATCAAAATAAGGAAATAGCGCTACCTTGGCTACAATGAAAGTCCACGGGAATTCACTATTTATGGCGCAATAAACATTTTTGGCTCTTGTGGAGTGTCTCCAGCTGAAAATGTAAAGTGGACACATGGAGCTTATATACAAAACCAGCTGACAGTGACAGAGAGGGACAGACACGGCTGCTGAGTTGGGGACAACACTACAAAGAGTAATGCACTGTAGGGGAAAGATGGAAATGAGCTCCGGGGACAGTACTTACATTCTTTCTTGATCTTCTCTGACACCAGGAACTCGTCCCGTTCGATGGTGGGGGCGTAGTTGCTGCCGATGACTCGCACTGCGTACTGAAACTGGTGGGCAACTTCAGCTGCAAGAAGAAAAAACAAGTCATGACAAAAGGTCAGAGCAAATGAGCAGCACTGAAGAAATGCAGAAATTACCGACAGTGACCAGACCCTGCTGGAACTATTTTCTTTCTACCGAACTACACCCACCAACCGTACCACTGTGCAGAAAGAAGCATGCTTCTACTCGTGGATGAGAGGCTCGTGCTCGCCACAGTGCCGGATGGAAACATTAATGGCGTCCTCCTCGGCTGAGCTGTATCCTCTCATCCATGAGTAGATGCACACTTCTTGTGTAGTTCAGCCGAAAGAAAACAGTTCCTGCCTGAAACTGCTCACAACAAGAGGGCAGACATCTCCAAAACCCTGCAGCTCACACCAAAACTATCTAGATGGATAAATAGCATCACAGGTAAAAGGAAAAATATATATTTTTGATTTTGGGTGAACTGTCGCTTTAAACTTAGGTACTAGAATACTGGTGTGAATGGGCCATTGCTTTGCTGATTGTAAATAATGGAACAAAATTATTCCTGTGGCAAACACTGATTAAAAATCACAGCTGACATGTCATGTTTAGTGTCTGATCACGGGTTTAAAGCTGCAATCACGCCAAATTGACTGTAAAACACGGGATCATGCAGATATTTTTCTGTCTATCTCTGATCAAACATGCTAACCATCCTCTGAGATGTCTGTCTGCATCCAGCAGGGGCCTTCTGCAGCTAGCAAGACACAAGCGCATCCGATATCCGTGCATGTTGGTCAGCATGAGAGCTAACTGGCTAGCAAGCTCATAAATAGCTGAAGTGAGCCGTTACCCACTTAGCAGTTAAAACAAAGCTAACGACGTGTTACACTGGCAGCTGGAAGTACCATGAAGCTGGTAAGCGGGATGTGCAGCGGTTATCCGGCCGAGCCCATTGGCTGACAGCTATGTTACGCGGACCTAGCCCCGCTACGTCCAACACAGCTAAAGCGATCCCTAACTCAGTTTATTTTTATTCTTTATTAGTGTATTCTCGGGTGCGTGCTCGTTTACTACAAAGGGCGATCGGAAATAATTAATATGCTCTCTTCAATTCGGCATATGTCCAAAAGACGAAGCAGCTTTAATTGCAGTAAGATTTCTAAGTTTTCTCCAAACTCCCATCTCAAAAACACAGAGGGTTCCGCCGGCGCAAGCACTGTAAAAAGTTTAATTAGTGTGAAAATCCGAACTGCCTGGTGTCTAAATGATAAGCCGAATTTGGCAGGCGACGATAACGATTCAGCCACTAACTTTATGTCATGTGTCGAATACGTGCGACTCGCAATGGGAAGAGCAAAAACAAAGTGCCGATTTTTTGAATGAGATTCGTTTTGACGTTTCCAGTGATGCACGTATCTGAACTAGCGCGGAGCATGCTAGCGCTAACTGATGTATCTACCTTCGCTTTTCCCCGTGATCCTGCAGCAGAGGCTCTGGAGAAGCACATTGGGTGATTTCTGGTCCAGGGTGGCCATACTGTCGTGGCTAACTCTGCGTGTGCTGCCCAATAACTGAATAAATACCACTGTATAATATGGACTAACTCCAGTCTGCAACTACGAACAACGCCATTTTGACAAGTCGAGTCAAGCTGGCGCGACGCAGGAAGAATATGACCGCAGCTAGCGCCGTATTTCCTTCAAAGTAAGAGCACTCCTTTTGCAATCACCTGCATGACTATCAGGATGAATAACAGAGGGAATACTTTCAAATATAATTCATAAGAAATACTCACATAAAAGTATACTTAACTAAAAATATATAAAATATAATATGAATCTTAAAAATATTTCACAGTCATTTAAACTGCAGCAGAAAAAGTACTATACAACTTTCACACCTTAAAATATATTTGTTTAAAACTCCCACTGAGGCAGGGAGAGAATCCCACTGAACATGTGCAGAGAAAGTGTCATCACTCTACTTTGTTTCTGACATGAGTGAGCTATCTTTGCCCCTTGATACAATTGCCCCCATTCTCCCCCAAATATTTAAAATCAATCCAAAAAGTACAATAATGAAAATAATTATTATACATAATAAATAATAAAAGCAAAACCAGATGGCATTTTAATTCCTTCTAAATCTCTCTAAATTGCATGTGTGTTCATGACTAATTTTTTTTAAAGAACATTTTAACCTTGCTTGAGTGAGGGTTTTATTTTGAAGGTGACAACCGGATGCGGTAGTTGTTGTTGTGGTAACTTTGACGCGGGTGTTTCAGCAGAACCCGCCGAAAAGCGTCTCCAGGAAACAGAGGATGGACAAATGAATGAAAACATTTCCCTGCGGAAACACAGCACCGCGGACTGTAGTTCTGACCCCTCTGACCTCACTAACAGTAAACATTTACAAAACAATCATGATACATTTATAACTTTTATTCAGTTCCGGTAACAAAAATCTATAAAACATCCCCTCATTTAATTCTTGAAGCAATAATTTTTAAAATTAAGAAAATGATTTAAAGCGTACCCATTTGCTCTATTGACAAAGTAGAGATTAGATATCAGAGAAATATAGTGTTATATAAATGTTTTTGTTTATATTTTTAAACTAAAAGTACAATAGTATTTTTATGGGTGCTTTTATAGTAACTTAAAAAATACCTTATTACCCTACCTAGAGTTTCATATAGAGTATATATAAGAATACTTGTACTTTTTTGCTGAATTTAAAGTGTATTTAATGTGTGCTTTAATTTCCTTTCATTAGAAGTGTATGCATTATGCTTTAAAAATGTGCACTTCAGTAGAAATCATATTCATTCAGCTTTATTTGACTCTTAAACTTTATGTTTTTTCCACAAGTCCCTAAATGCATTTGAAATTGTGCTTTAATTACAACTAAAATATGGTGCATACAAACTTCAAATTTATTAATTATTAACACACTTGCAAGTACACTCAGTTATTCTGAAATTAAATATACCTATAGCATGGATGATCAATATTATCAGCCCATTGTTGTTAAACTGTAAAATATTATTTTTATTTATATTTATTTTATGTTCTGTCTTTTGAATATTATAACCCAGTGTTTTTCAGCACCGTCCGGGTGGACAGCACCACTAGAGTGTCCCAAACTGACCCCCACCACCACGCAACACCACCACGCCCCGAGCAACCTAATCAATCTCCTAATTAACTGAAACGTCCAATCAATTACGCACCGACAACACTAGAGTGCGCATGCGCTCACCTCCAGCCCGAGCGGAGCACCACCTGGCTCCTCGTGACGTAGAAGAGAGAAAAGCTCCTTTTGCTGCGGCGCGAGACAAGAAGATTATTAGTACACGCGCAGAGGGGGAGAGGGAGCGCGAGAGGAGGAGGAGGAGGAGGAGGAGAGGCTTGACACTAGTGTAGTTTCCTGTCTCAGAGGAGGAGCAGGACACTTGTCTGTGCCTGTATGAACTGTCCTAACAGACGGAGACAGACACTCCTCCTGATACTCGTCCTCCCCCGTAGGTGAGTTCAGGTTTACGAAGAGCAGCTTTTCACCGGAGCGACTTTTTTTTTTTTTTTTTTTTTATTCTATTTCAGGAAGAAGACGAAGAAGAAGAGAAGCGGAGAGAAAGTCATGGACGGAGGAGGAGAACTGAAGAGAAGTTAGCGCCGACAGTAAAATCAACCTTTGGAAAGACGAGTCAGAAAGAAGAAGAAGAAGTGTCCGGGGAGGACGGAGGGACAGGATGGGGATGGATTTCAGCACTCTTCGGACTCTCATCAGCAGATATGTAAGTTTTTAAAGCGCTTATGACCGCTCTGTGCACGCTCTATTACCGCTTGTCCTCCGCAGACCAAAGCTCTTTACGATTCACGAAGATTTAAGCAGAAAAAGTGTGAGTTTTTTTCTTTTATCACCGCTGGTTTCAAATTCCGCCGAAGCGGCTACTCATCCGGGATTAAGTTTCACTCACGACAGAAGCTCATTGGGAAATGATTGGGAAACTGTCTGACGCTAGAAAAGCACTATGAACTATGACTCATGTTATAGTTAGTCACATTTTTGTGTTTATCAATGGCGGTGAACAATTCAGCAGGAATATATAGTCGCCTGTGACACCAACTCCCGTACAAATAATATATAATTTAGTGATGAATTTTCCAACTTTATAGTAGTTATGTTCATTTTAAATCCACCTTCACGTCTTGTAAACCTATATAGAATATTAGTTATAAAATAAAAATGGTGACTTTTGGATTCTTAGCTATAATCTTGAGAGAAACAAATGAAGCAAATGAAATAATTTTGCTGATAACATAAGAAAGGTGCTAAAACATTAGATTTTTGAATGAGCTTTGGTGCAAAGGCACAAACTTTGTCAATTATTATTTGTAGTGATGTGACAATATTTTGAATAAAGTAATTTAAAAAATGTATCAATACTAGACTGTAACAGGTACCCTGATATTACATGTTTTTTTTATTTTAGCATTTTTTTTACTTTAGTAAAAGTGCTGTTTGGGGAAGTATATATATTGAGTTAAGCAGGGACTTTTGCATAGTCAGACAAAGTCTTGAGAGAAGTTCATTATTTGCTGATAATAACTAAAGATCTGTTAAAATCTGACAGATTTCTGAATAAGATCTTGCACATATAAAAGCTGTCTTTCACCCTGAGTTAGCAAATCACGTCCAAGAGATGTCAAGGATTTGCTAATAACCAAAGGTCCGCTAAAACATCAGAATTTTGAATGAGATTTGGCACATGTAAACTTTGTCAATAACTATTTGACATATGAAGATATTATTTACATTATTGCAAATTTCATCAAACACAGTAGCACTGACAGTTAGCCTGCAGATCAGACTTGGGAGAAGTTCAGTAGGCTTATTTGCTCATAACAATGGATGAGTCTGATTTTTGAATGAGATTTGATGCATGTAGCACGGCACATTTTGCCCAAACAGACCCCATTCACCCTCAGGCAGATAATCAGAAATGAGGGAAGTTCAGTTTTCGCTAATAAGCAAGGATGTGTTAAAAAAAAAATCAGATAAAAGTAGTCAGTTATATTTGGCATCTGAAGCTGTGATCTCCAGTATTGCACATTGTGTTCAAACACACTGCGTTAATCTTCAGTCAGCAAATCAGACTGGAACTTAAATAAGTGAAAGGTGGAGTCACCTCTCATAATCACCTGTTGCAATGCAGTGTTCAGGAGAGTAGGCTAAATATGTGGTCATGACAGAACATGCCAAGAGATGCAGACAGACAGCAATTATCATTCCGCTAAAAATATCGACAAGTCGGCCTCAAAATCAGTGAAGTTTAATTCTCGTGAAAGGTAAAATCAGTGCACTTTATTTTGCAAAGCTGTAACTTTGAATTGTCGAACTTATTTGTGTGCTGTTCTCTCTGATTTCTAATGCTCCTTCTCCCAGTTGAGCGAGCCTACAAATGGAACAGCCAGTCACATGAATTATGTAATCCACTTGTTTTCTCCCTGCTAGCCAAATCGATGGGCAGCAGTGGAGCAGGCGGCCTGTATGGCTGTGAGTTGCATTAGGCTCCACGGTAATGTGTTTGACAATAATCCAGGCAGAGCAAACCCCTGCTCACATGAGACCCGGCGAGGTTTATACCCCGGCTCCACGCTCCACGCTGAGGCTTAGACACGGCCTCCCAAACGGCTGATTTAATAAAATCCCCGCTGTGCTGAGGGTGAAATGGAGCCACGTAGTAAGAAACAGGCCGAGACAAGCCTGTGACTGGTAGGATGTGGGATGCTGATGAGGTCTGCTGCTGTAATTGATCTGGATAACTGCTTCAGACAAATGGGTTTGGGTTAAATTGATTGTATTGCAGCTGCAAATACCCGGATGCAAAGAGGCTGCTGAATGCTTAAGATTAGGGATAGGAACGTTTATCTGCTTGTCGATACTTGGACTTTATGAAATATCAGTCAGTACAGGGAGCCTGTAGTATGATGGAGGATCCTCCGTCTGACCACACGGAAAACTCAGCCTTTATTTAGTTTATGGCTGCAATTAATGATTATTTTTTATTTCGGATTAATGTGTTGATTAGTCAGTTGCTTGGTCCACAAAATGCCTGAAAAATATTTACCACTAGTAAATACTACTATAATACTAGTTTACTGTCATAAATGAGCAAAGAAACCAGAAAATATTCACATTTTCGAAGCTGAGAATCAGAGAATTTTGACATGTTTTTCTTAACAAATGACTCAACATGGTTAATCAATTATCAAAACAGTTGCAGATTAATTAAATAGTTGATTAATAATTGGAAAAGGAAGGGAGCGTTAGTTAAAAAAAATAGATTTGTAATGCAGAATTTGTTCCAAACAGAAATCTTAACAACGCAGCATAAATGTGGACCAGAACATCCGCTGGTATTCAGTACTTTTGCTTATTTATTTGTGGCTTTTATCCAGGAACCAGTCGGTTTTATGAGCTGACAGCCAAAATGCTTTGGGCTTGCAGAAATGTGTCTAACGTTGTCTAATATAACGGCTGGACATTTTTATGCAGTGATTTCACAATAACTGAACAATAAAACAGATTAGAATCAAGGTCGAACACCTCTGAGGGCTTTTTCAGGATTAAAAGTTCATTCATGTCTCTAATAACTCTTTAATAACTGTTCAGCGTCCAAATGATAAAAGTTTTTTTCCACTCATGGCAGTCAAATAATCTGAAAGTACATCGTGGTGTTGCAAAAACTCATATCTAATGTGGAATTTAACATAAATAAATCTGCATCTTTGCTGTCCTACATAACACATCTGTTTACATCTGTGTCAGCTGGCGTAAGCTCCAGCCTCTGCGAAAGAATAAGCCGTTATAGATAATAGATGGATTGATTACTGAACAGATTTCTCAAAGGTGAGTGACCTGGCTTTGGGAGAGTTTGGGTCCTGCAATAATCTCACAATCTTTTCACCAATAAAATTTAAATTCAAATTAAAAGTGTAGACAAGAGGTTTTCGAAAATAAAAGCTCGTTTTGATTGCTTTAATTTGCAAAAACAGAGAAACACAATTCTTAAATTAGCTGATTTATAATCCTGTGCATGCACAACTTAAAAAAAAACACTCTATCACTGCTCACTTAATGTGATTATGGCAATACTCCGATGACGATATAGGTGAAAAAAGTTATACCAGTTGTACTGTTGCAGGTTTATTTGGTCTTCAGTTGCTGCCCTCTCTGATGAGATAAAAAAAAGGACAGAGGATGTTACGTAAGCATATAGCTTTCTTTGAAAGTGAAGAGTTGTAATGTTAGTGGCTGTCGCTCCTGTCCAGGCTGAATGAGAACAAAGTGTAATCACAGTGACATGTAGGAGCACTGAGACCCAGTGTACTTGTACTGTACTCACTCTGCTGCCTCGCTGCCCTGCTTTTCCTCTTTTCTCGGTGGTTGTTTGAGGCTCTGAAAGTTTTAAAAGTACATTTATTGTTCTAAATTATAGACTCACTTTCTTCCGACTCCAGTGCATTGCAGAAATGAGACTTTTCCCCCTTCATATAACTTTTCTGTTCTTGTTGCATGTTCACTGTCTGCTTTACTGAACAGTTTTGATATCATACAGTCCTCCAACAGTTAAATTCCTGATGTAATTTTAAATATTTTTGCTTACAACAGAACCTTTTACCCTTTTTATCAGGCTGTGGTTGAAATATGCATGGAGTTCCTAGTTCCCTATTTGCAAAGAAAGAGGAAACACGTTCACCGCATTTACACACGTACTGGAGTTTTAACAGAAGTGCTGCAGAAACGAGGTGTCACCGGTGTCTTGACTGTTGCCCATGAGTGTCAGGGAAACCAGCACCAGTTTGTTCCTCTCATGCATCATCATTACATTCAAGTTCACGGCGCTAAGCATCAGTTTGTCTGAAAAATAAATCCCCCAGCGAGCGTTTGAACTCGTGTGTGTGTGTGTGTGGAGGTGTGTTAAAAGCAGCTGGACGGGCAGCATTCCTCTGCTGCTGACTAATCTGGATCTCAGGACAGGAAGTGGCTCTCGTCTCTCTCTGTCTGGCTTCCTGCCTTCACATAGTGGATTAAAGGGTTACTGGTGTTCACTATACCTTCACCCACTTAATCCATTTTACAGCTATACTTTCAAATCTAAGCCAATCACTGATCTCCTGCTGCTTATTACCCACCTGCTGTATTTTCTAATTGTTACATGCTGTATGTTTTCAGGCTCTATATGATGTGTGCAGATGAGGCAGGAATAACTGCTGGAGTAAGTGAATAGTGATCATAGTGTTGTGTCTGCCTAGTAAAGTGGGGCGGTGGAATACAGTAGTAGGCAGGTGACGCAGAGGGCAGCGGATCACATGAACTTCTTGGCTCGGGCTAGCTGTCAATAATTTATAAGCAGACTGGCCGACTGACAGTGTGGACTGACGTTTGTGTAGCTTGTTATAGAGTCTTCCGCAGCGGGGCGGCTCAGCGTGGGGTCCAGGGACACCCGGGGGTGCTTGAGGGGATTCCACGGGGTGCCCAGGAAAAAATCAGGAACAGATTAATGTCATTAATTATGTTGAAATCATACCAACTTGATGGCTTATTGCGTGCATCAAAAGTTACTGAATCAGGTTACTTTTTAGTCTTTTATTTTGAAGGACGGCCACATTGTTGTGAAGCTGCATAATGGCTTTAAGAACGTGCTCGTGTGTGTGTGCCAACAGCAGCAGGTTTCCCCTCAGCCTCATGCTAATCATGTAACACCCGCTCGTCCATACTGTCCACAATCCACAAAGTGCACCAGGGTTAACCTCTTTACCTAAAAAGGATTTGCAGGCTCTCACTAAGCCACTCCGTGCTGGGATTGTTTCACTGCTGCTTCGCTTTTCAGTCACGTCTCGCAGTCACCTTGTATTTGTTTACATGACGATTCATGAGTTAAATATCAATCAACTAATGAAACTGTAACAAAAATGAAAAATGAGGCAGGAATAAAACAGCATTAACAAACAAAACAAAGGTGAATTGTGAGAAGTAAATTAGACATTTATCTACTAATTTAATAACCATAGAGCTCACTGATGAACAGGAATTCACAGAGACACAATCAATATAAATTGGGAAAAATTGCATCATTTTCCATTTGCACTTTAAAGGAAGATAAGTGTATTATTCTAGTATTTTAAACATTAGAACTTTTACAATAAACATTTTCAGCTACATCAAAGTCAAAGAGTTTATTTATGATATAATTTTGCATCCATAAACTCTAAAGTCGAATAATATTCTGCAGATTTGTGTGATTTATATTTCGCCAGGGTTTTGAGAGGCGAGTCAAGTACAAACCACATGTCTGTAACTTGGTTGCCTCTGACTAGCTGGCTAGTTAGTTATACTGAGGAAGCTAAGCTAAGAAAACGACTTTAAAATTACGACTTCGCCACCGACTCTGAGGGGACACACGACTGAAAACACAGATAGCTTTTCAGTCATAATGTTATGATGGTAGAAAGCTCAGTGGTTGAGGACAAGCAGTCATCGGTGATGTCAGCCGGTTCACAGCTTGACAACAGCTTGACACGGGCGTCAGTCCCACCTGTGGTGCTAATGGGCTAATCATTAGTGCCCCCGAGGCGCTCAAAGGTAAAAGTGTGATTTTTTTCTCCCTTTTTTATGGGAATAATTCTTGAAGTCTTGAAGAGACGAAAGTATCCAGTAAATGAGAAGAAAAGTAAGCAGAAATCAGAGAAATATCTACAAAAATGAAGCAGTTTTTCCCATTTAGATTCTGTTAATCATGTCATGACCCCTCAGATTGAGCACCACTACGTAAAGTCTAAAGCTGCTTTTTAAAGATTTGTTTTTTCCCTTTTTTTAATTGACTTATCTGCTTATACATAAAAGACATAAAAGTCCTGTATCATGACTTTTTAAAAGTTGATCTCCTCACATTGCCCACGCAGTACCTGCTGAAGAGCGTGAGCTCCATTAAGGGCTCGTATCGGTGTCGTTGCGGCAACATTAACAGTGTATTACAGCCCGTTGAACAAGGAGACAGATGATGGATGGCCCGGGGTTAATGGTGCGTAGAGGCCTCTATCCAAAGAGAGAGACCGATACAGAGCGAGACAGAGAGAGATGTTGTTTGAACTCGGGTCATCATAATAACATTGCTCCGGGGGTGCCGGCGAAAGTGCTGAGGGGGGCAGGTACACCTTAATGTTCCCCCTGTCTGAGGGAATGATAGCTGCTGCTGCTGCTGCTGCTGGAACACACCATTCCCCACGGCCCTCACGTCAGAACGAGAGGGGGAGGAAGAAAAGTGAAGTGAAGTGAGAATGTACACCCCCTCTTCTTACATGTAGATGCTGACGCTGCACTCTGCAGACATCACCCCCCCCCCACCTCACCTCTCTCTCTCTCTTCCATTTAGTCCTCACATCTCCCCCTTTCCCCGCTCTTTTTACTTTGTTTGCCTAATACATTCGCATCATTGTAGAACTATTGATTATTGGATTATTGGTTGTAGCACTCTTGCTCTCAGTCGCTTTTGGTTGACGTCATTAGTCCCGTAAAGATTGGTGCTTTTTTCTTTTGCATTTTATAAACTTTTTGTTTAGCTGTCAGTGGTCCGTGCTGAAAGAAAGGCCTTTTTCTTTCTGATGTATCCAAGTAGAGCAGCAACAATTAATTGATTAGTTGGTTGTAAGGAAATTAGCTGCCAGCTATTTTGATAGCTGATCAATCATTCATTCATTTTTAAGCAAAAATGTTAAACATTTTCTGGTTCCATCTTCTTAAATGTGAAGCTTTGCTGATTTTCTTTGACTTTTATGACAGTAAGTGAATGAAGTTTCACACATCAGTTCATAAATTTCTTCAGACTTCTGTCACAGATCCACATGACTGATCAAGAGAAAGGCTTTATGCTTTAATTTTGAATGTCCTGTGGAGAATATACACATAGTTTGTACTGGGACAGAATGTAAAACACTGTATTTGCAGTCACAGGATGGACTCATCCTTGTTTGCATTCATCTTATCTTCATTTTTTTTGAGAATAATACTGACATTTGAGCTTGTTTTCCTTCACAAAAGGCTGATTTATTACAGAACACGGAGCTCCTGCAGTTTCTCCTGAGGCAGAGTTAAAAGCTTTTCAATGACATCCAAAGGGAGCACTTGCGAAGCCACTTTTGCAGCTCGGAGGCCCGTAACAAGCTGTAGTACAGCAACTTATAAAAGATCCAGTTGCTTCTTCCTGAAGGTGCATTTGTTGCCAAGCGACAAAATACAAACCGGCGTTATTATTGCCTGGAAGTGCTGATGATACGGGGCGGCGGGTTGTGAACGTTCGGTATTAAGTCGAAACTGCTGAGCGCTGAAGTGATTTCAAAACTCAACAACTCGTGGACGTGAAAAAGCATCGATTATTCTGTAACATCATCGATGCACTTTGGCAGCAGATGACTGTGATTCTGTCTAACTGCTCTGACTGCCAGAGCAGTGAGATATAATGACACGTCTCTGATGAACTGAGAAGACATGTTGTCACATCAGAGCCAAAATTATCCTTATAGATGTATAAATTTGCCTCAAAAAATTGTTATTATTCTGCAGTATATGATGGACATGTGACCTGAGAACAGAGGCTTTTCTATATAAAGCAGAAGTAGAGCTGTCTGGGAAGTGGTTCTCAAAAAGGCCCCTGAGAATTTGATAGAAACACACTTAAAGATGCAGTACAGGACTATATACGCACACTAGAAGAAGGATAACACAGGAGAATAACGTTCGTATGTCTTTGAGTGCAGCATTGATCAGGATGAACCCAAATGACAACACAAAATCATTTAAACGTACCTCAGTGTGTGTAGCATTTTAGCATTAATAAATAATCACCACATTAATATTTTAGTGTAATTCCCACAAACAAAAGAAGCCTCTGCTAAATTTGCAACCCAGCAGTACTTTTTACGTTGTGTGCCAGCAGGCAGGATTAGGCGCCGACCCTACAAAATTGATTTACAGCACGAAGTTAGAGGCAAAAGGCACGAACTCAGGAGCAAAAGTCCAGAACACGCGATAATCAATTGATCAGTTTGAGTATTATTTTTAAGGGAAAAGTCAAAATTCTCTGATTCTCAATATTCTGGTTTTCTTTCTGGTTTCTGAGGACGTTGTCTTTGCATTTATATTTTTGACATTTTATGAACCAAACAACAAATTGATTAATCAATCATGATTGACAGGTTAATTGGTCATGAAATGTAGGGTTTTACGTCGCTGTATGTTTCATGGGCTATATGATGCTCTCAGAGAATATGCAATATGTTACTGTGCAAATAAAGCTTTGATTTAGGAGGAAAAAATACATTTGATATTGTCTGGTAGAAGCAAAATTTAGTTGTTTTTTTAAAACAATGATGTTCCCAGTGATTGATTAAGGGAACCCTGCTTTAATTGTATATAAGTAATTTTTTATTGCAATAAGACATCTTCACAGATACTGTAGCTCAAGCTGGTGAATATCTCTTTTACTTTGCAATATTTTTTGCTGTAATAAAGTCTGGTTTGCGTTTTTCGTTGCTGTTAAACTAGTAACTATCAGCACAGATGTTGCAGTGGTGCAGTCGACTAAATGTTGGAGGAAATCATGGAGTGCATCAACTTTTTCCCTCTGACCGTGCATTGCTTTCTATTTCCTGTATATGTAAGGAGGAAGAACTCTTGTTGCTGTACAGAAAATTTCCTGCGAAGTTTTAAGTGGTCTTAAAGATTCACATGCTGTAAATAAAAGCAGACTTGCAGCAGCGTCTTATAAAATAGTTGAGTCTATCACTGGTGGGAGGAGTGGAGTGGATGTAGGGCTCGGCGGACTGGCTTTCTGCCAGGATTTGTGCATCAAACCGGCGTGGTGTTCTGCCAACACCGGGGGTGAAGTGCATTTGTGTATATTTTAAGTGCGTTCTGTTCAGTGAGTAATTTCACTTTATTTCATGATCAATTATTTTGTGTTGGAGCTGCAGCCCTGTGAGACGCCGAGTGCATTACAGCAGTGTAAATAAATTCCTGCAGCTGTAATTGTGACCATGCATGACAAAAACTTGCACTTCTTTTAACTTCAAACAGCTGGAAAGTGCGAGGATCTTGCAGAGATCTCATAACTTCTAGGAATCCATTTCCACCACGGTACTCGGCCCCGGTCAGGTGACTGGTCTCATGAGGGCCACATGATGCCATTAGGTTCCCCTCGTCCCTCTTCTTTACACCCCCGCTGAGATGTGATAATCACACTTGTTGCCAGGCAGTTCAAGGATGGGAAAAGAATTTATTTGTTCCAGTCTGTGTGTCGTTCCTCTTATTGATCATAAAATAGCTCATATACTCTGACAGCATTACACTGTGACGGACGTCAGACAGAAAGAATCAATGGAAGATGGATGAGAGACAAAATCTAAAGAACGGAAAGAAGATTCAGACAGTGAGGTAGAAGTGAGCGAAGAGAAAGAGGAAGATAACGAAGAACAAACTGACCATATAGTCATTTTCTCCTCTCTTGCGCCCTCTCACACTCACATTGAGAGAGTGTGTGTGTGTGTGTGTGTGTGTGTGTGTGTGTGTGTGTGTGTTTGTCTTCCTGGGTGACATGGAAGGGCAGCAGGATTCATGGGGACATGTGACAATGAAACACCATGAACAGGACAGAGCGGGGAGCAGCGGAGCTCAACTGAACTGAACTGAAGGGAAATGAACTGAAAACAGCACAAAGCACAGAATTATATTAATTGATGCACAATAATATAATAGAATAACAGAATCATATGGATATCGCATTTATTGTTGATTATTTTCTCCAGTTAATTAATATTGTCAAAACCTTGTCAGTTGAAAAAAGTCTCTCCCAAGACGATTATTTTCATGATTAATACAAAGCAGGTTTTTACCGTTAATTTTTGTTTTATTTATTAGCAGTTTTCAAATAAGAACAAAGACTAAAGTTGATTGTTTTGTTTTCGATCTAGAGCTGCAACGTCTATAAAATATCAAAAAATAGTGAAAAAATGTCCATCCCAGTCTCGTTAAGTCCAAGATGATGTCTAAATGTTTTGTTTTGTCTGTCCAAAACCCAAAGATATTCAGTTTAATGTGATAATAAACAGACAAACAGGTAATCTTCAGGTGTCAGTGGCTGAAATGGACTTTTCTGACATTTTTGCATGAAAAGTTTAAGAAACCAGTTTGTTTTGGTCTTCGGGAGGAAAGAAGAGTAACATGAGATGAAGCAAACATCCTTTTCATTGGACTTTTTTTTTTTTTACTATCAGCTTGTCAGGAAACACCGATACTTGATTGTTTCAGCTTTTCCAAAAGTTAAACTGGAGGCTGAATGGAAACAAAGAGAGGAGGGCTGGAATTAGGATTTGAATGCAGTTTTGTATCAGTTGATCATCATGTGATCGATTTAAAGTCCCCCGGAGCCCAGACCAGCAAAACCGACCAGGCTTCCACAGGAGCCACCAGTCAGTTCAACTGGCAGACAGAGCAGAGAAGTAATGGAGGCAGAGACAGAGACAGAAAGAGCAGCATGACTTTATTTTCTGACAGTGTTTGAATGGACTGCTAGGCTGTAAGAATGAAGAGGCTGACTCAGGTAAAACTGTGATTTCTCACACTATTTCACTTCCATGTTGCTTTTGTTTTTCTTTCATTCAGTCTTTAGGTGACTTTAGGCAAGTTTACAGAAATGTTGTAGGTGGTTTGTCTTCATCTCTGAACTGTGAAGCTGCATTTCTGCAATTCCTGTTCCACTTGTGGCATCAAAAGTACATCTTGAACTTTACGACCCTGAAGTGACATCACTCAGCTAATGACAGCGCGCTCAGGTTGACCAGTCTCTGGATTCTGCGTGGATTCAGTCTCTGACATCTGGGCCAAGACTCCCTCTTCTGTGCACCGCTCATCTCAGTCATCTGTCTGATTAGCAGCTTGAGACACAAGAATGGAGTTAGAGTTGAGAAATATGAATGCAGATAAATTCTAGAAAAGCATCCAATCTGAAAACAAAACGCTTCTGATACCAAAATCTTGTCTCTTGCCTGCAGATTTTGCATTCGGTGGCAGATATCTGTCTGCAGAGATTAGGTCTACATGCTGACATATGTTGTTTCATTAGGGCTGCGACTAACGATTATTCTCATTTGATCATTTTCTCGATGATTTGATTAGTTGTTTGGTCCATAAAATGTGAGAAAAGTCAAACTTCTTGTTTTGTCCACAGTTCAAAGACATTCAGTTGACTGTCATTAACAACTAAAGGCACCGGAAAATATTCACATTAAAAATACTTATATTATGATGACTTAAAATGATTAATCGATTGTCAAAATAGTAGGTGGTTAATTTTATAGTTGACATCAAATGTGCTCTACTCTGGATAAACTTTTTAAGAGATGCTTTGTAGTTTGATCCCGATTTAAATGTATTCCTCTTTAAGTTTGGCCACCAGTTATAACATTTTTCTGATATGACAGAAAACTGGATGGATCTGATTTTGGGCTGCTGGTGGAATAAAACAAACAATCTAAGTATAACAGTCTGAGTTGTGGGAAATTACATGATGAAAATAACTGTTGTGATCCTAATTTTGTTGCCGAGTTGTGGAGATGCAGCAGTAGACACGCAGTTTTCATTTTGTTCGGTTTGTGGTTTGTGTGTTGGTGTGTGTGAAGTCTGGGAATGCTTACCGGCAACACAAACAGTGTAATGAACACCATTAAGCAGCAGTGTCCCTGCAGGACAAACATTAGGGAAGACAGAGAAGTGCTCCCATTAACGAATGGCAGAGAGATGCGGGGAATGAAAAGTTGGGAAATAAAGAAGAAGATGAAAAGTATTGAAAGCGTTTTGGTGCTTTTCTCCGAGCTCCTGGGAGACATGCAGACGGCATTACTTTACAGCAGGAAGTGAAGCACTATCAGAGTGAGGCAGGACATGTGCACACTAGACCAGCGGCTAATGGCAGCGTCACCCCGAGGAAAATAAAAAAAAGCCTGATGAGCAGAACTGACTCACATAATGAAACCCCACAGGAGTGCAGGTAGCTACAAATATTATAAATGCATTACTGCTGTAAGTGCTTTGTCCTGCAGGTGGATGAGTCAAATCAGATATCAGTAAAAACACAAAAAAAAATGAAAGAAGAATTATTTATTGCTTATGAATGTCTGCGCTGTATACCTGCAGTCAGCAGAGGCGCAGGAAGAGACTGTAGAAGCTCCACATGTTGTGCAGCGCCGACAAAGAATTTCTCTCTTGACGTAGCCGCCGGAGTTAAAGGAATTTCAGCGCTTATTTGCTTTCATGTCCAGAGTCAAACAAGAACATTGATATCACTGTCGTGTCTGCCCGTTCAAGCTTGATGGAGTAGTGGGATGAGGCTTTGTGAGGTTGCTAGGCAACCAGAAGATGTTAGAGCTGACCGGCACTCTGTTGGACTGTTGTGCTTCATTATAATTTTGTTGCGATTTGGTTCTGTAATTTGGATTTTGCACTCGGTCACATTGGAATTTCGATAATGCTGCAATTAATTTTGCAGTCCTAGTCTGTAATCACTGATTTTCGTCTGAATCTCTGGAGATAAACTCGCTTTTAACTACATGTTCGCTTACGCATCATGCATGTCTTGTGTACCCTGCGTTCGTTTGGCGCTTGTGTAGGAATTAACTTTATGCAAACACATGGTTAAAAATCAAGTATATCCCCGTCCTGACAGTAGCCATCCTGATGGACACTGCTCTTTAACTTTTTATGTGGGGAAAAAATGTTAAACAAAATATTGATCATACTTAAAAACATGCTGGGGCACTTTTATGTACAACCTCCGGTGGTGTTACCCCTGCAAAAGCTGGGCCTCCTGCCTTTCAGTGGCAGTGTTGAAGTTATTTAAAGCGAGCTGAGTGTCCACAGATCAATGCAGGCACTTAGTGTGACTTGGGTATTCACACACACTCACGCTCACACAGATGTTTAACTGAAGAGTTTTGCTGAGTGAAGTAGAACAGTCACTTTGTTACAGATGCAGTTAGATCTTTCTTCACCACTTAGGCTACTAATTATTTCTGATCGTGCGTTTACTGGAATAAGATTGATTCAGGGAGAGAGTGTGTCTCTGTCTACCTGACATGCGGATTTTCGTGAGAAACCTAAGCTTCTTTAGCAGACCTCTGGTCATTTTTGGATGTTGTCAATACAGCAGTTATCCCAGACTCACGAGAGCGTTCTGCACAGCGTGACACTGAGTCATTCTGGTCATGTTTTCTAATGTGAGGTGCATCCGTGGTGAGCTGAATCACTGGAATTTTGTAATCCACTAACTGCTGAGTGGTAAGAGATGGAGAGCAAAGGTGAAAAGCAGCTTCCCAGTGATGCATTCATGGATGATGGAAATTATTGCACAATAATTATACAAAATTACCAGCCAATGGAAATAGTAAAAGTGCATTTATTGTCTCATGACAGTTCATGTTCAAAGTTCATGAGTCAAATACAGCCCTACTTGAACTCAAGTGGGCTGGACCAGTAAAAGTATTGCATAATGGCCTATTAATAACAAAAACTCCAAATAGTTCCCTTTCTTTTAGTAGAAAGAATGAGCTATTTATTTGTCAGGGCAGTTCTGGCCTGAATTTTACACATTTAAGCCGCCTTAAACAAAAGAGCCCACCACTTTAAGGGTACACTGTATTTAAATGTTTTCACTCCTTTAGTTGGCTGTCAGGCAGCCTTTTCTGATGGGAAACTACTGTTATGTAAGCCAAATATCACTCTGTCCAAAGCAACCAAACTCCATAGGCGAAATCAGTTATTTGACCTTGCAGAACACAGGAGTTGCTGGTTTACCACTGCCTCGATCTTTTAGTTTGTTTGTGTTATTCTGTGTCTTCGGTGAGTCTGAACTATCCTTTTAAAGCACAAAGTCACACAGTAACTGAACAGATTTAGGCAGCAGTAGACCAGCGTGAGGTAGAATTACTGATTTCACCTATGGAGTTTGGTTGCTTCGGAGAGAGCGATATTTGGTTTATATAACAGGCTGTTTGACAGCTAACTAAAGGTGTGAAAATATTCTAAATATAGTGTGCAATTTAGTGATTTCACCTATGTAGCACTGACTGTCATCAGGTGATCAACAGTAGCTTCAGTGCTGAAAGCTTAAACCACCAAGCCTGCACAACACTTATTCCCCATGTGACCTGAATGCAGCATTAGGTCAAGTCATAGGGGATCATGTGACCATCAGCAGCGCTCCTTCCCTTGCAGACACAAAGCAGCAAGCATGAGTGTGTGTGCAAGTTTATTCCCTTGACATCCGAAGAATGACTGTGCTTATCCACAGGAAACCTACAACAATGCTCCTCTATCCCGCTCTGAGGAGAGGCGCGGTGGTCACCGGCTTATTAGCCGCTCTGCCTCCTACCACGCATCTATCCCACATTATCCTGCATCGACTTCACTGAGAGCAATAACTGCTTTAAGCAGTTTATAACAAGCAATGCTGTTAGTATGGCTTTCACAGGAGAGGTGTACTAATGCTGCTACAGAGGTTTTTCAACTCTGACGCAAATGTAATACCTCAGGAAATCGGTGAATATTTGTAATCTGGTGTGTTTTGGGTCATTAAAGAGGTATCATTTTAATCTAGAGCTACAAGTCATGCGTGCAGCGTGGTAAAGCAGCCGTATTATCCCAGTTCCCCACTGAGATCTGCTACGAGAAAACCAGGCTAATGAATTTCTCTGTATAGCTGACAGTAGCACTGAGGTTACACCTCCTCTCCTCTCCTCCCCTCCCTTCTCCTCTCCTCTCCTCTCCTCTCCTCTCCTCTCCTCTCCTCTCCTCTCCTCTCCTCTCCTCTCCTCTCCTCTCCTCTCGCCCCATTTCTCTCCCAGTTTCAGCAGTTTATCAAAGAGGGGAGCAGTGATTCAGCAGGAAGGCTTGGTCTTGTGGGAGTGGTGTGTGTTCGTGTGTATGTAAGATTAAAAGTGTATTCATTGTGTCATCGCACCAAGTAACAATAGAGAAACAGGCTACAGCAGCCTGGTGTTTATGTAATCATACACAACAAGTGCTCATTAATAATAAATAATATTCTTTATATAAAGCCTTTAACAAACCAAGTTACACTGCAGTTTAAATCCTCAAACCAGCGCTCACACACTCGCTCACACACACATTAAGCTGTACAGTGGTCTGCTGACCCACATAGGTAATAAAAGCAGGTGATATTTCAGCCCATTTCATCTCCGAGACGGATGATCTCCTCCAGAGAGTTCGCAGTCCTGCTGTTTACACTCAGATACTTTCAATAAGGCTTCAGACCTTTACAGTATGAAGCCACATAGATTTTGATTCATTTTAGATTATGAATCACTTCTATTTATTCCCTATATAAAGTATATAAATTAAAAAGTGGACTATAGAAGGCTTTCAGAGTATGTTTCTTATGTTTCTGGGCAAAAAACAGGATTGCTGACCTCATTATTGTAAATTTGAAGTAAAAATCCCTGTGCATTTTGATGAGGACAAAGAAAAGATCGCAAAAATTCACCTTAGACTTTTCCTGCACATCCGGTCTTCAAATCATAGATGCAGGATCATGTCTATATATTTCTAAATGTGTCAGACTGTAACAGCACAAAGTGAGATTATTTATGTTCAATGCATATTAATTAGATTCAACCTCTTGATAGGATTTCAGCCTATTTATTTGTCTACCAGCACCTGTAGCCATGACACTTTGATTTATTCAACAGGTAATCACAGATATTCAAACAATATGACAGACAACAACAATATTAAGTGAAAATCCCTCCTAACACCTCACATAATCATCTGATGACTTAGTATTGGCATGACTTAGCTGTGTTGGTATGTAGAGTGCGTGTGTTTGGCACTCTGCAGTAATGACTGGATCAGCTGCGGTCAGGCTCAGGAGGCTCAGATCGTTAGCAGAGTCGCTGATTGATATGATGATTACTCTATGATTACTATTGTTGTGTTTTTATTAGCGGTTACGGGAGGAGGAGTTGCAGTGGTTTGCTAATTGTTGCAGCCATTCCGGTAACCGTTGCAGTCATAGCAGCACTACGGATACAGTGACCTGATACCAAGTGGTGCAATAGTAGTGATAGTGCATTAAAAATGAAAAATATGCAACGTATTATATACTTGCATGTGTGGTTATAGAGTACTGACTTCCTCATTGTAGCATCCTGCCTGTGTTTTCCCTCTTTTAACCCTCTTCCTTAGAAATGAGGGCCTGTGAGGACACGCAGGTGTAGAGTTATGACTATCAGTTGGTGTTGCGCACACAAAGGTACCAGTGCAAACGCTGAATCGTAAAGTTCGCTGACTCTGATTAATACCGGCAGTGTTCTCATGTGTTCTGGCTATCTGTGTGTGTGTGTGTGTGTGTGTGTGTGTGTGTGTGTGTGTGGATGGTTACAGCACAAAAGCAGTGAGAACTAGAGAGGTCAGATCACTAAATCCCCCAGACACACACACAGTTTGCTTTATAGACTGGCTTGGTTTTAACTGATTAGTATTCTGTCCTCTGTGTCAATGCCAGAGTGGCTCGCCGTTTTACCTCCACAGGGAGGGTGACCCGGGAGTGGATTTTCACTCCCATCCCATCTCATCCTGTTCCCGTGGTTTTTTTTTTTTTTTTTAGGAGGATTAGTCTTTAGACAATTCATTGATTTTAATTTGGTGTTTTCAGCACTTTTCTTAGATTATTTTGTGTTACACAGTTTGTCCAGTTTGTCGTAAATCCACAGTCCGCACGTCACGCCCTGGTCAGGTGAAATTGGTCATGATGTCACTGTAATCCTGCAGGAATCCCATCTTTAAATGCAAGTCAGCAGTTTTTCTTTTTCTTGAGCTGTGTTGTCTTTTTTGGAGGTGCTTTCTGTGTCTTGTCCTGCTCCCCTGCATGTGGAGAGTGGTCGTACTTTCCTCAGACACACGCAGCAGCGTCACTCTGGAGGTTCATGCATTTGTTTGGACACATAACCGACACAGAGGTATCGCTGCCGGGGATTTGTGGTGGCAGACTGCCCCTCCCTGCTCTGTTCTGACCGTTCACATCTGTAATCATTCTGTGATCACAGACTGTGTGGACACAATTTTCGAGATTTTTTCATTTGCGGTCTGCGATGAAAGGATGCAGCTTTCGGCTGATACTGCATTTGTTTTTAATTGAATGAAAATTAGAGAGACGGACTTCAGACAGTTCATCGGTTAAGAAAAGCAGCTTAAATTACTGCATAGAAAAGAGAATGTTTTCTGCTCTGACTGAAGTGTGAAACTCATGAGAAGATCAGAAATTTTGTGTTAAATCTTGCTTGTTTATCGTCGTCACTGCTGCAGTGCATTGTGGGATATTTATGCTAGCATACTATCCAGCGCTTGTATATCGTAATTCCCAGAAAATATTATGCAATTCACGTACTGTTGGCATTTTGAACTGTATCACGTCCGCTCTCCCCGCCGCTCTGAACTCTGCTGACTGTTTTCCTGAACGCACCGTCATGGTTAAAAGGTGGAATGGTGGCGTTTGAAGGTGGATGATGAGGATTTATCATGATCTTATTTGGTCTAGCCTGTTGGCCGGGGCGAGGCCGATGACATAGTGACAGATGGGGAGCACAGCTGGTATTTAATCTGTGATTCAGGTAACGCACACACCCAGACCGACACACACGCATGTCAGGAAGTTCATCAGGATATCACAAACACACACATATAAAGATAACAGTATACACAGCACAGGTCAGGCAGGTTAGCATTAAATCTTAAATTCTCTGCATCGTTTGCATCCCTCTGCAGTGTGGATGCACATTCTGCAGCAGGTAATCGCTTTGTTACCCCACAGGCCGACCAGCTGACGTACAGCACAAGATCTCCGCGTGCATACAGAAGATAGTACGTGTTCTCTGCTATTTTCATCTGCTCCAGTGCCTTTTTTAAACTTTGAGTCCATCGGGAGCGACCATGAAGAAAGTGGTGACTTTGGAAAATGCTCTGCTGAAGCACTCTGTTCTAAATACTGAGCCTGAGCATCTCTACCAATCTCTGCACCCCTGCATTTATTTATCTTTCCCACCCTTTTAGCCAAAACATTTTCCACATAATCTCACATGCAGTAGTCAACACACACACACACACACACTATATGTCTGTGTTTAATGCCTGGTGATTTAGTGAAGGGGACAGGATTTCTCTTATCTCCGTAGCTCAGTGGCGGCAGAGAGATAACACACTCAACTGTGTTTGCACATGCAACCCTTAATATATGACACAGCATTTAGATGTGGAAGTGTGTGTGCGTGCGTGTGTGTGTCAGCGGTATCGCAGCGAGCAGGTTGCAGTGGCTTTTGATGAGACTTATTTCCAGCGCCGCCTGTTGCAGCGGGAGATAAAATACTTTGGGATTGGTCATCAGTGGAACAACAGCTCAGCCTTTAAAGCTGCGCACAAACAATAGTTATTTGTGTGCGTCGCAGTGATTTCTCTTTCGTGCTCGCAGTGTCCTGTAAATGTTATCTGTACTCGCCAGGCATCACACAGCGCTAACTACGGTGTTACTGCAGAGACTGAATAACGTTTGTTTTCTAAAGTCTGAAATTCATACAGTAAGCTTCGCAGAATACACCTGAGTACATCCACACTGAGCCAAAATTTGAAAATACATCAGCGTCTCTGTTTTCTCTGCCAAGCAAAGTCAATTTTATTATTGCAGCCCTCAAATCATACATTTAGTTAGTTACACACACAGTGTACTTTATAAAAAACGACCTGAAAACACCAATGTGGACGGACATTTTTAAGAAAGTGGAAACAGCACACGTCAGCAAGGACAGACCAGGCCGCCATTCAGGACTTGAGCTTACAAGCTGCTGCATGCAGCAAAGAGAAGAGTCAGACCATGAACGGTTTTCAATAAAAGTAACTGGGAGCCGATGGAGTGCAGGTGCATTGGGTTGTAATGTGTTAATCATGGTTAATAATGATAATAGTTTATATGATTTGCTCTGTGATGGTGTGTTGCTGATGTGGGTCAATCTGTAAGTCATGCTGAAGTCATGCGCTGGTGTACTAATGGATTTTTACTGTTTTTTTCTGTGTTTACTGTGGGAATTAATTTTCCCCCTTGAGCACAAACATAGAGGTGTGTCTAATCTGAGCTAGATGAGACATTCAGAGGACGTCTTGAACGTATTCTGTCCTTTGCCGATCAGAATTGTCGGTAATGCCGTAAAACATTAGATATCTGCTGCCAAACAGACACACCGACTCACCACCAGAGCTTTATAGCAAATATTTTTTTGATCACGGAGTCTTTTTCTCCTTTGTGTCTCTGGTGGTCCGGTTGGGGTTGGGGGGTGGATGAAGGGAGGTTGGCCACTTGTTTCAGGAAGTGTGTGTGTGTGTGTGTGTGTGTGTGTGTGTGTGTGTGGGTGGGTCCAGCTCTTCCTGTTTACAATATGGCCCTCTGTTCCTGATCACAGTGGGGCTTCAGTCTGTGGCTCTCTAATGCTGTGTTCAGGTCCTGTGGGAAATAACACTTCTGATCTTTTGTTTTTCTTAAGTGCCAACATGTCGGTACCTTTAAAACAAGATTTATGTCATTATTTTTAGATTTTTAGATGTTTAGATTTAGATTATGTGATGGCTGAAGTTCATAATCTGAGTGATGTGCAGGTTTTTTAACTTTTATTTTTTGCAACATAAAAATCTAAGTCATCTTTTCCATGGTCTCCATTTGGTGTCACTTCTTTTACTCGTAGCCATAAAGATCTTTAGGATGTAGGTGTTACTTTTACATATATCTCCTAATTTTTAATAACAAAATAGTGAAAAGTTTGTTCTACATTAAGGTTTTCCAAAGTAATCTTAACAATGAACATCCAGCTGTCAGTTAAAAAGGTCTCATGCATTTTTAAAATAACATACACTGTGTTAGTTTCACTTCTTTAAAACAGCCTGCTCGATGCACATCTGTCTATATTCAGGCTCCCGTAAAGGAATAGTGCAGATTTTGTGAAGTGGTATTTGAGGTATTTATCCATTGTCAGTGTATTGCAGAGTTTTCAGATGGGAAATTGTCTTTATGTTAGCCAAATATCACTCTCCCTCTCTCTCTCTCTCTCTCTCTCTCTCTCTCTCTCTCTCTCGTTATACCAGACCCCATTCATGAAATCTGTCATTTTAAGTCGCAGAACACAGAAGCTGCTGGCCTGCCACTGCCTTGATCTGTTAGTTTGTTTGTGCATTTATGTGACTTTGGTGTTTTAAAAGTTTAGTTCAGATTCAAACTAACCAACAGGCTGCCTGACAGCAAGGTAAACCAGTGAGAATATCCTAAATATAACATACACTTAAAATAATATTGATTTCTTTAGGTGGCTAAAACATGTTTCACTGTTTACTCAGTATCTGAATTGTCCCTTTAAAGCTCTTAAACGTAACTCTAAACCTAAATCGTGACTTTAAAGTCATTAAAATGATCCCAATTACATTCTCTCACTTTGACTTAGTTTTCTCATCTGTCTCTCTCAGTAAAGATGCAGAGAAAACACACACACACACACACACACACACACACATGCGTCACACAATTGACAAGAAGAATAGGAGAAGTGAGGCTTGTCTGTCATCTATATATATCCTGTGGACCAGTGACTACAGAGCTAAACATTGTGTGTCGTTCGTGTATGCCTGCTCTCATGCATGTTTGATGTGGCAGGGATGTGTGTGTGTGTGTGTGTGCGCGCGCTCTATGCTTTCTCCCAGCGTGGCTTTAAGGAAAGTAGATGTGGCTGCTGAGTGAGACAGACAGAAACAAAGCCTGCGAGCTCTCTCCATCCCTCTCTCCTGACCACAAATGTTTCCCTTCCAACTATAAATACACCCCTGAAACCTGCCGCGTCCTGTAACATGAAACGCCGCTAAAAGTGATTATCAAGGTCCAGAATAGCCGAAAGTCTCGTGTTACATCCAAAGGCTAAAGGCCCGAGCTAATACAGGGCAGTTTTATTTTATAAGCCCGGCTTTTATTTTGTGAAGATGCTATTTTATTTGATTAAACACAGACAGGCTTTCGTGTAAAAAGCTCGAATCGGGATGAAAGCTAAACATAATCGATAGGAGAGGGATTGCCGGCTTAGAGGCCATCCAGGTTGTGGTGAGAGATGGAAAGGGAAGAGGTGAGAAAACCAATAAAGCTGCATTAAGGACAAAATGGAAGAGATGATGACAGTAAGAGAGGAGGCCCACTGATTCTCTCTCAGGGCCATCTGTCTCCGCTCGACGTGTCTGATCAACACTGAATCATGTCATAATCATCATCATTTACTGCTCTGTGTGTGATACAGTAGTGACTCCCTCCAACACACAGTACAGTTTAGAGATATCGTTAGCTACCTGCTAACAAGAATCGATTCCAAAAACAAAGATGTGACGAGAAAGGCTGTAGCCATCGTCAGCCCATCAATTGACGATATCTTCATCCCCCAGCGAACAAAGTGTCAAGAGGTTAAATATACTCACACTTATTTTCCTTTTTAAATGGAGAAATACAACCGTACACCTTCTGAATTCAAGTTTCTCTCATTTATCGAACTAAGACGAGCTTAATCGGCTCGTTAAATCCTCGGAAAACAGAAAAACACGTAAAACGCACCAGAACAAACACCAAGTCTGGTTTGGTCGAATTAAATTCTTAATTCACCGCGTGAAAAGAGTGCAAAGGGTCTAAACTCTGCAGGCTGTTTTCTCTCAAAAAAACTGAAAAACACTGAATAAAAGTTTAATTGTGATTTTGAATGTCACATTTTCTAAGGTGACGTCTTCAGATGTCTCGTTTTGTCCAGCAGACAGTCCAGTTGCCAAGAAAAGCAACAAATTATCACATTTGAGAGGTGGGAAACAGTAATATCTAGCAAACAGGATGAATTATGAAGTGTGTGTGTAGTCAGGACCAGCAGGAGACAGGAACTAGACGCTACTTTCACTGTAAAAGACTGAACTGCATATGTTCGATCGATTTGCTTCATATCAGACTTAACTGATGATACATTATCTGTGCACGCGTGTTCCTGTGTGTCTATGTATGTATGGCTCGTTTCCATATGCAGACATCTAACAGGAAGTGTGTAAGAAATGTGTGAGGTGAAGCAGACGGAGCAGGCAGGTGGGAGAGAAGAGGAGGAACAGTATCAGAGGGCGCGTGGGCGGCGGAGTTGGCAGGCTGTCGGCGCTCTCTGGTTTTCATCTTCTCCTTCTTCACTGTAAATCAGACATCAGTCAGTTAGTCCGGTCCGGCGTCAATACTGTCCCTCAAAAAAAAAAAAAAACAAGCTGAGGAAGAGTACGATATATGTCTCGAAGATATCCATTTTTATTTGCATGTCAATTTTCATTTTCCCTTCCTTGCCCTCCCATTAAGAGCTGGAGGTCACGGGATATAAATAGCCCTCCATCTTAACCAAGGTAATCTTAGAGCAGTGAGTTAACCGGTTACTGTCTGTGTGTGAGTGTGAGTGTAACAGAGACACAGAGAGAGACAGTACAGAAACCGGGACGTGCAGCCTCTTCACACTCAATCTCATTCACAGCCCACAGATTACTGTCACCTCTTATTAGCCTGCGTGTGTTTGTGGACAGACTGTTTAGTGAAGAACACCAGATTTATTTGTTGTGACTGACAGCTGCCATCAGACGTGCATGGACAATGTTTATTGACTGAAAGGGAGACAGGGGATTTGGGGTGTCTTGTGCAGGCCTGTCCCTCATTCTGGTCACTTCGGTTCAAAATGACCAGGTGCTTAATGATGGCTGCGGCCTGCTGTGACATGAAAGCCCCCTGGACAGGATTTTATCTACTGTTTGACAGAAGCTGTTGCATGCATTTGCACAGAAAACAGTGTGGAGAGGCCAAGAATTTTGTTCTAAATAATATTTGCATGCATATCTGAAATGTCATGATATTTCAGGTCATATAATCTTGTTCTTTTAAATATATATAATAAAAAAAAAAAAACAAAAGTATGCAAAAATTGCAAAACGTGGGGTTTGACAGCGACACAACAAGTTACAAGTTTTGCATTTTGTTTAGCTGAAATTTTCAGATATTTGCTGAAGCAGTTAACTTGAAACACAGATGGTTTGGGTGTTATTCTTTTGCCTCATCTGAACAGGATCCTCTCAGTTTGAGCAGGCTTGATTTTTTACAACTACAAGTCAAGTCAGGTCAAACTTTATTATCCCACTCCATCTGAATTTGTCACATCCTGCGAACTGCAAATGCAAACTACTAAAGCTAAAGAGTGTTTCTATCCAGAGGTTTTAGAAATTTTTTAGAGAAAATAAATCTATGTGATCAGCTGGTGTTTTCATAGGACTAGTGAACTGCATGGAGGTAATACTTGAACAGTGTGTGTTCCCAAAATCCTGCTGGTCATAAAGTGTGTCCAGTGCAGGTGTAGACCTGCCTGAAACACTCAAAGCTCAAAGATCTTACCTGCATGTTTAAGATTTAACTGAAGTTTTAGTATCCTGTAGCAATAGTTACTGAAGGAGCAGAAAGTGAAGTAAAAAAAAGTCTCACATTCGTGTCCTCTTTGCTGATTCCTGATCGAATGTTATGCTGTTAAAATGCGACAAGTGCAGTTTCAACCAGCAAACTGAAATGTGTCTGCTCGCCGTTTGCCGTTGAAGTTAACAGCTTGGACATAACTGAACTGCTGCAGGCTTTAGAAGAACTGACTCGACCCCTCCGAGTCAAGACTTGTTCAGACGAAACTTGTTTGATCCCTGCTGCAGAAAGTTCCTCAACGTGCTTGTCCTCTTCAGTAAACTTTGATATGAATAAAAGAATGTAAAGTTTAAAATTTTCAAAGAAAATTAATGAGAGGAAAAAACGAAGAGATGTCAAAAAGAGCAGAGGCCTTCAGGTGTCTTACCAGTCTGTATATGTGACCACGTGGGTGTGTGCGTGTGGGTGCGTGTGGGTGTGTGTGCGCATGTGTGTGCATTCTGCATACCAGGCTAAGTCACATGCAGGTCTGTGTATCCGTGGTAACAAAAGCTCTCATTCATTGAGGAGAAATTACTCATTCATTCTGCCGCTCTGTAAACGTCTGTGAATCTGTTGCTGTGTGTCGCACAATGTTCTGCTCTCTGTGTGTAGGAGTGTTTGGACAGCGTGTGTGTGATTGTATAGGATCATCATATATTTATTTACCCCCCGTAGAAAAAAACAAAATGCTATATAAAATAAAAACTGACGTTACATGAAACTCACAGACGTGTGTGCGCTCACGCCAGCTTGTCTTCGTTTGTCCCCTGCAGTGTGTCGGTGAGGAGAACTGGGTGGACAGCAGGACCATTTATATTGGACACAAGGAGCCTCCTCCAGGAACTGAGGCCTTCATACAGCAAAGATTCCCAGACAACAGAATAACCTCCTCCAAGGTCAGAGAAACACACGGATCAAAACATAACATCGATAACTGACCACAGATGTATGACAGGAAAGAAGAGTTTTTGACTGTAGCACTATACAGACTTTTATTTTGTGAGTGTGTTGGGAATGGGACACTGTTTCAGAAGGGGTGTCGTCCTGCAACAACATCCTATCTTAAGATGAGATAGGAGAGTCTAAGATAGGCGTACAAAGCAAATTCTTTCAGACCCCTATCTTACACTAGTTTTTTCATCTCGCCAATCAGTTTTTTCCTCACTGAAGCATAAAAAATGGAGCAAAAACAATGATGGGAACTTAACAGATCAGACAGATCAGCTTGGGTCGTTGGTACCATGTTTTTAATGACACTTACAACAACGCTAAAGGCTTTTGCACACACATCTGATGAAACTCTGACACTGACACTGGGGGAAGTGTATTGTTTGACTGAATGTACCTTTGTCTCATGTTTCCAGTACACATTTTGGAACTTCATCCCCAAAAATATGTTTGAGCAGTTCAGGAGAGTCGCCAACTTCTACTTTCTCATCATCTTTCTGGTTCAGGTAAAAACTTTTCTGTTCTGTAAATATATTTCCTGTCTTTTCAGTCATGCATGGCACACTTTACGTTGCAATTAAATGCTTTTAAGAGTACCTCAGAGTTCTGATTAATACATTTTCATTACAATTTTGACGTGTTTATCATATTGAAGGGTGCTGTTTTCCCACAATGCTCACTAGATACCTTAAATATACAGTAAGTTAAAAAAAAACTGAGCTAAAAAGATGCTCAACTAAACAAACTTTTTCACTGTTGCTGTAAGTGAACTCACTATATTTCAGGATTGTAGTAGGACTTGCGAATGCAGCTATAAAGTTTCATCCAATGTAATAAAAAGAACCATTAAGAATGGAAGAGGGGATTAAGTTCATCAATATTTTTGTACTTCTTATTACCACCCTGCAGAGGTCAGATATTACTTAGCGCCTCGTTTTAAAGCTGCCTGTCATTTTGATGCATGATTCTGCCCTAAATCCATGTCCGTCATTTAATTCTGTGTGTGTGTGTGTGTGTGTGTGTGTGTGTGTGTGTGTGTGTCACTTCAGTTGATCATCGACACTCCCACCAGTCCCATCACCAGCGGACTGCCGCTCTTCTTTGTCATCACAGTCACGGCCATTAAACAGGTGAGACCCGCAGGTTTAATTAACTTCGCTTCGCTTTACTGGCATTGACATTAAACACTACACCTCTAAAAAAAAACCTACACACACACACACACACACACACACACACACACACACACACACACACACACACACACACTCACACACTTCATCACGTCTCTGTCTGTGTTCCTCTCTGTCAGGGTTATGAGGACTGGCTGAGACACAAAGCAGACAACTCTGTCAACCAGTGTCCCGTCCACGTGGTGCAGCATGGGAAAGTGGTCCGCAAACAAAGTCGCAAGCTCAGGGTATGTATATGTGTGTGTGTGTGTGTGTGTGTGTGTGTGTGTGTGTGTCACCAGATAAGTCACTCTCACCCCATTTAACATGAACAGACCTTTGGTGCATTTGTTTTATTGGCTCATGCCAGGGGATTTTCCTGCTGCTAAGCTGTGTGTGTGTGTGTGTGTGTGTGTGTGTGTGTGTGTTTGTTGGTGTGCGTAGGCCTCCGTTTGAGTACAATCTAGCTTTAACTGTTACATTAATGTATGTTATGTAATATATTCAGAGAGTGAAATTGCAGCTGGAATATCAGACACAGAGGATCAGTTTCAGGATCAACTGTCCCGTCAGATATTTGTGACTGCTGGCTGAACCTGAGAGGTTTACAGTCGGCAAAGCAGGAGGTTAGCTTGTTAGGCTAACTGCATTAGTAGAAAATGCATTAGCAAATGCTAACGGGATAAGTGACACACCATCCTTGAGGAGTGTATTATGTTCGAGTTTGTTTTTCATCCAGAGACGCTGTATAAGCCACATGTCGCGCTCTTCAAATTAACCAAACTCCATTGGCGAAATCAGTAATTTTACCTCACAGAACACGTGAGCTGCTGATGTCGCTCTGCCTCGATCAGCCGGTTTGTTAGTGTGACTTTTGGTGAATCTGAATTAGCCTAAAACACAAACAAACTAACCGATGGAGGCAGCAGTAGATCTGCAACTCCTGTGTTCTGCATGGTAAAATTGCCTATTTTGCCTTTGAAGTTTGGCTGGCTGGGAGAGAGCGATGTTTGACTCTAATATTTTATCCCTCATCAAGTTATCATTTGACCCGTGCCTCTTTTCTATGTGTCTGTCTCAGGTTGGTGATGTCGTCTTTGTGAAAGAAGATGAATCTTTTCCCTGCGACCTCATCCTTCTGTCCACGTCTCGAGACGACGGGACCTGCTACGTTACTACAGCCAGTCTGGACGGAGAGAGCAGCCACAAGGTGTGTGTTAATGCACAGAACAGTTCGTTCACTTAAGTCAACCTGACAGTTTTATCTTTTTAAAGTTAAAGGGATAGTTCGGATTATTTGAAGTGAGGTTGTATGAGGTAGCTCTCCACAGTCGATGTATTACCTACAGTTGGTTGTCAGTTCAGGAAGCTAAGCAATGTACTGCTGTGGACAGGGTCAGCAGCAAAATGTATTTTAGCCACCCAAAAAATCAGTGTAAGCGCTTTATTTAGAATATTTTCACCACTTGAACTTGCTGTCAGACAGTCTTTTCTGATGGGAAAGCGCTGTGATATAAGTAAAAAATCGCTCTCTCCAAAAACTCAAAAACTCCACTGGCAAAATCAGCAATTTTACCTCACAGAACATGGGAGTTGCTGGTCAACCGCTGCCACGATTGGTTAGTATGTTTGTGTCATTCTGTGACTTTCAGCACTTTAAAAGGTGAGTTTAGATTAACTGAAGTCGCTTAAGTCAGTAAATTGAGGCAGTGATGGACCAGCAACTCCTATTTTCTGTGAGGTAAAATTGATGACTTTGCCAATGGAGTTTGGTTGTTTAGGAGAGAGCGATATTTGGCTTATGTAACAGAGGTTTCCTGTCAGAAAAGGCTGCCTGACAGCAAAGTAAAGCCCTGAAAATTTCCATATACATTCTCTGATTCTCTCCGTTTGTCTTCCGTCTTCCCCTTCTAGACATACTATGCAGTTCAGGACACCAAAGCTTACAACACAGAGAAGGAGGTCGACTCCATCCACGCCACAATAGAATGTGAACAACCGCAGCCGGACCTGTACAAGTCAGTACAGCACACATACCTGAACACACCTGAAAAACAAACAACCGTCCTGCCAAATTAATCAGTGAATGAAACACGTCTTTTCTCACTTGTTTCCTGTCACTTCCGTCCTACGCAGATTCGTGGGCCGCATCAACATCTACATGGACAGTGAGCCAGTAGCCAGGTAACCCCCGCAAGCCCTCATAACTCAATCGATTTTTTCCAAAATACGACTGTGAGTGTGAACTCAACATCAGTCCAACACTAAAACTGAGTTGTTGTGCGTTTGCAGGCCGTTAGGATCGGAGAACCTGCTGCTCCGAGGAGCCACGCTAAAGAACACGGAGTACATCTATGGTAAAAATATATTTACTTCTGTTTGACAAAATTATCTCAACTCAGATTCTGCTTACTAGCTTTTTCCAGAGCTTTTAGCCCACTTTCAAATTCGGCAGCTTCTTTAGTGCCCCTGTGGTTCAAACAACGATGCTGAAGTTACCCCTGTAGCATCATTTTGGAGGTTCCCATCCAGTGATACGTTTTGATCGGCTGTCGAAGTCAGGGTTTGTGTCCCATGTGAAACAAATAGTCCATGTTGAGTTCTTTTTAAGTACATCTTAACTTAAGTTATGTAATTTACGTAAGTTAGATATATTTTCCCAAAGCTAACCAAGTATTTTTGTGTCTTTATTTTGAAAGTCTTCCTGCCATGCACGTGCAAAACTGATGCTGGAGGTTTGAAGTATAAGACCAGTCACCAAGCTGCCGTATTTGACGAGTTGGGAGCGAGAACGTGTTTCACGTGCTTCTCACGGTCTTCCTCAGCAGATGCAGTTTGCTCAGCTGTGATCCGAGTGTAGAATTTCGCTCACATGATAACAGATGGTCGTTTGTGGTGTCATCGGTGGCTTAAATCTCCTGACGAATGACCAAGCCAGGAAGAAAAAGCTTGTAATTGAACATTGAGATTTTGTTTCGTGTAAGAATTGACTCTTACGTTCAGCGTTCACCTCTGCCTCTCTTTAGCGGTTGCCATCTACACTGGCATGGAAACCAAGATGGCTCTCAACTACCAGACCAAGTCTCAGAAACGCTCCGCGGTGGAAAAGTAAGCTCGCTCTCTTTCATTTCCATATTCTGTACATTTTATAAACTGTTTGGATAGATTGACACCCCTGTGCACGCTTTACACTCTTTGGCAGCATCCTTCTTCTCAGTTAGTTAATGCTGGCTTAGATAATCATTTACATTTTTTTTTTTTTGCCGATCCCTTCATCCATCTCTTCATTATTCCCTGACTGAGAGTCCTCGTGTCTCTGGCTCACTGCACTCACTGGATCAGTTTCTCTCCATCTGGCACTGACATGCGTCTTGTATCCAGATGGCCTGTAGATATGACTGACTGTAGGTGGATTACATTTACACTTGGTTACAGTGTGTGTCTGATTAAGTCATTGGAAGTGTATTTGTCTTCGTTTTGCCAAAACAAACTTGGCTCCGAGTAAATGCCTCGTCTTAGCTGTTCTTTTTATGCAAGTATCCATTCTGACAAGAACAAACTACCTTTTACCTGCAGAACTGCTCTGCACTGTCTTTCTGAGTCCATGCACTTTGTGACTTTCTGTCTGTGGATCAGACTTATTTTTTGCGTTTGTGTGTCCAAATGCTTGATTCCTTGCATCATGTGTTCATTTGCATATATTTATTTATTCATATGGGATGTTAAACGGTGACTGCTGATTTTTCTCTCCTCCAGGTTTGTGCTTGTGTTTGGTTGTGTGCATGTGTTTTAAAGCTACAGTAAAGATTGTGGCGTCATGTGAAACTAGATGATCTAAAGCGTCGATTGGTGCCGTATCAGCGGGGGGCTAAATAACACCACAGAGTCAGGCTAAATTTTGATGAGGGGGAAAAAAAAAAAACTGAAAGGTTCTGTATGTCCCCTTTACAGATGTGCCCGCTCTCACTAATCCCATGCAGTTTTGTGTGCAGTATGAATGTCCATAACCGTCATTGGAATTGACTGGGTATTGTATCCATGTCCCCATAGCAGCCATTTCATTCTAATGAGACCAATTTTTTGGAAACGTGAGCATGATAGTGGTTACTCGTTGGAATAGAATTCAGTTACTGGCGGTGATCTAATCAGCTCTATGCCAAAACATTAACCTCTTCTTGAGAAGACACAACTTCCTCTGGGACAGAGAGGCTCCAATCTGAAAACAGAAAACATCTAGTAAATTCTAAAGAATGTCAGCTTTTGTCAGTTTCTCCAAAAATCTAAATTCATATTATTTTGTTGTAAAGCCACCTGCTTGCTTCTAATGTTTGAAATAAGAAAGAAAATGTTCTAAATATCTTTATTGCTTCCTTGTCAAGTTAGCTGAACACTGGTCCTGTCTCCCCCTGCAGGTCAATGAATGCCTACCTGGTGGTCTACCTGTGCATCCTCATCGGCAAGGCCCTCATCAACACGGTGCTGAAATACGTGTGGCAGGCCGACCCCAACAGAGACGAGCCCTGGTACAACCAGAGGACAGACTCAGAGAGACAGAGACACATTGTGAGTCTTTCGATCACGTTCCCTCAATCTGGGAAAAAAACTCCTGCATCCCGTCTCATTCTCTCCCTCCTCCTCGTGTTCCTCAGGTGATCAGGGCGTTCACAGACTTCTTGGCCTTCATGGTTCTCTTCAACTACATCATCCCCGTGTCCATGTACGTCACCGTGGAAATGCAGAAGTTCCTGGGCTCCTACTTCATCATGTGGGACGATGAGATGTTTGACGAGGAGGTGGGGGAGAGAGCCGTGGTCAACACGTCAGACCTGAACGAGGAGCTGGGGCAGGTAGCGGCGAATGCTAAAAACAGAAAAAAGAGTAGCTGCATGGATTAAGAAGACTTGGAGTACAATAATCCTGCTCTCTTTCCAGGTGGAATATGTGTTCACAGACAAGACAGGGACTCTGACGGAGAACAACATGGAGTTCATCGAGTGCTGCGTGGACGGACACGTTTACGTACCTCATGCTATCTGTAACGGACAGGTAACGACCTGATGGAGGAGCTAAGAAATGAACTGCTGTGGACGGGGTCAGCAGCAAAACATTTAACTGTGCTGAATTTGTGTTGTTGCTAGGTGATGCCTGGTGCAGCCGGTATGGACATGATCGACACATCGCCAGGTCCCGAGGCCAGGGTGAGCACAGCCTCAGTTTGAGTGCGTGCGTGTGTTTTTGTGGGTGTGCGTGTGTGTGTGTGTTGTGTGACACTGTGTTGCGTCCGCCGCAGGAGCACGAGGAGCTGTTCTTCCGGGCGCTGTGTTTGTGCCACACGGTGCAGGTGAAGGAGGAGGAGACGGTGGACGGGATCAAGCACGGCATCCACCAGGGCAAGTCCACGTCCTTCTACATCTCGTCATCTCCGGACGAGGTGGCGCTGGTGGAGGGCATGAAGAGGTAAATAACACACTCGCGCTCAAACATTCAGTCTGTCATTTTTTTCCCCTCCATAATAACGGTGGTCTGCTTTGCGCCGCAGGCTCGGTTTCACCTACCTGAGACTGAAGGACAGTCACATGGAGATTCTGAACAGGGAGGATGAGATTGAGAGGTGAGTGTGTTTATCTGAAACAATTCTCTCTGAAACAATCTTCATCAAACTTTCAAGCACGTTACCATTCTCACTTACTGTGGTTTTGGTCGCTTTGTGCGCGGTTTATGAATTTAGAGCAGCGACTGGAGTTTAACTGCACGTGTGCTGCAAAACTAGGTCAGTACTCCAACAAGTGGTCGTAGCCTAGTAACCAGTGAAACCAGCAGCCCTCTTGATAAATTTAGAACAGTCCTGAACAGAGATAATTATTGTTGGAATTCACAGCTTTCAAACTGATGATCATCTCGGTTTGAGTTCATTAAATATGATTTTCAAGGGTTTTTATAAGATTTTAAGGGTCTAAGGATCAGTGCCAAGGTCTCTAGGTGCATAATTTTAGCTGTGGGGGTGTAAGATAAGGATGGCAGAAATATATTCATTACATCAAAATCTTCCTGTAATATAGAGCCTTCAATCATGATCATCTTTCACTGCGAAGCCCTGCTTTATGAAAATATTAGAGCAACCATTTACTGTGATCTATAAAGATAAGCAGATTTTTCTGTTCAAAGTTTAAGCGTGGAAAAGAGTGGTTAACTTTTTCAAAAAATTAGGATTACTTACTAAAATAATTTGTTACCAAAGTGACTACCCAGTTTGCTGCTTCCTGTTTGGCGCTTAATTAAGCACACTGACTTTCTGGCAACGTTTTTGATTTTATCAAAACATCAAGAAAAGAAAAAGAAAAAGAGTTTTATGACATCGCGGCATCGCTCAAATGTTAAAACATAGCGAAGCTGCGTGATGAGGAAGTCGCCGGGGCTGATATGGGCGTACTTTAATGGATCGGTATCAGCTAAAATGAAACCAAACAAACTGAAATGAACTCCTCTGCGTTTTGTTTGTGTGATGTTTTTTTTTTTAAAATCAGGTTTGAGCTGCTGGAGGTTTTGACGTTCGACTCAGTCAGACGGAGGATGAGCGTCATCGTCAGGTCCAACACTGGTAATACACTTCAAACTGTTCATATGCATGTACTGTATATGGTTAGGTACGGTTACACACTCTGTGACACACTCTTCTCCCTTTATTTTTTCGTGTGTGTGTGTGTGTGTGTGTGTGTGTGTGTGTGTGTGTGTGTGTGTGTGTGTGTGTGCGTGCGTGTGAGCAGGCGAGCTCTATCTGTTCTGTAAAGGTGCCGACTCCTCCATCTTCCCCAGGGTCATATCAGGCAAGGTGGATCAAGTCAGAGCTCGGGTGGAGCACAATGCAGTGGTGAGAGCACACGCACACACACACACACACACACACACACACACACACACACAGATATACAAAATTACAGAAAGTATTTTTCTCTCGGAACATTATTCCCATGATTCACCTTGTGAGAGTTTCGAAGGTTGTGCGACATCACTGGTTTCCACAGTTACAGCACATGGCCCACGGTGGTTTCCATGGTTACCACAGGAAGTCGATCAGTGGAGCATGGCCCACTTCCATCCAACAGTTGTCCTGTATTTTTTTTTTTTTTTTTTGGCAGTTCTTCCTGTCAGCTGTTGATCGACGTGTATTTCGTTATCTCATTTACTCCAGTCCTGCTCTCTGTCGGACATGTAATCAGAACATTTTTTGTGAAAGAACCACCTACACCGATGAAAGAATCCACCTTAAAGGGATAGTTTGGATTATTTGAAGTGTATGAGGTACCTATCCATGGTCAATGCACGCTGTATTTAGAATATTTTCTCTGTGTTACCTTGTTGTTAGGCAGCTTTTTCTGATGGGACACTGTCGTTTTATAAGCCAAATATCTCTCTCTACAAACCAACCAAACTCCATAGGGGAAATTAGTAATTTTACCTTGCAGAAAACAGGAGTTACTGGTCCCCCACTACCTTGATCTGTTACTTCCTTTGTCTTATTGTGTGACTTAGTTGAATCCAAACTAACTTTATAAAACACCAAACTCATACAACAACACAAACAAATGAGAAGATAGAGGCAGCAGTAGACCAGCAGCTTCTGTGTCCTGCAAGATAAAATTACTGGTTTCATCTATAGAGTTTGGTTGGTTCAGAGAGACACCTGTTTGGCTTATGTAACAGTGGTTTCCTGTCAGAAGTGGCTGTCTGGCTGCAAGGTAAAGTGGTGATCCTAAATGTAGCGTACACTTAAACTGATATTGATTAAAATTTTTTAGGTGGACCTTTTCTAAGTAGCTAAAATACATTTTGTTGCTGACTTGAGTGCGTGCTGACCGGCAGTACCTCAGACAATCCTACATCAAATGATCTGAACTATCATTTTCAACACTTAGATTGATCAGGGGCGTTGGACTTTTGATGCAAAACTCTGCAAAGCCTGATTACAAAATAGTTCCCAAAATGCAGAGCTGCATATCACAGAGCATCTGAGGATGAAGTTTCTAGTTCAGTTTACACATAAAGGATGAACTAAATAAAGTGAGTAGAACCTGCAGTGGAAACCAGGTCAGTGAAACCTCACTCGTTGTGCTGCAGCTGCAGATCACTTGCAGCTTTCAGTGCAAACACAAAAGCTCTGTGGTGGGTGTTGTACTCGTGAGGTTCAAATAGAAAGAGCTGCCCACACACCAACCAACCTCACATTCAAGCCCAGAGTCGAGCAAATAAATAAAAAAAATCTGTATTTTGCTGTTTATTTAGAATCCTGCAAAAAAAAAAAAAAAATTCATTATTGATTTTTCTCGTCTAACCCAGTTTGACTCTAACCTTTCCTTCAGGAGGGTCTGAGGACTCTTTGTGTTGCATATCGGCGTCTGAGTCCAGAACAGTACCAGGAGGTTTGCCACCTGCTGAGCGAGGCCAAGCTGGCACTACAGGACAGAGACAAACGACTGGCCGAGGCCTACGACCTCATCGAGACGGACCTGATACTGCTGGGAGCCACTGCTGTGGAGGACAGGTAAGAAATACAGTCTGTAGGTCCAGATGGCAATGCAAGCAGAGAATTATAAACATTTTGGTGAAGTGTTTGCACTTTTTGGATCTAAATATCTGCACTTCAAACACCCTGAAGCTCTAACTCTTGATTGCGAGCTGCTGCCCGACTTCTGAGTGAACCGACCTGAGCGAGGGCAACCCTCAGATCACACACTCGCTACTAAAGCAATTAGAGTGCAGCCTTAAAAGGGACTGTTGACCCAGAGGGCAATGCAAGTTGACTCATCTTGTGCAGAAAGAGTCAGAGTTCGAATGATTCAAGCATTGTTCCACTTTATGACTGTCATTAAAATGTCCCTCTGTCTTTCCTCGTCTGCGTTCTTGTCCTCTCCGTCACGACAGGCTCCAGGAGAAAGCGGCGGACACCATCGAGTCCCTCCACAAGGCGGGTATGAAGGTGTGGGTGCTGACCGGTGATAAGATGGAGACGGCGGCCGCGACGTGCTACGCCAGCAAGCTGTTTCGCCGCAACACTCAGATCCTGGAGCTGACCACCAAACGTACTGAGGAGCAGAGCCTTCATGACGTCCTGTTTGACCTGAGCAGGACGGTCCTGAGGCAGCACGGAGGCATGACCAGGGACACCTTCTCTGGGTGTGTGGGTGTTTTTGTGAGAGACGGGGTCGAAATATGAAATATGGTGGAAGGAGCCGCATAAGTGGAGATCCTGGCCTTTGTGTTTCGTTAATGACAGGTCCTGTGTTTGTCCAGTTTATCAGGTGACTGTACTGACTACGGTCTGATCATCGATGGAGCCACCCTCTCCGCGGTGATGAGGCCCGCTCAGGAGGACTCAAACTCAGGGAACTACAAAGAGATCTTCCTAGAAATCTGCCGCAACTGCAGCGCTGTACTCTGCTGTCGAATGGCACCGCTCCAGAAAGCACAGGTACAACAGACAACACCTGTGTTTAAACTGTATATATATGAGAAAGCAAGCAGAGTGAGAAGAGGTGAAGCAGCTGTTGATTTCTTTTTTGATTTTCTAGATTGTGAAGCTGATCAAAGCCTCAAAGGAGCACCCGATCACGCTGGCCATTGGGGATGGAGCTAATGATGTTAGCATGATCCTAGAGGCCCACGTTGGCATCGGTTAGTACATGCTACGTCCCATTAAAATGACCTCATATTAACACAGACAACTCTCTGCCTTTATTTATATCCACATCATGTGTGCAGTGAGAGAACTGCAGGTCTTTCCTCCATGTTTAAGAGATAACTGGACCTGACCTTGGCCTCAGTACTAAATGCATCATCAGTTTGGTTGAGGTTATGTGACTTACAGGGCTCTAAAGACCACCTGGTTGCCTCGTCTGTATGTTTTGGGTCGTTTTTCACTAAAGGCCACTAGTCCAACACTCAGCCTATTCAACTGGAAGCCTGTGGGCCACATCTGGCCCAGAGGCAACCTCCGACTATCCCAGCATACCTAAATCTGATAAGACAAAATAAGTAAACTACACATAAAGGGTATAGAAGCAGCTAATGTGCAAACCATCTCGCTTCCTTTGCATCTCTCTTGAGAGTTGCAAATGCACACAAATGTAAAAGACAAAATTAAAACTAGTGTGACATTTGCTATGAAAAAATATACACCTGTCAGACATTTATGTAAAATTTATCATTACCGAAAGCTAAAAAAAGGTTATGGAAAAGTGTCTTACCCATCTACATTCCCGGGTTTTAAAATCTGGACCAGTTGATCAGCCCTGTCCTGCACTGATCACCCAGTGTGGATGTGAACAAGAGAACTTTTAAAAAAAACAACAACAAAAAAACATCAGTACTTTAACTTTACTCGTTGCCATGATACTTCCCACTGTGGGTGTGTTTAATCATGTCAAACCCTCTGCAGGTATTATGGGTAAGGAGGGTCGCCAGGCGGTGAGGAACAGCGACTACGCCATCCCAAAGTTCAAACACCTCAAGAAGATGCTGCTCGTCCACGGACACTATTACTACATACGCATCTCTGAACTCGTGCAATACTTCTTCTACAAGGTATTCTGCTCGCTCAATTCATGTAATTGATTCGTTTTTACCTTTATTTAAATGACATTTTTATTTCCTCAGGGTCGTAATAAGAATACCCAAAACTTCTCTTCATTTTCTTTTTTGTCTTGTACAGAAACAAAAGGGAATTCTGTCCCTCCTATAATCAATTTACTTCCATTTTTTTTTTAACTCTTCAGAAAGAATTTTCATCCCTTCTTTGTCTTCGCAGAATGTCTGTTTCATCTTCCCCCAGTTCCTCTACCAGTTCTTCTGTGGCTTCTCACAACAGGTACACACACACACACACACACACACACACACACACACACACACACACACACAGAAAATAAACAAACAATGACGAGGAACTAAAGAGAGAAATAACACAGATGCATCCTTCTCACCAGCCGCTGTATGATACAGCCTACTTGACTCTGTACAACATCAGTTTCACCTCGCTGCCCATCCTGCTCTACAGCCTCATAGAGCAGCACATCAACATGGACATCCTGAAAAAGGATCCCTGTCTCTATAGGTGAGTGGTGATATTTAACAATGTTCGATAAATACAAAATCTGTCTGTGTATGTGTGATGCACAACTGCATCCTGCTGCTTATTCTGCAAATTTGTTCTGAATCATAAAACCCTCCGTTGGATTGTTGGTGTGCAAAGTAACAGCAGAGGATGAAGTATTTTCAAAAGCCAGAGAGAACACTGAATCAATTTGACTAATAAACTGCAAGCATAAACCATTTCTATTGATTTTACTTCCCTGCAAAGGAGACGTTTGCTCAATACGTTCAGGTCAGGCCTCAGAGGGCAGAAACCTCCCACTTTAACTTATTTTGATTGGGTTCAGTTTGGTCGGAGATCAGACATTTCCTAATTGAAAACTCGAGGTTTCACATGACAAGACAAAGCATTTTTCTCCTCAGTCTGAATTCTTCTTTTTCTCATCGTGTGACCTCAGAAATCACACTAGATGTACATTTTTTCCCACAAATCATCATTTAGTATTTTAGTGTTTATTAGGCAGCAACATCAGTGATGTATTCATGAATTATTCCATATGAACGTCATGTTAAATCAAATTAAAATATCTCATTACAGTCCTCTCTGGTCAAGGGCAGCTTTTGATCAATAACGCCATCACTCGTACGAGAGACGGTCAGCGTGAGTCACTGATACCGTTTGTCTTCACAGAGACATCGCGAAGAACTCTTTGCTGCGGTGGCCCATCTTCATCTATTGGACCATCCTCGGTGTGTACGACGCCATCGTGATGTTCTTTGGTGCTTACTTCCTGTTTGACAACACCACCTTCACCAGCAACGGACAGGTAACGTCCATGTGTCCCCGACAGCCCCAGAATTTGTTTAATCACAGACAACTTGTTTGTCTTGGACAAGATTTATGGTAAAAATATCCACATGTATTGTCTAGTTCCAGTTTTGGTTTGTAATAGAACCTCAGGGTTCTTTTAAACTATGGGCTTCAACAGAACATGTTTTGTTTTTGATTTCCTGTTATAATTTGTTAGTTTTTGTACATTTTCTACAGGTTCATGCTTCGTGTCAGTTCTCTACCAAACACATCTATAATTTGCTGCTTTTCTTTGTCTTTTTCAGTCTATCTGGGATGTTTTATGTTCAGTAATGATAATAAACCAGGTATATTTTTCTTTGAGGCTTAAATCTCAGCCGCAGTTGATACACATTGAACCTGCGTAATAAAAAAGGAGGAAAAGCTTTTACTCATTAATCAGAGCTGCTTTCATTGGTGACCTATTAATGTGATGCATCTGAGACAGGCTTTTAGCTTTTTATTTTTTGGAATTAAATCTTAAAAGGTGCACAAGGTAAAGGTGTACAGTATTAAGTAAATGTAACAAGAATCATTTACCAAATATCAGGTAACACTCAGCCTTTTTCAACGTCAGTTTTCCTTATAATTCACCTGTTGCTTACCTGATATTTAATAAAACTCCACCAGTTAATTACTAGTAACTACTTCTAGCTACATCATTACATACTGGATAGATATTCTGTAATGCAACACTGGCAGTTATTTCTCAACAAATGTGCAGCACACGATGATAAAACGTCTACAAAAAACAGAAACCACTGTATTTCCTCAAATAAAAGCTGGGTCTCAAATAACGGCCACAAAAAAACAAAGCGGGGGATATTATATTTATATAATAGATATAATATTTCACATTAAAAGCCTTGCCTTCTGTCCACTAAACGTCACGGTGCTTTTAATTTGAAGTGTTGAGTTTGTATTAACAGCATACTGCAGTAACTTTAACAGGGCAAACGAGAGCAGATCAAAACTAGAGAGAAATAAAGGCACATCTCAGTGCTCATCTGCTTCAAATAAAAGCCTACTGAAGTAAATGAAGACCCCAGTCACTATTTGAGGAAACACATTACAGTTTTAGTTTGTGTCCCCGGCTGAAAAAGTTTCACGGCTGTTGTTCTAACTTGTAAAATGACGTATAGATGCTGATAGACGTTCTCCCGTTCACATCCAAGCCACGACAGCATGGCGGGTTTTCCACCATCTTCCTCTGTGTTTCTCTATTTTTTTTTTTTTTCCTTTCATTTTCAAGCAGTGTTACTCTCCCAGAAACCTCTTGGATTGCTTTTGGTTGCTTGATTTCACTTTTTTTTTCTGCATTGAATGTTTTTTTTAATTCTTCTCCAGCCACAAAAAAAAAAACTGTTGTTTATTTTATTATGATTTCTCTTCTTCTGGCCTTCTTCCTCCTCTTCTTCCTCTCCTCTTACCTTTGTGTTGCTTTTTCTTTTTGCTTCTCTTTTCCTCCTCCCAGCTAATGACAACCAACACACAGATGGTAAGCCTGTCCCTGTCTCTCTATCATCTCTCCCTAGTTTCAGTTTCCAATTTCCTGTTTGGTCCCGTCACACGGCCTGATACCAAACCACCCATCACCCGTTCACCGATCGCCTCATGTCCAGCCTGTAGTGCTTGCTGTAGACACATCGGCTGTAGGCTTTTGTGTAGTGACCTGCTCATATAGTGATCCAACTCCTTAATTATACATCCTGTGTGCGTTGTGTGTGTGCGTGTGTGTGTGTGTGGAATACGTTTTAACTTCAGTTGAAAGCAGGAGATGAATAAATGCAGAAAAACAGTTGCACTCCTTTTTCCATTACAAGACATTTGAGTCGTGTGGCCATCTTTCTAATCTAATTCTCCTTCAGCTGATGTGGCTCCTTTTAGAGCAGAACAACATTGTCACATTTGCGGTCACTCTCTGAACCATCAGCACTATTTATACGCTTATTAGCAAAGAAATAACAGAGATGGAGTCCAGATGGGACACAAAATAGTTGGTAGTGATTTTTGCATCCAACTAGAAGCAAAAATCTGAAGCTTCTGATTTGTTTGCAGAGAGAAAAGTGAATTCAGTGCATGCAATTCATTTTTTAAAGAAGACGAGTTATTTATTTTATCTCAAAAACTGTAGCAGAAAAAAATCATTTGCCGTACGTTTCCAGAAGTGAACAGCTGCATAGAAAAGATTGTATTATCACTATAATGTAGATTATGCAGTAGTAGTTTGTCCTGGTAGATGGATCAGAGATGTTTGTGTGAATTTCTTACGTGATAAATGATAATATGTCTGGAAATAATTGAGAAAGTTTTTCTGATTTACTGTAACTTGTCTTGGTTAATAGTTTGTGTAGTTTATGTATAAATAACCTGGTCTGTAATTCTGCTTTAATAGCAAACCAAACATTTTGACCCACTGGCTTTGTTTTGGCACTCTGGATTGTTCATCACGTTAACCACAAGATCAGAGTCGAGGTTTAGGAAATAAGTTAGAGGTCACAACTGTCAACATGTCATTTGTCACGATCACGTCAACATTACATCGTCTACATGTTCAGGTTTATCTTTTCATGCTTGTTTACATCTTTGTTTTTTCTTAACTTCATTTATTCATAAGTCACGTTCAGCACATTCAAGGTTTTGATTTTGACAAATAATCTTTGTTACTATCATGAATTTCAAAGTTTTGGACATCATTTTAGTAAAGAAACTATATCAGGATTATTATAAACGTTTATACTGTAGTCTCTCTCTCTAGTATCGACGTGTTTAATGTGTTAAAGACATTAGATTTTCTTATTTTCTTCATGTAGCTGTTGACACTTTGGTGTAGCATCTGTCTAATGTCAGTAGCATTGTGACTTAATGTTGTTGATAATTATGACCACAGTTCCCATAAACCATAGCTTTAAGTCACAAAGAGCCTTTTAAACAAATTTCTCTGCAGCCAAAATAGATTTTTTCGCTCCACTTTCTGCCGTTCCCAGATATTAACAAAGCTTTTAGCTCGGGTTAAGTTGCAGTAATAGCGCTGCCTAAAAGCACAGTCATCTATTTTGTGCTGTAAAGCGACACAAAAACATTTGACGCTCGGTATAAATTGTGGTGGAGAGGCTTCACGCTGGCTAGTTTCAAATTTACATGATTTATAAATGGTACAGGAAGCGCATTTAAAATGTTTTCCCATCAGGTTCTTCTGGTAATAATTTAAAAACACCTCACCTCACCAGTTTCCCGTCCATCCATCTGCCATCTGACGTGTTATTCTTCACCTGAATGTTGCTGTCTGAGCTCCCTGCCATCTGTTGGATTGATTGATTCCTCACTGAATACGTGCTCTTCAGTTTATCTCTGTGTATCATGTTGACTCCGGGCCTGTGGAATGATCTCGGATGACCCGAGTGCATTTACCTGTCGAATGCACCTGATTATAGTCATGTCGCCTCTGATGCATGTTAATAAGGAGTCATAGGGGCGCCATAACAAGGAATAAATCTGTCAGAAAATAAGAAAATACATGTGGAAATATAAAGACAAACAATAGAATATAATCAGAAGAATTTTTCATTTATTTGTTCATATATTTCTGTGTATATTTCTAAAACTATTTATTTATTGCATATGAGCTCTATTTCTGTATGTGTTGTCTTTATTTATTTATGTTATATAATGTCATTTATTTATTTTTATCCCTTAGTTTTCTCTTTTTCTTTTCTCCAATGTTTCTGCTGTTCGTCAAAGGGCCGAGCTGTCAATCAGCTCGCCATGGGCAAAAATAAATATATATATATTATTATAATATATACAGAAATAAATATGAAATTAAATTAAAATGTTGTCTTTATAGCTACACATTTGTTTATGTTTTCGTTTATTTATCTTTATATGTATGCACATTTTTATTTTACATATTTATCCTTTTAAATCTCTTTATTTGCACATTTATTTTCTTATTCTCTTACAGATTTATTTGTTTTTTATGGCACTCCTATGTCTCCATATGTTAATGTCAGGTGGATTTAAAGTTTTTAAGCATTTACTAAACATTATTTTTACAGACAGATGAGAAAAAAAGACAGTTGTGTAGAACTTACGTCTGGTTATGTGACGTTACACAATGAGCTGAAAAAAAAGCTGGATGTGTTCGCTGTTGTAACAGTATGAATGGTGTTCAAAGTGAATTTTATTTAATAAAATATGAAAAAATAGTTTGTTTTTTTTCATTTGAGGTGTGTCACTAACAGCAGCTGTTGTCCTTTTGCCCCTGCAGATGTTTGGAAACTGGACATTTGGGACGCTGGTCTTCACTGTGCTCGTCTTCACTGTTACATTCAAGGTAACACCCTCACACACACTCACAGCGTCCGCATCTGCAGAAGCAGCCGAGCGGGACTGGATTAACCCTCGCTGGCATCATTACAGCGAGCTGTGAAGTCTGACAGGTCAAAGGTTCCTGTCTCATCTCTCGCCTCCTCTCTCTTGCAGTTGGCTCTAGACACTCATTACTGGACTTGGATCAACCATTTTGTCATCTGGGGCTCGTTGATTTTCTTCGTGGTCTTCTCTCTGCTGTGGGGAGGAATCATCTGGTAAAAAAAAAAACTGCTTTCAGTTGAACTCACGGTGTGGTTTTTATGTAGAAGCCTGAAACCTAAAAAGTAAAATCTCTCCTCTTCTCCAGGCCGTTCCTCAACTACCAGAGGATGTACTACGTGTTCATGCAGATGTTGTCCAGTGGTCCGGCCTGGCTCAGCATCATCCTTCTGATCACAGCCAGTCTGCTGCCAGATGTGGTGAAGAAAGTCACCTGGAGGGCGCTGTGGCCCACCACTACTGAACGCATACAGGTCGGTGCACGCACACACACGCTGGTAGTGTGAAAGTGTCACAAATACTCCTTCACCAGCTCCCGACCAAATGCAGCTCAGCTCCCTGTTTACACCACATTCAGCATCTTTCACTCTCAGTATCTGTTTAAAGCTTCATACTGTAGATAATGATGTTTATTAAGTGTAATAATGCAGCGGTGCGTCTAATGTCTAACTGATGACTGTGGGTCAGCAGATGTACGCTGGCTTCGGTTACGTCCCGGCTCTGCTGGATGTGAGTCAGTGAATCCCTCCCTGTCTGTGTGCGGTGCTCCTTCATTTCTAAATAGAAAAAGAACGATAGAGACAGCGAATGTACTTTTAACAACTAACACTCCAAGTATTTAATTAATGCAGAGTTAGGAATGCAGCCATCAAAGTTTTCGCTCCTCTACAGAGGCAGGGAGTGTCTGTTCTGCTCTGAAAAATATATTTTGCTCTAAAAACAATTATATTAATTATATTCTACATAAATGTGCATAAAATACTAGAGATAAGAACAGTTGTTGTCCCAGGCTCTGTGCAGTACATGGATTGCTGGGGACTTTCCACCAAGCCCATATTAGACTGTTGGACCAGTTTCAGCCTCTCTGGATTACACTGATAAAATCAGTCAGGAATGTGCATCTGTACATGTATGTGTTGCCTGTTAAATGTGTTTATTCTCAAACAGTTTGCTGTGAGGTTTGAACTTTCACTCTGTATTTATCCTAAACTGCTCCTTTCCCTTAAAAATTCCTCCCAAATGTGATTTTTGGAGAGCTGACCTCCTGAAACCTGTCCAGAGATTTCTGACTATCTGCAGCTGATCTTCTGAGCTTTGTAACACCTCCCTCTGACCTCCTGCTTCCTCCCTTCCTCCTCCTCCTCCTCCTCCTCCTTTTCTCCAGACTAAGCGTCGGTGCCTTGCCTCCGAGCCCTCCACCATCTTTATGCTGTCTCAGACTTCCAGCAGAATCAGTTTCTAACCCATCCCTCCTAGAGGTGACCCACTGCCTTTCCTCCTGTCTCTAACTTCTGTAGAAACCCTCTCTTTCTGTTTTTATTTTCCTTTTTTGTATTAAGTTCCCTCTGATTGCATGAAATCTGAGTGCATGCCATTGCATCTACATCTGGATTTACATGCAGGTAGAGGAGACAAAACAACACATCTGTAATGTTTCCTCTGCCTGGAGTGTAAATGCAGCATACGTGAAGTGTGATTTATTTTGTTATGTGTATTTTTATGTTGTAGATCCTTAATGTGTTTGTCTCTGGATGTGTGTGTGTGTGTCCACAGCGTGTGAGAGATAATAGAGGGTTTGACAGGGCCGTGGCCTACCACAGTTCTGACTCCTTACTAGATGGAGTAGCTGTCACAGAAGCCTAGAGGGCTTCAGCACGGTAAAACACACACACCGCCAACATGTGTGTGTGTGTGCGAGTGTGTAATGGTTTGACTGGGGAGTGGTGGGTGATGTTAACATCCTGCAATGACGGGTTTTACTTTGCCGTGGTGTTTGGTTTTACAGGTTTGACGTCTGAGAGATGTACCTGACTAACACGTGGGATGTGTGTGAGAGTGTGTGTGTGTGTGTGTGTGTATGTGTGTGTGTGTGTGTGTGTGTGTGTGAGGATCTTAAAGCTGGACTCTTCAGGTATTGTGTAAAGCTCTTGCATCCTGTTGGGTGGAGCTGTGGCGCCCTCTAGTGACACATTTCAGCATGGCTGCAGAGCCAGAAGACTTTGCTCACAGAGGGAGTGAACGTTCGTGCACGTTTATTTGTCATGGCTCCGTTTGCATGGTTTGCTTCTTTTTACGGTGCTGTCTGGCGTCACAGACTTCGTTTGCTCGGGTTGCATCGCTCGCGTCTGAACAGAGTGGACGAGACATTCTCATCACAGCCGGCCAATTCAATTAAAGGCAGTACAATACTTTATTAATCGAATTATACAAACAATTGGATTGTCTGGTGAGGCAGAGTTGTGTCCAGGTTCAGGTTACCGACAGAGGACAGTGCCTTGTCTTTCGCAGTCCCTTTAGATGAAGCTCATGCTCTAATATCATCCCCAAAAGATCTGAGCTTTAGGAGCCCCTGAAGAAAATATGCAGATGCTACTATAAGTGTGAGGAGCTATTAGCTAAGTCCTGAGTAACAAATCTCATCTACCTCTGTCAGTTAAAATTCTGGCCCGCTGGGATAATAATGTCTCTGATCCACCTGCTCTCTACCAGGCAGTTTACAGCCGGTGTTAACATGCATGTTGGGTGATCTGATCGCAAGTGGACAACTCCGAGAAGGAAGGAAGTTAAAGAGTGTGTCCTGCTCATAGTGCAGTCATAAAAACCCAGCACAATTCACAGGAAGGCACACATGATTAATGATGATTTCTCATTTAAGTTTATAAAGTCTCTCCTCACTCAACAACTCTCAAAGTTGTGTGACTTTTTAAAGGGAATCTGGGGATATTGCAGTTACTAGTTTAAGTGGTGAATGCCTTCACAATTATTAGGAGAGCCCAAACATGTAATTTGCGTTACAGTGAACCGGATATACTCCCAAGAAACAATGATTGTCAATATATTTGTGCAGGTTTCAACCATGAGTTTGTTACATTATGTAAACAAAATGAACTCTCAAAATGTCAAGGAATGACATTTTCATAAACCTCTTTTCATTATTAAACAGAAAAATATAACTGTACACGTCTGAACACAACTTAGAGCTGTCCTCTTGTGATCGGATCACCCAGGATGCACGTTAATACCAGGTGTAAACCACTTGTAAGAGCCTTCTACAGTACTCTGCACATTTTCTACTACTTTCTACTTCATCTCTCCCTCTCTCGTCTCCTCTTACAGAACGCTGATAAACTCTACAAGGGCCAGCTGTCCGAGTTCACCCCCCTGGCGTCTCTCCACGCCCCGTCCAAGGCTGGCAGGCGAGGCTCGAGCAATCAAAGGCACCCGGCCCCGAACCCTCGAAGGTCTGAACCCTTTAGCAAGAAAATCATGTTCACACGCTGGCAAAGAACACCAGACTACTGCACCTTCACCCCCCTGCTGCGATTCGCAGATGGCTCCCGCCACTCAAAGCAGGGACACGCTTACGGCGGGGCGGGGCCAGAGACCTCAGTCTAAGTTATTTCTGTCTGGTGTTCTGCTCTTATGTTCCGATACATCATGGAATCAATTTGGTCCAGAAGCTGACGAGGTCGCTGCTCACAGAGCTGGAAAGTAAAGTTACCCAAAAGTAACTGAACCTCCTTTATTTATGTTACTGAGCTACCTGTAATCCATCTGTGAGGGATTACAATGAAAGTGACCTTCACAGCTGTTCCAGAGTCAGCAGCCAAGTATGGCGCAAAGCACTATGGGACGGCTCTGGAAAGGACTCCGTTCACGGGGCCTCGCTCGCCGCCACAACGCGCAAAGGGCTCAGTGTTAAGATGTCACAACAAACTGACTCGAGCTTTGATTTCTTCAAGCGTCACACTGAAAATACGTGCACTGGCCCTTTACATCTGCCCGCCTTCGATAGCTGGCAGCTGAAGTGTACTTTACTCCACTTATTTAGGATTTATATGACTTTTTAAAAGACGATAATCATGATGATGATGATGATGATGAAGACAGCGCTTAAGTCAACTCGAGCTTTCTCTGACCAAACGTGTTCTTTTCTTCATTCCTCTGTCTTTCTTCTTTCTGTCCATCTGTCTGTTCTGCCTCCTTTTAGGACAAACTGGTGTTGCCTGTGTGCAAACCTGTTATCTCGAAACACTCCCTAGGACTCTGGGAACAGATCCTACGGCACTGTAAGCAGGGGTGTGGTAGAGCAGCGAAGCCAAAGTGTTGGAGAAGTGGCTCTGAGTTGGTCTTTTTTCCCGTTTTATTATCTCTTAAAGGAAACTGGACCAACTTCAGTCCCACATCCAACACTTAAAGGGATAGTTTGGGTGTTTTGAAGTGGGGTTGTGTGACATACTTGTCCAAATTAAGTGTATTACCTGCAGTAGGTGGCCATTATTACACACAGCTAGCTCATATAATGGATACATTTACTGCATTTAAGTTTATTGAAATAAGTGGATGGCTAAAATACATTTTGCTGCTGATCCTGTCCGCAGCAGCATGCAGTTTAGCTCCCGCTGCTTCTCCAGGTAACACGCTGTCTGTGGATCAATACCTCATAAAATCCTACTTCAAAAAAATCCAAACTATCCCTTTAAGCTTTCAGATTCACATGTAGGTAGTCTAGAGTGTTCGGTGTGATAGATGTGTGTGAGTGTCTGTGTGCTGGTAGCTAGCAGCTGTGTTAGCGTGCAGTGTTATTGTCTTAACAGCACTTTAAACGTAGACCTTCATCTTTTATTGATTTTTATGGCTTGTTGTTGTCGCCAGTAGAAATGGCTGGAAATGTGACGACTGCCGAGCTGTTTCTTAATGCCTTAATGTCACCTTGTAAATACCACATTATCCTCCGCTCAGACCATTTACCAAAGAAACAGAAAGACAACAGCTGATAGATACACTGTGGTGTCAGGTTGAGTGTGCGACCTGTACGTCAATCGTTTGTTAAAACCAGAGAACGGATATGAATTTTAGAAATGTCCCCAACTTGTTCTTAAATGTTTAAAACGTGGGCTGCGTGTTTTTTTTTAAATGCATGTTGTTTAAATTAAGTTTTCTTGTGTGTGTGTTCACTTTCCTAAAAGCACCTTAAAAATTCACATAGAAAAACACGTCTTTGTTGAAATAATCAGAACACAACAAAAGGATTCTATCAAGTGCACCAAATTACTTGATGCCTTAAGTACATGCACAGGTTTTACTTTGACTTAGAGCCATGAAACCTGAAACTGGACATGCAAAAACAAAGAATATCAACTGAAACTGAAGTAGAATTAAACATATCTCCACAGCCGGCCTGATAAAACTTTAAGTTGAAACTTAAAAAAAACACTTAAAGTGAAAGTAAATAAGCATCTTTCCCAAAAGGTCAGACTGTTTCTTTCACACGGCTCGGTATCTTCCTGCAGGTGCATTTTTAAAGATAAAAACTGTTTCATGACTAAATTAAGGAGGAGAATCTGCCAAAAAAAAAAAAAAGTGAAATTAAGATGTGTCATTGAACCCCGCTGCCCTGAGTGAAGTTTGTCAATTCGCAGAAGTTCTGAAAAGATTCATTATATTTATAAGCTCCATGTCTGTCCTATTAGCTAGTAGCTTTTAGTTTAAGAGCTTCATGCAGATAATGTAGATAAAATGGAAGAACTTAATACACGCAGCAGAAAATTCAGATATCAGATGTTTTTCCTCCTAATGGTGTCAACAGAATGTATTTGTAAAGTATTTGAGTTTGGAGGTCAGCGTCTAATAGCTCTGTGCTAATGCTCTTAAAAGCCTTATAAGAGTCTAATGAGATTCTCTACCTTGAAAAAGGCCTTTGCAGTGCAGTCTTTGAATTCTGTTTCAACACTTATCCTCTCTGTCCTTTCTAGCTGTCTCTCTTTTTATTTTTATTTTTTCTGTCTTTGTCTCACTCTCCGTCTGGCGAAGCGATGCTGATGTGGAAGTTTTCCTACCTCTGTGAGAGCCGCCTCCACCCGTCTCATCATCATCATCATCATCCTCCTCATCTACTTCTCGTCCATCCATCCATCCATCTATCATAGCGAGACGAGTAGAAAAGACGTTTCGCGCTCGACTTCTCTGAACCAAAGCCTTGTCGCTGCTAGAGATACTTTTAGCTGCTTTAACATTAGGTGCCTTGTGGTAGTTTCTCTCTCTCTGCTGATCTGTGTTTGCTTGCTTTATGGTAACTTTATGACTACTTATAGGCAGTTGGATCGTACAAAAAGCACTGCGGGCGATGGGTGTGTGGATGCATGACTGAGAGAAAGGATACGTGAGCGAAAAGGAGAATGTAAACTGTCCAAGACGACGTATTCGAAACAAACACGGCACTGAAACAATCGACGAACAAAGTAATTACATTCAGGATTATGTTTAATATGTTTTTTATTGTTTTTATTCCAAATGTTTTATATGTGTCCAGGAGGGCATCTGTCTCTGCAATGTTATTTTTACTGTTTTCTATTATATATAATATAATGTGTAAAATTCCTCAGCACACTGGAGAGAAATCATCAGTCTGACGTGACGTTGAAAAACTGTCGATCAATGTTACAAACTGGGATTTGTTTTTAAAAATTCTGCGTATGTTTCCTTTTATTTAAACGTGTGACTCGCTTCTGAAAGCTCTGTTTTTTTCTACTTCAATATTTACATGACACTAACTGTTCCTTCATTGTTCTGTGGTCAGATCCGCAAATTTTGCCCCAAATTAAAGGGTCATGTCACCTAAATTACTGCTGGGGGGGGGGGAAGCGTATTTACTCTCTTACCTGTAGCGGAATCTGGTCGTGCAGATTGAAACGTTCTAGCAAAAAAGTGAAGAAGAAGAAGTCTGTTGATTATCCAGAGCATATTTTATACCTCAGTAATGTAATATGTGGTAATACAGTAATTATTCTGCACCTTCAATTAAGAAATGTTTTAAAATAACTGCACCATATCACATTTTATTATTTTCTTCTTTTATTTTGAGCGTCTACACAAAGAAAAACAACGACTTCAGATGAGTTTTAAAAAAAATACAGGAAAAAAATGATAAAACTCTAACAAATGAAATTCCTCTGTGTTTGGGTGGAGACAAAAATCTCAGATGCATCTCGACGTGCAGACGGTTTCTAAGTGAGAAAATACTGCATGTGCTTCTTTACTTTGGGTGAACTGACCCTTTAATGTTCTTAATGACTCTGAATGTACACATGCAGTCAAGGCCTGTTCCACCTATTTAATGTCTGAATCAGCTGTAGACAGACAGGTTCTTGAAGGTGACACGTCCTTCAAACAAAACCGTGAGCCAGTTTTCAGTCGCTTGTAATTTGACCGTATGTAAAAAGGAAAAAATCAAAGTAATCATTGACTAAAACGTTCCCAGATTTCAGATCAGTGTGAGAACAGAGAGGAACATCGGTCCTGCTTCTTTATAACTCTTTAATGAGCCAGTATTCATGAGTTCATACACTAAGACCACGAATCGACACAGTGATTCAACTCTGATGTACAGAAACCCTGAGAGGCAGGTGAGAAAAAAAACATTCAGGTGATCCGTTTCCTAAATCTCATCGAAATTGTTTTCTGTGTTTTTTGCATTTATGACTTAACAGCAGATGTTAAGTTCCTTAAAGAAAGTTTAAGTATAATTTTCTAAGTTATTTCCTTCTTTTTTTGGTCAGGATCAGGTGTTTGTTCTTGTAATAGTCATTTTAGGAACTGGCGGCTGAACTGCACCAGTACCTCCTGATCTAAAGAGGCCTAAAAGCACTGATGATTTCTTCCAGGTGAGTTTTAATTTCTCCATACTCTCTAAACACCAGGTGTTAGTAAGTTATGCAACATTACTCTAATGTCTTTTTTGGGCTAGAAAAGCACTTTGATCGGTGCTGATACTGCTGGTTGTAGTCTGCAAAATAAAAAGCAGATTACCTGAGCATTTAAATCATAAACACAAAGAAAGAAAACAATTTAGATCAGACAAAAAAAATGGATCACACATTTTTTATGTATCTGTTTATTTTGCCTTTCAGGGCTTCTGTAGATGAGTTTGACCAAACTAAACTTGAAATATTGCCTTGTATGTAAATGAACCATTGCAACAAATGTGGCCTCGGAGCTGAAGTACGATCCCTCCAGACTAACCCATCACATCCTTTATCGTGGGATACAACTGAACCAACTCGAGTTTATCTAATGAAACCTGACTGGATTTGGGCGCTTAAAGGCATCTGGGAGTCTAATTCTTTTGGAGAATTATTATAAAATCCTAATTATGTTGCCATTACCCCTGTGAGGGAGGTAAAAAGGAAAACTCCTGTCTTGTTGGAGAACTGAGAGAAAACTGTGGAATCTAAATAAATGAATGAATAACTGACAGACAGTCACTGTAATGCTTTTTCTGTGTATGTTACCTTGTTTTTTTTTTTACTCTCTGGAGACAGTATTTGACGTGTGTCTTATTTACGTAGACGAGTATCCGAACAACCGGACTGGGTTGTGACGACGCAACACTGGATACGTCTGAATGTGTGTTTGTGCGCGTAGCTTTGAAGAGATTTGTGCGGCGTTAGCTGAGATACACCCCTGCACTGAACCGTCTGATGATCGACACTCTGCTGTAGAAACTTTCAAAGCCATTAACGGTGGATTTAAGGTCTTACTGCACCGATCAGTCGTGTCCTAACTGTCCTTATCTTTCAAGACCACCTAAACTGACAGCCTTCGAACAGAATGTTATCTTTCTCTTTTACAATGTATTATTGTATAGTGTTCTATATTTCTCATAACCAACGGTATCTATACATCGCTGTACTCAGATGCAGTATACATATACAGTACATATATATATATATATATATAAATGTAGTTATGTTAATTGATGTACAGTTTTGGGGTCTTTTTATATACAGTTTTTAACAGAGTCATATCAAGATTTACTTGTGGATTTTTGCCAACATTTCTGTAGCTGTCGACGGCAAAGAGCTGTACATTTGCTTGAAAATAAAAAGCCAGAAATGGAAAAGTAATAATTTGAAAGAGTGATTTTTTTATTTTTTTTTTCAGAATTGCAATTATTTGCAAATCATTTTCAACCTATATTCAATTGGATGAAGACATGTCATGTTCAAACTGATAAACTTTATGTACACTCATTCTGAACTTGACGTCCCTGTGAAAGATGTCGTCTTGATGACATCATATGTTGCTACAAAACCTGTCTGTACCTTCACCCGTGGACTGTTCCAAACTGGTGTTTTTTCAGTGTTCCACAACTTTTCTAGTTTTTTGCAGCCCCTCTCTTAACTTTTTTCGAAATGTGTTGCAGACATCAGATTCAAAATGAGCTCATATGTACAAAAAAGCAATAACTCTTGTGTCTTTGTACTGTTTTCAACTGAATAGAGGTCGAAAAAGATTTGCAAATCATTGCATTCTGTTTTTATTTGCATTTTACACAGCGTGCAAACTTAATTGGAATGAGGGTTTTTAGTTGGGTCTCATCAGTGTTTATTTGCAGCTGCACTTCATGCATCAGCCACAAGGATGCAGTAGAGCATTTCAGATGTTTCAGACCTTTTCTTCTGCCTTTTAAGATCTGAGCTGATAAATCAAACACACCTGAAGAGTTTCTAAGTATCTAAGCTGATAAGATACAATGAAAATGATGTTTCATGAGTTTAGATTTGAGAGTGTGCATCCAGCCAACCTGTGCTCGCATGTTCTGTCTCAAACTACACTGCTCATCAGTTAAAAAATGCTTCTTTTTTTTTATTTAAAAAAAAGGATAATTTTTAGATTTAATGTGTTCCCCAAAGTTGCTTGAGGGCTGCCGTCTGCACCATCCGAGGACGTCAACAAGATTAGGATGGAGGTTTTGGATCGATTGGATTCTCTTCATCCTTTTCACTTCTCATCTGCGCTGATCTCCACGTCCTCTTCCTCCACAGCTGGCAGCCGATGAGACCTGCTAGTGTGTCTGACAAGGATGGAGAAATATCTAGGGCAAGACTGTCAGAGGTGAAATCTGGGGAAGAGGGAGGAAAAAAAAAAAAGTAGACGGTGAAAAGTGGCTGTGCGTTTGTCATTGAGGCTGCACAGACCTCTTTTACCTTCCCCAGGTTGGCTTATTTAAGCAGCTAAATTGCAATGACTCATTCAGTCATTTCAAAACTGAGCAGAACGACCAAAGTCTTCATGTTTTACCACCTATTTCATCAACTTGAACACTTAAAACTTAAACTATAAATATGCAGTGTGTCTACCTTAAATCTCACTTTTATGGTGTATTACTTAGTATAGATTCTAAAATATATAGAGAGGTGGGAGGTGTAATTTAAGGTGTAACCAAGTCCTTTACAACCTCTTCAACACCGATTTAGACTTCCTTCATCCTGAACTGCTTCAGGTTGGAAGCACAATAGTGAGACACTTTTTGGAGGTAGGTGTTTGTGAGGGCTGTAACAAAGAATGTTAGATTAAGACAAATTCACACCCACAATAAGATGAAAATACTCAAGTGCATATAATGAAAAAGGCACAGACAGAAATGGGACTGGCAGGGAAATGTTTGGATGTAACTCAGGTAGATATCACTTCGGAGTCAGACTTATCTGTCTGAAGCTGCAATAAGCAACAGGTGACTGAGAATTTAACAGTAATCCTGTAAAGCGTCAGGCGCAAAATCCTCTTCAGGTGTGAGACGAAGGTTGAGGGAAAAGTTTGACATTTTGGGAAACTGTTATTCGCTTTCTTACCGGGAGTTTAATGAGAACTTTTGATATGAAGCTACGGCTAGCAGCTAGCACAAAGAGTGAAAACGGGGGTTAACAGCGAGCCTGGCACCTGTCAAACTCCCCTATTAACACGCTGAATCTAATTTGTTTAATCTGTGCACAAACCACAGCATAAAAACAACAATTTCCTTTTTTAAAAGGGGGTTAAAAGCTTTTTCTCAGTTAGGATTTGTTAGGACTCCAGAGAGTTTCCCCCTATTTCCACTGGTTATGATCCCAGCAGTACTTTCTCTGTGGATTTAAAGTATTTTTTTTTTTAGACTAGTTGACTGGTCTACAAGTTTCACACTCACAGCCAGCGTCTTATTGGTTTGCTAAGTGTGAAGAACATTAACAATGCTAGCAGCAGCAGCAGCAGCAGCCTGCTCTCTTTGCAGGTTAATGTCCACATGCCTTTGCTAAATGTAGTTAGGTTATTCTGACATTTTCTACATTGAAAATACTGTGGTGGTTGCTGCTGGTAATTATTTACCGACTAGTATTTCTGGTATCATTTAATCAGCCAGATGACTGTTTGCAAACATCCCTAGTTTCCTGTCTTTGTTCTATCAATCGATCAATCTTCTCATCTCTCTATGCATTTCAGCCAAAAAATGTTAGACTTTCCCTTTAGGTTAGAGACGAGCTTTAGCTTCATAGGTGAGTGTATTTTTCTGTAGATGAAGCGCTCATTTGCTGCTGGCTTTTTTCTTTCTTTGCAGGCATTGACCCGGTTAGACCCCTCAGGTGCTGCACACCCTCTGTTTCCTCCTACCTCAGTGGTTTCTCCTAAAAGGTGAAAGTAAATAAATCTACATCCAGTTTTTCCCCAGGATCTGGAGGAGTGTTTCTTTACGTACAACTGGATTAATGAAGATTAATAACTGAAAGTTTATTTGTTTTGAAACAAACCTCAACTTTTCTTTCTTTTTAAATGCAGTCAACTCACAGTTTGAAGGCAGTGTGGACGCTTATTTCTTTAAAGTCAAAACAAATAATCAACGGAAACTTTTTGCCAAAGTAGAAGATGAATTTTGTAGGGAATTACTTTACATGAGCTGTGTATTATAATTATGCACTCTGGATTACCAATTAGCAACCAGGTCTCAACTAGTCATTTTGACACCTGTAGTAACAACAGAGTGTGTGTGTGTGTGTGTGTGTGTGTGTGTGTGTGTGTGTGTGTGTTCCTGCACATTTCTGTGCCCAGCAGTAGGTCTGACACTCAAACTAGGCTTAAATCATTAGACCTAAGACCTCCACACACACACACACACACACACACACACACACACACACACACACACAGATTCTCGTCTCGTGGTTGTAATGTCAGCGTGTCTCTCTATTCACAGCATTAAATGGAGGGAGGTGATGGAGGCATCCACACGTGAAATCTACGAATTAGCTGTGAAATTGCTGTTATTTGCCACCAATTGTTTATGACTCGGTACACATTGTTTTTTTCTTTTCTATTTTTTTTTTTGCTCTTCTTTTGTCCGTTCAAAGGGCTTTCTCATTATGACGGCCTGACTTTTAAAGGGAGATGTTTTGAGGATGGATGCACACATACAGACATACACATACACACACACACACATACACACACACACACACTAACAGGGAAGCTTAAGACTTGATAAGATAGTGTCTGCAGGGCATTGCCACAAACACGTAGAAACTGTAGGAAGACTTCAACATTTTAAATATATTTTCAGTGAATAGCTTCTTCTTTCTCTGTCACTTCTATTATATTTTCTAGCACCTTCAGTCTGCGTCTCCTCCAAATGAGACAAATTGTGCAGAAACTTTATTCCATCTGTCCCCCGGTCCGGTCTCCTGTCACGTCTTTGTCACTCTCGTCAGTGTCTTGACACACAATAGAATCAAATACAATACGATGCGACAAGACAATGTGAGCCTGAAAGACTTCTAGTTAGCTGAAAGCTTAAGGGACTGCACATGTATAGGCGACAACAACAACACACAATGCACACGTTTTCCTCTGTTCACTCAAGGCCACTGCAGGATTCTCTGGTTCACACAGAAGCTGCAGATTATTTATGTCGAGACTTAGGACTGCAAATGTATGAAAATACAAGAGAATTATCTAATTTAAAGTAGGATGGATGTTTATGAACAAAGAAGGCACTTAAAGGCACCCAAACATACAGTATAATGTTGATAAAATATTTAAATATATACATATAGATTTATCCTATTTATATATACCATGCATTCTTTTCTGCTTCTTTCTATAATATAATACATGTGTGCAATTATCTTGTGGACTACAATCATATACAGGGGAAAATGTCCTGTTGGGTTTATTTATGTATATGGTTTTTCATGTTATTTTTCCTTTATTTGTATTTTCATTCATCACTCACTCTTTTCAGGCTGCTGTAACAAGTGAATTTCTCCAATGTGGGATCAGTAAAGTCTATTTAATCTTAAAAATAAGGCATAAACATATTGAAATACTGCACATGACAATAATGGCACTATTACTGTGTTGCTAATATTCACTGTATAAATGTTTGTCAGTATGACTGAAGAGCTGTTGCTTCAACTCAGTAACTTTACCTTTTTAAATATGTTTTCTTATGTGCAACTGAATCAATAATGATTGATAATTGAACGTTTATTTGACTTGCAGAGTTGCCATGTCTCCCCTATTTTACCAGTTTGACTTCCCCCGAAAAGAGCGAAACAGCGCCCCCCTTGGGTAATACGTTCTGGCCTAGTGGTCAGGCATGGTATTGCACCCTTAATGAATGCTACTATCAGGTGATGCTAGTAGCTGTCATTTAAAAAATAAGTTCAGCATCAAACAACGAAAAACGGATGCTGAGACGAGACTCTGGACACATGGACGAACGCGTCGTTGGAAAGGAAACTCTGAAGTGAATTTTGAAGCCTGTCACACTCTGAACAAAGGACAAACAGTAGGAATTTAACCACATACTGTAAATGGACGAAACAACCGTTAAACTTCCAGCAGCGGTGACGACGGTTAGCATGTTGTTGCTAACGATGTGAGCTAACGAGCGTTTGATTGACAAGCTAGCAGCGACGGAGAGAGAGGAGGAGAGGAGGAGAGGAGGACTTCTGTCAACAGACAAACTGTCAAAACAACAAGTCGACACTGGACATTAATGGACACTAGCTAAATGACACTTTGTCTTCATGAAAGACACGAGATTGGACCAGAAGTGACTCTACGACAAAGTAAGTCAGATACACTCTCTGTCTCTGTGACTGCTTGTTTCTTCGCTTGCTGCTTTGGCTTAAATGTCCCGCCGCGGCTTTAACTCCATGCTGTGTCGTTGTTGACGGATTGGAGGTCTTATTATGGTCTGTATCTGGGTTGTCTGCTGTCCACAGAGCCCGCCGAGGCTTTGAATAACATGAAATGTCTGCAGTTGGCTGTTTACTCACCTGTTGACTGTGTGTATTTGTGAATGAGCCTGTTCAGAAGTTATGCTAGCTGCTACTGAACTGTGCTGTATAATAATGATGATGATGGTGATAATTACTATTTACTGAACTAAGTAACTCTGTGTAGGCCTTATAGGCTATAATAGCGTGCCATGATTATTGATAAGGGTCTGTAAGTCATGTACTTGGTACATGCATTGATATTTTTTGATGTAAACTTACTAAAGTTTAAGATCTGTCAGTGTTTTTTCAGTGTCAAGAGGTTGGACAAATCTCATAGTGCACCCTTCACCAAATGTAATAAACAACAGGGCCTCATTTGTAACTTTGGAGCCACACTTTTTTGCATATTGCAGTTTGTTTTTTTGTTGACTGCTGTGAAGTTTTTGTGTGCAAAGGAAATTATCCGGTTATAATCTCCTGCAACCTGCAACTTGATTGTTGGATTGGTTCAAACTCATTGGTGGCCCGGTCACCTCTGCTGTCAGAGCCCCCAGACTGAGATCAGACAAGCTACTTCATTAGCTGCTTTTAAATCCTTGCTTAAAACCTTGTATAGGAAGGCTTTTGTGAATTGTTAATTGAAGGCAGTGGGGTTTTATCCCTTGAACCTTTGTGATTGTTGTGATGTTTTTATCTGGTGCCTTGGTGTTTGTCCTTATTTGTGATGTTTTGTTTAATGTTTGTTTTGTCTGTTTTTATTGCTCTGTGTAACCTTGTTAAGAAAAGTGCTACATAAATAAAGTTGTTATTATTAGTATTATTATTACACTTTTAAAATAACAGACTTTGATACTAATGACTTCCTCCAAGTCAAAACATTAGAAGCCCATGTCGAGTTGCAAGTCATGTCATGGCAGTGAAGTGGGCAGATGGTGTAGTTTTTTTGGATAGCAGAAGAGGATCTGAGAGTACAGCAGGGTTTGTAGATATATACAAAGGAGATAAGTGATCACTTGCAGTAAATGTGAGAGGCAGAATCTTAATCTTAAATACAAGATAAACATGCTTATTTTTTATGTCTGAAAGTTCTTTGTCTAAAATGAGCACTTAGTTTCGGAGTTAATTGAACTGGCCCCAGTGTGGCCCCTGTGGTTTAAATGGTCCAGAACCAGCAGTGAACAGCAGAGAGGTGATAGCGGAGGCGGAGGCTAAATATGGGACGCAGACTGCATCACACTGCTGACTGTCTCACTCTTACAAGTGCAGAAACAAACTAATCTGATTAGCGTGTATCCCCCCTCTCAGTGCTGAATGCAGTCCAAGTGCCAGTGGCACAAAGCTGACGTTTTCCTGCTGTTCTTCCAAGCGCCGCTGTTAGCTACCAACTCATTCCCTTTTTTTCACCGATAACTAAATCACTGACACTCAATTCTGTTTCCAAGTGTGTGTAAAACTATTACAGAGAAACCTGATCATCTTCCTCTTTCCTCAAGTACTGTACTCAAGTACAGTCTTGATGCGCTTGTACTTTACTTGGGTATTTCCATTTTAGACTACTTAATACTTGTACTCTGCTACATCTCAGAGAGAAATATTGTACTTTTTACTAGGATGACAAAAAAAACATATAATCAGCTTATGAAGTACAACTCTGATAAATATTAAACTAGTAGTTTACAACCTTTTGTCCTATTGTCCAGTTTGGGTTTATTGTATGGAAGAGTACTGAGGACAAAATGGGGAAAAATGAGAAGAGGAGGATTTTTTAAAGATTTTGCATGCTGAAAATAATGTCGAAATGTTGTGAACAAAGTAAATCAATTTCGATTTTATCCCTGAAATGGTATCTCAACTTTATTCATGACTTTTTGACTTTCATTCTCGAAATTTATTTTCAGTATTTTGACTTTATTCTCAGCATTAAGTCTTTTTTTTTTTAATGCAAAATTAAAAATCTTCCTCCTCATTTTTTCCCCTTACCCCTGACCCTAATACTCTTCTTCACCCTTTATCACATTTCAGATGTCTATGAGTTGTAAGTAATTCCACCAGAGAGATATTTCTCCTTTAAACTCTTGAGATGGTTTCATTTAAAGACTTGCATCAGTATTAATGCCATTTATTATACCACTCTAAAGCACCATTTTTCTGCAAAATGAGTACTTTTAACAATTTAAGTAAATTCAGCTGATGATACTTTAACATGAACAGGATTTTAAATGCAGGATTTATACTTGTAATCGAGTAGTTCTACATTGTGGTATTAGTACTTTTACTTAAGTACAGTAGAGGATCCGAGTACTTCTTCCTCCACTATTTATTTTTGTATATTTACCCGTCTGTTTGTGTACTGTATGACATCCTCTCCAGCCCTCCATCTCGCCTCCTCCCTCTCTCTTGTCCACCAATCAGGTTGATTGATTTTATGCCTCCTCTTATCGAGCGGAGCAGCCGCTGTCAATAAATGTCGCCTGTCCTCTGTCCCTGCGCGCGCGCACACACACACACACACACACACACACACAGCAGAGGGAGCAGCAGAATTCAGCCTCGGTGCTTTTCAAACTTGAGGAACCCACACGGGTTCCTTTTGATAATATTGCTTTTGTCACTTTATTAATCCTGACGTGCTGTTTGTGATCCGGTGAGATGTAATGATAAGAGACACATACACAACAAAATGCTTTTGTGTCATTTGTTTAAGTGAAATAATTTTAAAATTAAATTGGAGAAATTGTCAGTGGTTTCTTTAATTCCACACACTGTAGGTCAAATTTTTACCATCTGTCAGCACAAACAGCCGTTAGTTTAAAATACTCAGGGCTGCGTGGCATCCTGCTTTAACATTATTCCTCTTCTTTGTCCAGCCTCTTTCTCCTGGACATGAGAAAGCTCAGTTTAACATCAGTATCAGATTTTGATCATGTTCTCATGCTCTTTAAATTCAGCTTTCTTCTTTTTATCAGCCCAGTCTTAAAATGTGCTTCTTCACTCTCGCTGCACTGATCTTTATTATTCTGAAATAATAGTCTCTTGAATTGACAGGAGGCCTGTGATACACGAAAAAATTGGTTGGCTTATAAATATGCCTGAATAATATCTGTCTTGTCTCAGACATCAAATTTAATTCTCAGCTCTGTGTTCTTTTAATTAATTTCATTTTGTATTAAAATGTCTTTTAAGCAAGAGTAGTATTTTTAGTGCACATGCCCTGCTGGGCCAGCTAGTGGCATTAGAGAGACGGTCCATACATTGTTGGTGTGTAGAGACTTAGGTTTTTTTCAGGATTCCCGTGGGAATCTGGCGATATAGGAGTCAATTTCACTATTGATCATGGTACTGGGACAGGACAAGGAAAAGAGTTAACGGGAGCGGGCGGTAATGATATTACCAGGTCTTTTTTTTTGTATATAAAAACTTATTTTAGTTTGAGTATTCACTCCAGTTTCTTTGTTTCCTGGATAACATCATCAATAGTGAGTTTTGCTTGTTAAGACTGATACTGTTCATTCTTTTATTCTGCTAAGCTGGATACAGCTAAGACCATGTTGCTTTGTCTGCAAAAAATACAAACAAGTGAAGCCCCATGCTGAGATAATGTTTTAAATCACCAAATAAATCCAGTTGCTGAATTGCACCTGAAGCTCTGCACATCTTTAGAAAGCCAGTTAAGGCCACGTTTTGCTCTGTTTCTGCTCCACTGTCATTTAAATGAGTTCAGATGTTTCACTATTTGAAAACGTGCCAGAATGTTTCTCCTGCCAGTGTCTTTTCCTCAATTTCACACAGACACACAGTCAGGAAAAAAAAAAAAACCACATCATTTAGTTTTTGTGGATTGCTTTCCTGGTGGTAGCTTTTGAAAAGGTAAACCGGCATTTTCAAAACAGCTGACGAAGAAACGGAGAGTAGCCTACCGAGCTGGAGAACATAAACAAAGAACACACTTTCTTTATGATCTTACCTCCTAAGTACCCTTTGTCTGCAGAAGGAGGTTAGTTATCATCTTTTTCACTGGTAAAATGTGTCTCACACACTGTCAGTGATCACAGAAGTTATTACCAAATGATCTCGACTCTTTAACACAACGACATAACGAACTTAATTTACTGAACTCAGCCACAGTGTCTCCACACAGTTACCGTCAACTGTACCAGTGATAAATAGACCCAGACACTGGAGCTGGACACATGAGACACACCGTACGTCTCCGACAGTCTCTGCCTGATGTCTCACTCTGTGTGTTTAAGTGTGGCTGCTATCGATCTCATATAATTGCTCTGACCCGTCTCACCGTTCAAAGGTTTGAGCTGTCAGAGGCCTGCAGATGGATGTGTGTGTTCTGTAGTAAAAATGTGACACGCCCTCTGTTTCTCCCGCGGTATGTCTGCTCTGTTAACTTCCTTCATCAGCAGGATGTTTCAGAAAGTTGCTCAAAAACACATTGCGTTTTGGATTTTGAGGAGGAGGAGGAGGCCCGTTGTTAAGGATGAAGTCTATTAAAACGATCAAAACTAACCAGGTGCACTTACAAGCTTTTGCAAAACAGCCGTGTAAGCAGATGTATACATTAAACAGGAGACTCTCTCCCTGTATGAGCAGAGTGTGACTGTCACACAGACCACACCATTAATTAATGAGGCCTTTAATGTGTCACACTTTAATAATTCCCATCATTCCCACTGTGTGAACGGCAAAAACGTGGCTTCATTCTGATAGGCACTTTCAAGGATTTTTAGGGTATAGCATTGCTTTTCTAAAGTCTTTTACCAGTGACTGGTGATTTCTTATATTCTGCTTTAACTATTGCTCAGAGGAATCATTGACTCTTTCTACCCTTTCAGTTGTCAGTCTGGTGGAACCATTGTACACCGTTTTTTGTTCTCCATGTAGAAAAAAATAACATCTATTTGTAAAGAGGACTTTCTACAACTATAAAACATGAAATACCATTCAAAAATATAGAGTAGTCCTCTCAGCCATCTTAACTGTACTGAATCAAGCTTGTGTGGCAGGCGATTACAAACTTTTGACTGATAATGCATATTTTGCTCAGGACCAAAGTTTTAAACAGCAAAACCACCTTTGCTAAAAATACAAAATCCATGCATGAATCCAAGGAGCCAAAGTTTTGCAAGGTCCACGTGTGTCCATCATGTCAGGTCAGGTTGACGCTGCCTCTTTATCGATTTACCGGGGTAACACTGTCGACTCTGGACAGGATTTGTCGCTCCTAAAATAAGTTATGCACAAATTAACTCCTTTCGTACAGTCTTTACCTGCTCAGTTCTATGATTTTCTGTTCTCATGGCTCGTTCCACGCTGTGAATACGAGGCGGGGTCCAGTCTAATTAGCAGGTGAAATTCATTCCCCTCCATCGCTTCTTTCAGCAGGAGGCTTTTTGGTCTTCTGTGGGAATGGGGAGGCCCGGTTTATTTGTGTGTGTGTGTGTGTGTGTGTGTGTGTGTGTGTGTGTGTGTGTGTGTGTGTGTGTGTCTGGGAAACGGAGGGAGATCCCCTTTCCCCCCAGGGTTATATCATTACATGGATAATTAGGCCAGGTCAACCAGAGAAAGACGAAAGCAAGAAGCCAATTCCAATGAATTCAGTGAATTCTCTGTCTGATTCATACTAGCTTAGAAAAATGTATAAAACACACACACACACACACACACACACACACACACACACACACACACACACACAGAGAACAAGTGGAAGAGAGGAGTCTCTATTTTGTCCATTGTCACTCTTTGATTTCATACACCTGAATAAAGAGATGCCCAAAGGCATGCACTTCAGAAAGGAAACGAAAATGTCCTCTAGGGACTTGTAACTTACTTTTACTTACTTTTAAAATAAAAATGCTGGCAACAAGTACTTGATGCTGTTTCTGCAGAGTTGTCATCTTAAAGTCGCGTCAGTGCTTGTTCTGGTGGGAATATTTGGTTTAATAAGAGTACGGTCTAGACCTGCTCTACAGTTTTGCAGTATGTGACTAAAACTTCATGCCACAGGGGGCCACCTGGATGGAATATTTGGTGGCCAAAGAGCGGCCTCACATGTAGACGCTGAAGGAAAACAGTTTTGAAATAGGAAACATCTATTAACTTTAGTAAGAAGTCAAACTTGTGATGTAAAGATTTATATTTCGCTGTCCTTGCAGAAGAAATCATTTCTGTGATGCTTTTAGTGTAACTTGTCTTTATTTGGCTACAGCTTCATATTCTTTAAGAGTCATTAAAGGGGCAAGTCGAGGGCTAAGAAGTCAAGTTTCTAGACTGTTTATACCACAAAAGCACCTTATTGATCGATAAAGTTCATTTTATGAATTCTTTCAAAGGAGAAGTAGATCCAGTGCATACCAGTAGAATTTCTTGACATCTTTATACACAAAAATCCAAGACCGAGAAATATAAAGTAATACTGTGCAAGAGATTGAGAAGAAGTGATGGAGCAAGGACGCCCAACCAGAGAATGGAGGATCTTGATATCATTGTTTAGCTTGTCTCTCTGTCTGGGTATCGTGGGTAATATTTTACTGTTACAGTAGCTAACCTTGCATGTAATCAATTGGTTTGGACGGGGGATTCATATTTCTCCTCGTCCTTCCATTTAACCGGGTTCACTCGAAGACAAAGGCCTCACTGACAGAATTTGAACTCCTACACTCTCACACATACAACTAAACTCCATCCACACACACACCATCTAACATGTTTACATCTCTTCACAGTCCTCAGTCACTGCTGAATTGATCCAATCTGAGCAGCCTTGGAAAACTGTATTCACTTTTGTTGGCATTCATTCACGTCTTTCTTCCTCATCTCTCTCTCTTCCTCCACTCTCTGCCTCTCCAGCTTTGTTATTTTTATTTTTTTTTTCCTCCAACCTTGGATGCCTCTGAGAGCTGCTATTCTCAAGGTGGAGCTGTTGACAATAGGACATGTCTGGGAGTTCGTGGTACTTAGCGAAGTTTTCTAGCCTTCGGGGAGTTTTCAAGGATTGCGGAGCTGAATACAGTATCAACCATAGACTGTAAAAAAAATAAATGGATGTAGCGTCCAGATCTGAAAAATTAAGCCACTGCGGAAGTGCCTCAAACCTGCCTTCTTTCTAATGGGCAGCAGGGGGCGACTCCACCGTCTGATCGTATAGAAATCAATGAGAAAATTTGCCTTCATCTCACTTGATTAAGGACCACAGTAAATATGTGTCCTAATGATTTTATGCTCTCAATTAGAGCTTCGTTAATCATTTAATCGATCATCAAATGAATTGCCAACAATTGACATTTTTCACAATTTTTTTAAACCAAACAACTAATCGGCAGATTAATTGATGATGAAAATAATGATTAGTTGCAGCCCTACTCTTAATCACAAGTTTCAGATCTTCTTAAATATAGTGCGAAGTTCATTTTATAAATTATATTCCCATTTATTAAAAAAAAAAAAAGATAAAGCAGGGTATGCTCTAGAGCGTGGCTATCAAAAATAGATTACACATTAAATACATTTTTCGGCCGTAGTGATGTCTGGCTTCTCTCAAATATAATGGAATGAGATGATGAAATACAGTAATTAGCACTTATACATAATTAGTGCTGCAGGGAAGAGGAAGAATATTTATTTGTGATTTTAGGGTGAACTGTCCCTTTTGAATATAGGCTCCTCAAAACGCATCTTCTGTGTCCCAACTCCTCCACCATAGCTTTTACGACATTGTCTCTACTTTATTTTGTTCGATTGCTCACTGATGCTCAAGGTTAAAGTAACAACACACTGTAAAGTCAAGAAAATCTCAAGAGGTTATGGAACTAAATACACCTCAGAGTTTCAGCTGGTAGTTTGTCACAGGTGATGAAGGGCGGCAGAATAACGCTTTCATGCAAACTATTTCTGAGTAGAAAAGGATTGTCTAATTTTTTTATGTACCATGTGAATAAATAATTTAGCATTGTTGCTTTTCCTTTCAGCCATGTGTACAGTGTTACACTGTCCTTGTTCAAAAATAATCTTATATGTACACACACACACACATACAATTGTTCCATCGGTTGTTGATTTTTGACAAACAAGGATAATGCAATACTACACAGAAAAAATAAATGTAATGTCTCCTTTTTCTGTACTTAAGCAGAAGTGGCGGTTTATTTTTTCACTCCTCTTTTCTCCCACAAGGACGACTAAGTGCACAAAGTAGAAAACAAAATAATCTCCCTTATCCTGACCGCTCCCTCCTCCTCTGCTCCCTCCTCCTCTCCCAGCAGTCATCTGATAGCAGTTGAAAGTTGCCTCTTTGATTCTGCATTCAGTCAGGTTCTCTGTCAAAGACACACACACACACACACACACAGAGTCAGGTCCTGATTGATAGGCCTGTATTATGGAGACAATAAAGGTGAATAATTACAGTGTTAATCTCAGGACATAAATACGGCCCCACGCCCAACACACACACACATACACACACACACACATACAGGTTGTTAGATGAGGTTAAGAGCCATCCTTGATCCTTTCTCTGACATTGTCTTGTTTTTGGCATCACTCCATTGAAAACAGTTGCATGCATGATACATGGAAAGCACCATTAAGGAACCTGGGTATCATAATGTCCATATGGCCAAGAAATCATCTTTTTCCAGCAAAAATTTAGCTGAGAACGTTTATCTTGGTCTCACCAAAAGCCATATGAAGAACATGCCAGTATCTTAAATAATAATTCTGACTTGTTGTGTGTGCATGTGTGTGTTTTTTTCTCTCGATGGTAGTTAAAGGATTAGCGGTGTCCATGTGTTCCCATGGTCTTCAGACAACGACGCCTATACCACACACACACACACACACAGCGGTTTTATCAGCCCATCAACTTCTTGTCAACCTGAGCTGCTTGAAGTCAGAGCTTAGTAGTGTTGCTGGTTGATTCCACACACACACACACACACACACACACACACACACACACACACACACACAGATCCCCAAGAGACCGAACTCGATCCCCGGCTCTACTGGCTTGTCAATCGCTTGTGGGATTGGCTTACGGATAATTGACAGTTGTTGGAGCGGGTCCCAGCGGCAGGTAAAGAACGCTGGAAGAGGCCGACAGGTGAGAGCTTGAGAGGGAGTGTTTGTGTGGACAAGTGAGGTCGGGGTACAGAGCCGGGCCACGTTATCTGATGATCAGTCTTAGAGGTTAAGAGTGTTTTTGTGAACAAGTAGGAAGTGCCCTTTAATCTATGATACCGTAATTCTGTGAGAGACAACCCGCACGTTTAAAGGCATAGTTCAACATTTTGGGACATATTCTTATTCGTTGTCTTATTGAGAGGCTGATATCACTGTCATGCTTGTAAGCTAAATATGAAACTAGAGCCAGGAGATGGTTAGCTTAGCTTAGCATAAAAATGAGGAGCAGGTTGAAGCAGCTGCGCCGTGCAAGTCGCAGTGCAATGATACGTCAAAAATATTCTTTGCTTGTCTCTGTTGTAGACTGAATGCCTTTTGTTCTGGGGTTGGTTTGGTAAAAAGAAGAAGCAGCCCTGGGCTGTGACAAACTGATGATTAATGGAGAAAATAATCAGTATATTAATTGATAATGAAAATGATTGTTAGTGGCAGCTCCAGTGTGAGCTCGACTCTTTAAGATGCTTTTAGTAAACAGCCCTCAGAGCAGCAGAGCAGTAGGTAAATTATTTAAATCTCCTGTCAGCCTTAAACAGTGGACATTTTCCTTGTGTTTTTAGACACATGTCAGACCAGCTGTCACTGGCAGTATGGAGTAATGCTGAGGATGAAATTACAAATGTATATTAGAAGTTGAATCATTAACCAAGTCATAAAAAGGAATTCAAAGTTGAAACTATCCTGTGTGATAAATATAAAACGGCTTAATTGCCACACATGAAGCGGTCAGGTTTTTCAAATTAAAATCCTAAATTGCCTCACATAACAATCTAGTATTTCAAATTAAAACCCTCAACTGCAGTTTTCACTTGACCTAACACTGGCAGGTAAGCTGCATCAGTCAAAAACCACATCATTCATAGATTCATCTTTTCATGGTCTGTATGAGTGTGGAGGCACTTGATTTTCAGGCGCATTCTTTCGAACTTAAAGTTCCATAACTTTTAAATAAATCGTATGTTATAGCTTATGTATTGTAAAATACGTGAAGCACTTTCAAGGCCATCTATTCCCTTTCAAAAATGTTCTTCCTTTATTCTTCTAAAAACTACAAGCCTTCAAGGATTTTCAAACACAGTGGGAATAATACAACCCACTTAAAGTGATAACCTGCAGTTCAACATTATTGACCATGTCTTTTTTTTATGACAGTTTATATAAATGTTATATAGAATCTTTTATGCTTGGTTTTGGAAGGTAGTGCAAATGTTGGTCCATTGTTAACTTAACTTCTTGAAAGCACAGCTTTTTTATTTTCTTATTTTTCCTCTCTGTTTGTCTTGACCCATTCCCATTGCCCTCCTTCTTGCTTACCGCTGACTTGTAGTGGCTGTAGACCTGTACAGGCCTCCTCTGAAAAACTTCTCTGAGTTTCCCAACGCTGCCAGCTGAGTTCGCTAGAAAGTAGTAGAAGACAGAATCACGATACAAGCAGCAGTTTTTCAGTTCTGGCCTGCTTGTGGTCTAAGTTCGCTTCGTTCTTGACTAATCTGAAGTAAGAATTAGTTCTTTAAAAGAATCAAGTTGCATCAGAGGTATGCAGTAATTTGGTCTTTCAGTGGGATGGGAGTTCTGCACAGGACTAAAACTGACCTGAAGTCAGCCATAAGTAATTAATAATAAATTAATTGTGCAGCCCTAATCTTAAACTATATTTTATAGCCAGAGCCTATTTCCTCTGTCTCAGAACCACTATGTGTCTGCAGCTGTCTGTGTATACGTCCGTGTGGGAGTATAATCCAGGCTTCATTCAGACTCACCCTGGGTCTGACTGGGTCTGCAGCTGCCTATACTCATCACAGAAACACCAATTCACCAAATTTTACAGAAAACACACTGTTGAATGTTGAATTTTAGAGGTATGCATCATTGAACCTACACATTTTTTAACTGAGAAACTACAGCTAAACATGTCAGTGGTGACTCCTCTTACTCTTGGAAGACTTTTTGTTATTGATTGCTAGAAAGCGCAGTAAGCTCACCAATTTCCTTTCTTTTTCTGTCTCTCCCTCCTCCCTCTGACTCTATTGCTCAGCTATCTTCAAAGCAGCAGCATACATTAGTGTCAGTGTGAATGTTCCCAACAGAGTCTGGAGGAAACAGAAAGTGTGTGTGTGTGTGTGTGTGTGTGTGTGTGTGTGTGTGTGTGTGTGTGTGTGTGTGTGTGTGTGTGTGTGTGTGTGTTAGAGAGAGATGCAGCATAGAGACATTTTCTTAGCACTGATTCATCACCAAATCAGTGCTAAGTGGTGTTTTGTTTTTGTTTCTCTCTCCGGGGTCTCGAGAGAAGAAAAATATTTGATTTGTCACTTCATAGACAAATTATTTGCTTCCACCTTGTCCATTATTTTCTCATATGGGAACATCTTGTTATGCATATCGCTTTCTTAACTGACCATTAAATGCTTGTTTAATAGAACTTGGTCTACGTCTAATTCTGGAGTTATTTGTGGTGTTTTGTGGAGGGCAGATTGTTTCAGTGAAGAAGCAAATCCAGCCACCAGTCAACTGGGGAGGTGAAGCGGTGCAGGTGACAGGTATCTATTGCAGTTTGGGCAAACCTGAAAACCTCAAAATGTGATTACAGTAAGCAATGCCTTATGCTGTTCCTATCATGCCTAACACATTGGTGCCATGCCCATCATGGCTCCTGGCAAAGTCTGCGCAAAATGTGGAATCCGTGTGTGTATCTCAGCGAAATGGACATTTGACAGTAAATGTCAGAGCAGCTGGTCGTAGGCATAGGTGTTGAATAGTCAGGTTTAAATGGTTTTGATTTTGATTGGTCACGGTACTTCACAGAACCCTCCAAGTATCCTCTGATAAAATAAACCAGGTGCCAGTTCATGTCGCGAACAGTCCCAGATCCTTGGCAGGCAGCTGTTAACTTGCTGGTCTCAGCTGAACCAGTGAAAGGAAGGAAGAGAGTCGGCGAGAGAGCTGAAAGTGTTGCTAAAATAGAGAGTTCAAAGTTGAGATAAACTACAGAGGAACCAACACTTGATGTGGAACTGGAAATAAAAAAGTGTTCATTCTGATTTAACTGTTTAGAGAGAGCCTTGGGCTGCCGTGTCAAATATTAGCTTCTATTCAGAGTCACACTAGCATGTGCAGGTAGCACGTAAATATAGAAATCTTTCCATGTATGTTCCCGATGAACAGCCTTGACTGAAGTGTCATCTTGGAACATGTTGGATCTTCTTAATCCATCCATGGTGCAAACAATCATCCAGTGTTGGCGAGCTGCAGCCTTGATCTTAACTTTGTGTCACGTAGTTGCACTGTTCAAATCTAAGGTACAGTACACATGTAATATAATTGAGCTTGATCCGACTTTAGGTTACTCAACCGTTCCAGTTTCTCAGCACTAACCCGGCACTCGCACCAGAGCGGACGCCCGCTCAAAGCTTGCGTGAAAACTCCTGATGTTTTTGAGCGTACTGGCCAGTCTAGTCCAGACCAATTTAAAGAAGTTACATAAAGGTTCTTTGTTACTGTACAGAGGATGCTGCTGTATAGAAGGATGCTGTAAGCATAAAGAAACATTTTCTGTCACCATATGGAACCTGTGCAGTCTGTTCCCTAAACGTTGCCCGTCTCTATTCATCTTACCCTAATCTTCCTCCTTTCCCTCTCGTCCGTCTCCCTCCGTCTCACTCCCCCATCTCTCTCTTGTCCTCCTTCAGTGACAGTAAACAGCCCTCCTGCTGTGTGTCTCCTATTACAGCCTCCATCCTGATTCCCCTCTTTCTTCTGTCCCTTTCTCCTTTTTTTTTTTATCCCCGTTTCTCCCTTAACCATCAGTCGCTCAGCCTAAAAGCTAAAGGCCCTCTCCAGACACAGGCTAAAAAGATACAAGAGGTCCAGAACAATCAGAGGCCCTAAAGAGGAAGGAGACGACGAGGTCAGGATGATGAAGGGGACGACAACAGCAGTGATGATGATGAGGATGACAATAAAGGTGCTGTGATCATGACGATGGCAGAGGTGATAACAGGAGACAGAAACCTCTGATGATGATGTTTAACATGACAAATACAGCAATAATATCAAGATCAGTGACACTGATGACTGTGATTTTGTGATACTGATTTCTTTTGTTGTAGCTCAAAAGATAGAAAGAATTTCTGACTTCAGCTTGTTCATAACTAAATTAAGCATCCTCATGAAAAAACTCAAAAGGGAAATTAGAAAGAAATTAGAAAACCTGGTGCTTGAGTTAATGTTTCCAAATTTTAAATCTGCTGCATCAGAAATGATTTGCAACAGTGATTGCCACTGTCTAGTTTTGCCGGACACATTGCAAAAGCCGGTAACAATACATCCTCACTAAATAATCCTCCTGGAATTAACTCACTGAAAAAATACATATTTTTCCTCTTACCTGTGTTTTTTATCCGTCCAGATTGTTTAGAAAAAGAGACGTCTGTCCTCTCTTGAATATAATGGAAGTAGAGGGCACACAGCTTAAAAACTCCATTAATGTTTACATCCATGCTGTCACTTTTGTTGGAGTGTGATAGTACAGGAGTGAAAAATGCACTCCTATGTCACGCTCAAGTGTTGACAAAATGTAGATATGTGACAAGTTCAGATGAGAACAGGCTGGGACGAGAGGCTCATGATAGCAATCAGTGGCGTCCTCCTCGGCTGAGCTGTACACTTGTGGACATAGCTGTTGAGTTTTTTTAAAATTGATTTATCATTATTTTTATAGCATTGAGCACCACAAGCCGTCTAGTGCAATCATATTCCCTTTAAACTGAAAAGAAGCCAAAAAAGTCCTGTCAAACCTGGAACTTGACGTGACTCTTCCCTCACTTAGCCAAATGTGTCTGCATGTGGATATGTCAGCCTCTCTTTGGTCTGAAGCTACGTGCCAACCTCACCTGGCTGTAACATTTAGATTAGGTGGCTGTAACTGGTGCTGCCTTGAAATTTATTACAGCAAAGCCAGTCCTTTACAGAGTTAGTACATCATTCTTCGTCTGTATAACCGCTCGCCTTGGATTATGGCGCCATGAATTCCACATCAAATTCTGTGTATTAGTAAATGATTGATGGTTAACACTCCTTGTTAATTGGCCCTGGGGGTTATACTGGTATTGAAACTGGAATTTTGGCAAAGGCAGAAATGTTTTCTGCAGTCTGCATGAACCAGCACAAAGATAAGCTGACCTGGATGAACCACACATGTACTGTCCTATAAGAGCACATGATGTTCTTTTTCAATCACAGCTCTCTAATACAGTACAGTCTGCTTCTATGTCTTATACCATCTTCATCTTGCTGTCAGGATGTTGTATGTTATGCATGTAAAACTCGGGATGAAGGGTCAGGTGCACTTATCATTTATAACATAAAACTGACGTTAAAAAGACTGGACAAAAGTAGACGGTCAAAGAATATTGCGGATAGACACTTGTATTCAGCTTGTGCCATGCTTCCACTTCATGGTATGGCTCATCTTGACTCCACTCACTTGTTTCTGGTTTTCCATTGTCAAAAAAAAAAAGTGGATAGTCACTCGTCATCGACTTTTACAAACACAGTAAACAGTAATAAAGGCTACTTCTTGGTCACGTGGAGAAAATCCTCAGATTGCCTTAAAAAAATCACAAATTTTGTGAGCTGTTGAGTTAGGAGAAACTCTAAAACTTATGTTATACACAGATTCTCAATTATTTGGGCCTTTTTGTAAATTTGGCAAATGTAAATTATTTCTTAATCTAAAAAACCTTGTGTTTGTTTGTCCCCCAGTCAGTCCTCAACCCTCTGGGTTGCTGTAATAAGTAACACTTGTGGCTGCAGGTCTGCTGTTTTTATTTCAAAATGTGGTTTTATACATTTGTTTTCTTTTTGAAACATATTAGTTAGGCTATTCGATTTCACCTAGCTTGATGAATACACCTCACACCGGGCCTGTGTGCGCATGTTTACGTGCATATCAAAGTGTGTGAAACTGGTCCTCAGTGGGGAAAAAAGTCAAGACTCTGTGAGGAGAAAAATGACTCTTAATTCTCCTCATCTCACACTCTGTGGGGCTGGAAGACATCCTGCAGGGCTCACGTCCACGCACGAACTCACACACACACACTCAACACACCAGGTCAAAGCTCTGAAGCTTCTGTGGCAACTTGGAGGGCCAGAGTAATGACTTCTATAATGTCTCCCTACAGTGAAGGAGGGAGCGAGGGAGAGTTAGTGAGGAAGAAAGTGAGAGAGAGAGAGCACTCTCCTCTCCTTGGCTGTAGGAGTCCTATTGTGGCTCACCCTGCGGGAGCTTTTAGTCCTCGCCTCCAACTCATCGGCTGTCCAGCCGTGTGGTGGCTGAGAGGGCGCGGGAGCGGGGGTGGGGGGGTAGCTGGGGGGGCAATAGATACAGTAAAATGCCCTAGCAGTGGAGGGCTATGAGACTTTTTTTTTTTTTTTGAGGGAGGGGGGGCTTTGTGTGCACAGAGAGGTCAAACCTACAGTCGATCGACCTCCTCCCTCTTTCTCCCTTTCTTTTCATTGCTTTTTTCTCTCTCTCCCATCGGCACTATTGATCTATTTTTCAGTTCTCTTGCTGTCGCATGTTTACTGCCGTTCAATATGTGATTTTTAATATCATAGGCACCTGCCAATTGAGCATTATGTTGGAGAGACACAAACACACACCTCTTTAAGTTGCTGTAAATGAAATTACATGAATCATGAGCTGTTTTCTATTGACATAATGCAGAGGGAGGTGAAGGACGTTTTCATACAAGGCTTCCTGCACAAATAGGCAGCTGAAAAACGTGTGTGTGTGTGTTTACCTGTATTATTCACTTTGTGAAGCTATAAAGCTGCACAAACAGTCATATTATGGAGCCTTGATTCCCATTTAGGGGGACAAAAGCTGGTTCTCATGACAAAAGCAAATCAAATTTACAGTGAAGACTTTGGTTTAAAGGATAGTTTGGATTATTGGATGACAGAGCGGAGAGGAGTATCAGCACAAATGCAAAGCAGTGTACTGCTGTAAAAAAAATCAGTATTAATAGATAGATATTGTTACCCAGTGATATTGCAAAGCATCATCTTTTCCTGGATTTAAAGGCTGCATTACAGTAGAATTATGTAAGTTTCAGAATTTACTAGATGATTAATCTTTATATTTACATTATTGATATCAAAAATCTCATTGTGTTAATATTTTCTGAAAGCACCTTCCCTATGTAAATATGCCGTATTTAAGACAATGCACAAGAAAGGATTAACAAATGTTTGTGTGTGTTTGCATCGTGTGTGTGCCTGTTCGTCCTCTGTGCATGAACTGTACAGCAGAGAAGCTGTGCATGTAATGTATATAATATATGTGTGTGTCTGCGGACGCCTGATTAGATGATTATTTCTAGATGAGATAAGTGGGTGAAATAGAGACTCTGTTGACTGTCGTTCAGGTAATCAACACACACACACACACACACACACACACCGCCATGCCACGCCATGCCAGATTGCATTACCTGTCCCTTTTCATAGACACATAATGAGATCATGGAAACCCTATACGGATGGATGGATGGAGGGAGAGAGAGAGAGACAGAAAGACAGTGACATACAGAAGAGAGAGAGAGACAAAGACAGAGGAATGACAGAACAGTTATGAAAAGTTTTAGAAACATTTAAAGGGCAACAATTACTACTTTTATCAAACTGTTAAGCCAAACAAGCATTAAAATGTCTAAAAAAAAAAGAAGTTTCCAATGATTATGTCCTAATTTTTTTCGTAAGAATATTTATATTTTTATTCTAGTCATGTGCATCCAGATAATGCAGAGTTATAGACAAAGAGAAAAAGAGAGATGGAGACGGACGGAGAGGGAAATCTGGCTGCCTGTCAGCTCGCTTCACTGTGTCAATTTGTCCAAACAGAGTAGAATCAGGTTGCAGTGGACGGCCAAGTAACAGGAGATCTAACAGGCCACACCTATCCAACAGGTATTAGCCTTATCCCACTGTTTCACAAGTGCACACACTCGCAGACACGCTGAATATAAGACATAGACTCTCTGTCTTTGTTAATTTAAATCAGTAGATTTTAGAGATTTTAATAAGAAGTGAGTTTCATCTGAGTCAACCTCATCTGTGTACGTCAGACAAATAAAAATAGTCTCTTTCATTATGTACACTTTAAGTAACATCAGACTGTTATTGTCTCCTGGCACATTTATGCAAGGATGGAAAATGACAAACTTCATCAAGTGTTTGAAGTACAAAGAAATCCCATAAAGATTTTAAAATATGCTTTAACTACAGCTGGAAATGCATTTGCGAGGATGTGGGCAAAACTACTGACTATTTATTGCACTGTCTGCTGATAGTTAGAGAGCATTTGGGTCATTTTTCAAAGGCATGTCAAGTTTGTGAAAAACTTTGCTGGAGTGCCATAACGAGAGCTGACAGCATCTCAATCACATGACAGCTAAAATTAAACGTGACTATTAACTTTTGATAACCTCTAATAAATAAAACAGTTTGTGAAAATTGACTTCGGGCAAGTAGAAGCAGACAGACAGTTTTTGTCGCAGCAGTGATTTGTACTGGTTGTTTGAAGGCACTAACAAATCATGTTGTCCTGCTGATAGTGTTGTCAGATCAGAAAACACAATTATTTGTTGTTCTGGAGGGCGATCGCAAGCAAACATTTTGTCATTTAATTTGGAGGCCTTGCTGGAAGAACTGCAGCAGTTAGCGTGAGCGGTGGTAGCCAACAGAAAATCTGACAAAGATGTCACAGCGCCGCCCACACCGTTTGATTGACAGGTGATAGGAAGTGCAGCGCAGAAACATGACACCAAAAATAACCCGGGATCTCGAAGATTAGCAGTTTCATCTGCCTGAGCGTCTTTAATCTCCAGTGTCGTGTGAACCGGATTGCCAAAACCTGCCAGACTGCTGTGATGTTTGAAAATCCATCAGAGCAGCAGAGGAGACAAGGTGGCTTCCTGGACACATTTCTACAGCTGCCTCCACGCTTCATTATGCAGCTTATTCTCATCATATTGCCCTCGGTTAACAGGCTGATGCAACAGTCAGCAAGCTCACTCCTTTACTCCCCTCCTCTTCCCTCTTTCTTCCTACTCTCTCCTCCTCCATTCCCTCCTTCTTCTCCTGTTTTCTCACCTCCTTCATCCCTCCTTCCTCCTCGTCTCCTCTTGTTACCACACTGTTGTCATTGTACACTTCGTCACTCCTTCATTTTTTCTCTCTATCACTCCCTGATCCATCTCTCTTTGTCTCTTCATTTCTTCCCTATAAATCAATTCCTTGCTCTGTTTTCTATTATTCAGTCCCCTTTCTTTTGATTTTTCCAGTTGTTTCCTTGTTTTCTGTTGTCTCTTTTCCCTCCTACTCTACTTTGTTCCTTCTTTTTTTCCAGTCTGTCCCTCATTTCTTTTTCATCACTCTTTCCTCCCTCCTTTCCTCTGTCTCCCTTTAATTCTTCCTCACTATCTCTCCGTTTCTCTCCGTACTTTTTTTTCTGTTATGGAATGTGTGATGAGCCTCCAGCTAATCCCATCCCTAAAGCACCTTAGCAACGCTCGCTAAGGGAATTTGGAGGGAGCTACAAAAAAAAAAAGAAAAAAATCATACACACACATATATACACAGAGACGCGCACAAAGCCCAGCGAACAGCCCCCTATTGGCAGCAAGTGGATTCAGGGATGCACTAATACATCTTCAAATGTGCTTTTTAAAGCGTTTGGAAAGGCTCTGTCGTCAGGCGATAACTCCCCACCGGTTAAAGGATGGATGCTCCCGTTGTGTTTCAGCACCGCTCTACCCTCCCTCTGTTTTTTCTCATCCTTCCACATCCCTCACCATCGCTCCCCTCCTTCCCCTTCTCTCCACCGACCGAGCTGTCTACTTTAAGAAAACAAGAAAAAGTTTGTGTCTAAACAACGGCTGCATTGTGTAAAGTTTCCTCCCGGGGATGTTTGACATGAGCATAAACCCTGAAAGCTGGGTGTCACCTGCTGCTTCTGTTCTGTGGCTCTCAGGGTGTCTTCCTCACAATTTAATTTACACTGATGTTTAAATTGTGGTCCTTTTTATAACAAACAGCTGACCTCAGAGGGTTACGTAAATACTGACAACAATATTTCTAGGAATAAACAGTTAAAGCTGCACTAAACAGTGTTTTTAATACTCTGTCAAGTCAAGTCAGTTTTATTTATACAGAGCCAGATCATAACAGAAGTTTTCTTAGGGCACATTTAATATAACAGGACTATTCAACTTCAACACCAAGTCCACCAAAGAGGAAAATCACCGAGGCTCTTGGATACACAGAAAGAAGAACAGGTGCATGTGGCACCTGTAGCTCACAGCCAGGGACAGATGACATCACTCAGACCCTCGCAGCAGTGTAGACATTAAAACTATCGTTTGGGTTTAGGAGTGAGGTGAAAAAAAATTGGATTCAAATGTGTAATTCATCATTTCTAACTGATTGGAATTTATTATTAAATAAATTAATTTGTAGAAAAATGAAGCGGAGCTTCAGTACATGTATGCACTGAGGTCAGATAAGGTTTACATATTCTACAGAGACAGAGGAATGTACACTCTAAGCGTTGTGTTATGTTATGTTATGATGATGTCTTCACTGACATTTATTCACTTTCTATACCCCCCTTTTCTCATTCTGCACCATGGGGCAGAGGAACATATCCCAGCATGCACTGCACAAACCCCAGTTAGCTGCCATGATTAGTTTTTATTTTCTGAATTCAGTGATCTGTACATTTATGTACATTCAGCAAAGAAACCAGGTTAAAAAAGTAAAAATATGTTACATTCAAATTTGGTCTAATCACAGTAAACAGATTAAGCTATATAGGTGATAAGATTAGTGTGTGTGTTTGTGTGTGTGTGTGTGTGTGTGTGTGTGTGTGTGTGTGTGTGTGTGTGTGTGTGTGTGTGTGTGCACTCATATTCCGAGGCTATAATGAGAATCTGTAAATACCCTCAGACTGAATCCTTCTCCATGTTTAATCTGAGTCCACAACTAGTGGCTGCCAACACAGATCATCCTCCTGTACACACACACACACACACACACACCAGCGCAGACACACACCTACACATACACACACAAACCCAAACACACGCATATCAATATTCAATATGCAACATCCGCAAGTGACACAGAAACAGGAAAAGCATGTATAGATGAAACCATATACTGAGACAGCTCATGCTCATACACACACACACACACACACACACACACACACACACACACACACACACACACACACACACACACACACACAGTAGAAGGCCTATGGAAGTGGATCAGAGAGGTGGGTGTGTGTAGGAATCTTCAGCCAGGCTATCGCTAACAAGCATGCTCCTCTCTCTCTCCTTTATACAGCAAATCCCTCTACTCCACGCCGGAGATTAGCATATTGTTTTACCCAAACACACGCACACACACACACACACACACACACACACGCACGCACACACGCACACACGCACACACACGCTTTACTGAACGAATACCTAAAGCTGCATGGCCCAATTGAAAAGCTGGAGTCAGTACGGTCACTGGTGGGAAATATATACTTAATAATGTCTCTGTAACAGCAGCGAGTGTCGTGATCTGTCCAGGAAAAACATCAGATCACTCATGTTCCATCTTCTCCTCTGTTGTTTTTTTTTTTTTCATGAACAGCATCACACACTGCAGTCCAAGTCCTTAAACTTTAAACGTACCTGCAATGTATGTCTGCCAACTTGTAAAAGTTTAATAATTTTATGGTTTTAGTCTCTAGTTATAGGTAAAAGTAGCACTATCCAAATTAATTGCTTTGATTTTATTTTATTTACTGACTGACTTTCTAGTAATACTGAGAACAGTACATGCAGCGTTCCTGTGTTAAATCCAACATGAAGAGGTTTAGTTAATCTGGATAAACTGTTGGCTGCCTTACAACCTGTCTGTTCCTGCTGTAGCAAAGTCATTGTGTTCCAGAATTTATACAGTATACAGTACATAGGATTATCATAATTAATGCATTAATGTTTAAGTAGCATTTTAATGTGGTGGTTGGTTGAGGTAGAGCTCATTTAAAGAATTTACACTGTTGGTTAGTTCAATCTAAAATGCATCATATTTTGTTACTAAAGCTGCTCGATAAAGAAAGGGTCAGATTCACTGTTTACACTGTTTTAACTCAAAGCAGTTTGCACAGACTTACCTTAAAATAGTCATAGATTTAGCCTGTTCTGGATTAAACTAAACTGATTGCAAAAGGGAGGATTAGAGCTACGCTAGACCCAAACTTTTTCACTCTGAGGGCCAAAACTGAAACTTAATGTTGGACTCCATAGTGTCTGATTAACAAGCAAAACTTAAGCTGCGTTCATGAGAGCGACTAGTTTACCTAGCAGAGATGAAGGCCTTGTCCAAAAGGCAAACTTCTCATTCACTCTGCATGGTGAGCATAACACTCCAGAGAACACTGAACTGAGAACATTGAAAAGTCTATAGCACTATATAAACATACAAAAGAATGATAACTTTCCCAACAATAAAAAATAGCAGTGTTTGGGTTCATGGCACGAAGGTCACACGGTTGCAGGGTGCATGGAAAAGGGAAAGCAGTCTTAAAGGGTGACTTGAAGTATTAACAACTTCTTTGTCAGACCCACATACTCGTGTCCTTCACACTTTACAAGAACATTTAAATGAGATGAATATATATAAGAGAAACTTTACCAATCAAATACATGCACAACAGCTAATGGGGTATTCACACATATATAGGTAGATGACTTCATTATATAGCAACATCGTTTTAGATCAATCAATTCTTCATCACTCTTGCTTGATATCTATTTTGCAAAAGCCATGAAATGTATTAACCCTCATTAGTTCAAGGTATCAAGGTTAATTTCTTGTCGTTTTATAACACAATCATTTGTCAGTGAAATCTCAGTTGAAGAAACGAGAGATTGGATGGACTTTTTTTTTTGGTTGTATTCATTGACAAAGTAGATTTCATCATAGTTTTTGTCAGCAAAAATTACTTTTTATTTAGTTATTGTCTGAGTCTGATGTTGTGGGTGATGTTTAATCACCCACTGCAGAGTTTTCTTGTCCTGGTCCGTGCACATCCTGTGCCAGTTTGTGATGTTTCAAGGCGGGATCCTTTCTCTTCCTCTGTAGAAGTCAACAAGCGCTTGGCACGTGTTGGACAGTTCCTGCAGCAGCACTGCTGTATGGCAGAGTCCTCAGTCCCTGAAATTTGGAAGACAAGAGCTGGTGCGTGCTGACATTAGAAGTAGTTTGTTTGCATGCTCAATGTCACATGATAACACAATCTGAGAGAGCAGAACAGGTGGTATTTTGAAGAGGAAACATATTTGCGTCAGTTACAGATCATTTTGAACAGAACTCTGAGATTCTAAATTTAAGATCCCATAATAAAAGCAGGCATTAGATTCATTCTGTTTCACAAGCATGTAAAAAAAACATTCAACATTTTCGCTAATCTGGCTTTCAAAGGAGGGTTTATCTAAATGTTGAGATGTCAGAAAAACATAGTTCAAAGGCCATGAATTGTCTTTTTGTAGTTCCAACCCAGAATAAGTCTGCATTTGCCGTTCAAAACCCAGATCTGTAAAATATAAACACACACACTCACGCACACACAGGTCTCCCCATGTCAAACACCGCTAAATAATTACGGCGCCATTGCTGATGATTGGCACTAATTGACCAGTGTTTTTGGCGGCCAGACTGCTGCGAGGTTGGACAGACGTGAACCAGATCTCACCTGCAATTTGCAAATGACAGAGTTCCCCTCGGCAGAGGTGAAAGGGAGAGAGCGGTTCGTTGGCCTCTGGGCTGGCAGGAGACCTTTTAACTCTGGTGATTACCTGAGCCTGAGCTACAGTTGTAATCATGTTAGTGTTTCCTGCTCTCTTCCATTTCTTCCTCTTCCCCCCTCGGTCTCGTTCTTTCTTTCTTCTCCAAAGTGCCTGAACCCTCCAGGAAAAGTACTGTAATTTGTTTGAGGAGACCTCACTTTTGCTCTTGCATTCATAATTGCTTTAAAAGTAGAAACACTAAAGCTTTCCTTGCTTTCCATTGTTCAGAACTTGAAACAGCCAGTCACTCACATTTTTGTCAATATTCAGTATCTCTAAATATTGCTGTTTTCTTGTTTTAGTGTTTTTCCTGTCAGGATTTTTGAATCAGAGTTTAGACCATCATGAGATACTGAAACTCTTTATTGTGCTGGATTTTCTATTGTCCTCTCATGTCAGTGGTTCTTTTACTCCATTTTTTTTTTTAAGACGAACAGTGAAAATTGTGATTCTTGAAACATGGTTTAAAGGTAGAGGAAATGGCATTCGGTGAGGTCCATGAGGACGTGAGGTAGTTGAATTATCTGCTGGTATATTGCAACTTGTTAATTTCAGCACCTGGACAGCTCCAGTGGAGTCCATTTGTACCATAGGTTCACTAATCAATTTTAAAGATGCATCATTTTGAAAAAAATATGTTATTTCTTATTTTATTAAGAGTTGAAAGTCTCTTGGGTTTTCATTGCTGAGCTGACTTTTTTCTCAGGTGCATTTTGCCTCACCTTACTAGCAGATAAACCTATTCCTTGTGCTGAAAGGCTCCTTACAGAGTGTTAGATTATTGGATGGTTATTACTAATACGTTTGTGAGTTCAGGATCGGCTGCAGAGATTTAGTGTTGCACTTCTGGGGCTGCTTGCATGAGTCTGATTAGAAAAAGAGTGATCAAAATGGAGGCAGCAGGTGAGATATCCTGACCTTCAGTCCATGGTATCGGTGGATCTGGATCCTGCATTTCCCATAATGCAACCATATACTTGTCATGATGAATTTCAGATTATAATATGATCAGGGTTGTTTTGTCAGACTTGTCAAAGCTCTTGTAGTGTCACAGAAAACATGGTTGAACTGTTTTCCAGGCTGAGTGGTGCTCTCCATCATGAACTGACCTTTATATGTCAAGTCAGTGGAGTGTCTCCTTTAATGTTGTAGCTGGTAGTTGAACTCATTTTAACTACTTTATATACTGTTTGGTTGTTTAATCTGCAGCAGTTCATCACATTTTATCCAGAAATTGACTATAGTTCAATAAGAGCTGTTACAGAAATGTCATGGAGTAAAACACTCAAGTAGACAGTAAATGTTAAATTAGTGTTGAGTGTTTCACTGCAGGCTGGTTTACACCAACAAGGATACATTTTTAATCTTGATTAAACCATGATTTAACCTGACTCTATGCACCAAAAGAAGGTGCATAGAAGGTGTAACTTCCAAAATAGCTGCTTTCTGGATTGAGCAAAATAATCAAGTTCATTAAAGAAAGTTAAAGGACAGGCTATTTTATTATTTGGTTATATTCTCTGTGCAACAGAGCTGAAATTTAATTTTAAATCTGGATTTACTCATTTGCTAAACTCTGATTAGAACTAGCCTCTGATTAAATGAATCATTGTCAGTGCAGTTCTGTGGTGTGTGTGTTGTTTTGGGTGAAACCTACAGTAAAGTGATCACAAAAAGAAGCAGATTTTACAATCAAGATTAAATCATTGTGGTTTTAGTCTGTAACACATCAGAAAACAAGGCTTTAACCTCTGGCTGTGATTACCAGCTGAAAGAATAGTCACAAACCAAAAGCAAATAAATTAAACAGTCAGTAAAGCCCTCCTGGTAAAACCTCTTACACTGTGCAGGAGGACGGTGCAGACTAACAAAACTCAAAGGGGGAAAATCTACATTTAACACACAGCCTGTACGGACAAAAACACCATAATCTGAAGTAAAATGCCTTGAAATAAACCACAAACTGTCTCCTCATGGTTCCCAGTGGCCCCGTTACGTTGCACTGAAGCGTCCTTGTTAGTGGTGGGCGGGGCTCCCCAGTGTCTGTCTGAGCAGACGGTGTGTGATGATTATAGGCCCCCGGGGAGATCCAGGGGGTACTCCCTAATTGATTGTCATGAAAGGCCCTAATTGAATTGAGCAGCATGGTGGAACAACACACCATGCAGTCCGTTTGATGCCTGGTGACTCCGTTAAAAAAAAGCTGAAGGCAGTGGCTACGGTGGAAAGTCTGCACTGAGATTCATGTGGGAAAAATTAAAGTTTTTACATAAGCTGAAACTAAAACAGAACCAAGTCATCTTTGATTTTTATTGACAGAGACAGAGGAGTTTTACCGCTTATAGATTAGAGGACATCAGTGGAAATCCTAATACTTCATCGTGACAAATACTCTTTTGTCATTTGCTTGAACAGTTAGAAATTAAGTAGAAGTATGTGGGGACACACTGCAGTCATTTTGTGTTGTTACTGAGTGAGAAAAATTTTAAGAGGCATAAACCTTGAGCAGAACCGGGCTCTACAGTGTCCGACCATCCGCTGTGACCGGTTAGGTTCATTATCTCCCTCTCGTCTTCACTTCGTTTTCTCCCTCCATACTCTAGGACTGCAACTTTATTTTCATTAGCCATTAATCCGACACTTTTTTCACTATTAATTGTCTATAAAATTGTGAAGAATGCTCCTCACAATTTCCTAGAGTCCAAAGTGACGTCTTCAAATCGCTTCTTTTGTCCAACCAACAGTCCCAAAACCCAAAGACTCATAAATGACAAAGAAAAGCAGCAAATCCTCACATTTGTTGCAGTTCTACTATACTCAGTACAGTACATGGAGAGACTGACAATATTTTACCATGACCTTGACCCTGGTTTGTTCAGGATAAACAGAAGAACGGGCTCATTAGAAAGCAGCAAAACATTATAACGATAAATTAATAAATAAATAGAACGCATGTAAAAAGTGTTATTTCTGTACAAATAATATAGTGTTAGGCAGGGCCAAAGAGGAAAGTGAGGTCAAGTCCCCCTGTATTTATTCAAGGTATTTGGAGGTTTTATCAGCCTGGGAGGAGTGTATACACACACACACACACACACACACACACACACACACACACACACACACACACACACACACACACACACACACACACCTCAGTATCTGACCTCAGTATTTCTAAAGTGAAGTATCCCAACACATCTTCACTCTAAATTACAGAAGTCATGAAATATTCCTGTTCACATTATTATAAAATATTGTTTATAAGTAGATTTCCAGTAAATTGAGCTAAATATTCCATTACTACAGTGCTAAAAAAAATCATAAAATCAAATTTGGACTCTGTTATATCAGTGTAGAGTAAAAGCTGCAGTCTCAGCTGATGAATCAGTGTCCCAGTCAGTCCTGAAGACATCAGGAGCGAGGCAGTGACAGGACGCTCAGTGTTTTGTCTTATTAAGTCGTAAACTGTGTTCTGATTGGTGCAGAGAGTTTCTTTCTTTATACGTGTAGATTTTCTCTTTCACTATTCTACACTCTATTTTTAATCTGGTTTAAATTGTTTAGGTAAAATGCTCGTAGAATTCCTAATTATTAATTATTTTTTTCTTAATTTGAGCACAACAGGCAGAAAGACACTTTGTGCTGAAAGTCAGTCAATTAAAGAAACAGTTCAGCACAAAATCAAAAATACATATTTTATCTCTGATAAACTGTGAGCTGCAGAGTTTGGGAGAAGTTTGCTGTAGAGATGTTTCTCTTTTCAGAAATCGTGACCCGCTTAGTCAAGATAATCCACAGACCTTGTTGTGAGTGGTTTCATGCAGGAACTACTTTTTTTCTGCAGTAGAATCACCAGAATCACTTTAGATTCTACCATGAAACTCCTCACAACAAGGTCTGTGAATAACCCGGTCATGTTTTTTGGAAAGAGACGCTGGTTTTCGATTTTTATTTATTTATTTATTTTATTTTATTTTTATTTATTTTATTTTTTTGGGGTGCTTCCAGCAAAACAAGCTGAGTATCATTTTATCCCATTATATTGGAGAGAAGACAGACATCTCTACAGTCGATATCTCCAAAACTCTGCAACTCACAGCAAAACAGTAGATGGATAAATACTACTACAAACCAGAGGAAGAATATGGATTTTTGATTTTGGGGTGAACTGTCCCTTTAAGGGAGCAGGGACGCTAGTACCATTTTGCATCTTAACAACACAATACAATAGGCCCATCATTAAGTTTCAGTTTTGGCCCATTTTAGGCATCCCTGGTTTAGTGTAATTGCCCTTTAATCATCAGTGGTCCTCACTGAAACTCTTAAACTTTTAATATTTTTTTCCTCACGGATCTTTTAAAGTTATTGAAACTGAGTCAGAGACAAAGTGAGCAGCTCTTTGGTCATTTTCCCCTGTTTTTAAAAATGTTTAGAAATATTAGCAGCGTCTGATAAAAGAGAGAACGAGGCAGACTTTTTCAGAGTGATGGAGGAGAGAGTCAGACAGAGAGCAGCGAGGCTCCCTCAGCACCGATAGGTCTGCTTTTGGAGAGAGAGAAGGGGGAGGGCAGGGGAGGAGGGAGGGGGCCCTCGGATTAAGAGGCTGAAAAATGGTTAAAACGTGTCAACGTGTAATTGCACGATAAGGCCCCCTCGCGAGGAATCCGTTGGCCCCGTTGCTATTTTCTATGGCGTCCCGGCTAATCTCCTCGCGCCACATTCGGTCTTGTGCAATCGGTCCCCCGTAATCTCCCATGACAGAACCGGGTCCAACGTCGGAGGTGAGGGTTTTTATAGGAGGAGAGGGAGGGAAATATGCGGAGGCGTGATAAACTGATGCCGATTAGCCACGTTTAGGACACCGGGAGCACGCGGGATGGAAGGGGGGGAGGTGGGGGTAGAGGGGTGGGGGGTTGCACGGGGTTATGGAGTTGGAAGTGCCACAGCAGCGGTGTCCAAGCATGTGCCAGGCTGAACATGAGGACACACGGCTGTGGACGGGTCCAGCCCCCTCCCCTCAGCGAGGGGCCTCTGGGAGCCTCCTGAGCTGAGAGGAGCAGACTGAGCTGATCGATCACAAATATCCCAAATTATAAACACTGATCCTGATTGAAAGAGCTGGAGTGTGTTTCCTCTTACCTGAGCTTCACTGAGGCCAAACACGATGCAGTCCTCAACACATCACATCATTTAATATCTTAAAAAACATACTGTAGGAAAGGAAGCTGCAACGATTAATCGATTAGTCATCAACTATCAAATTAATCACCAACTATTTTGATAACTCATTAATCAGTTTGAGTCACATCCTGAATGTGATTATTTTATATAGATTTTTGAGGAAACATTGATCAACATTTTTCACCGTTTTCTGAAACCAAACATAATCGATAAATCTTGACCAACCTTGCGCTTTAGTGAGTTATTGATCAGAAAGTCCAACCAGCACAGTATTAACAGGCAGTAATCCAGCATCATCACACTGAACAAAAACTGAAGTTTATCATCTTTAGAGCTACGACGAATTAATCAATTAATCTATTAGTTATCAACTATTAAAGTACTTGCAACTATTTTGATGATTAAAAAGAGAGAGAGAGAAAAAAAGCTAAATTGTCTGATTCCAGCTTCTCACCTGTGAATATTTTCTGGTTTTTTTTCTTTTAACTGAAACTAAACTGAGTATCTTGGGGTCGTGGACAAAACAGGATATTTGAGGACGTCATCTTGACTTTTAGGAAACTGATGAACGTTTTTTTTACAGACCAAACAACTAAAAAAAATCAAAAATAATGAATGAAATGAATTGTTAATTGCAGTCATCTGGGTAATAATGAAACGGTCAAATAGCTTTTTGTTCCCCCTCATAGTAAAATTTGTCTTTGCTCACTCTCAAACGTTTTCATCTTTTTAATTCCCTTTCATCTGATCAGGAAGTAAAGTTCATAAATGCTTAAAAAAGATGATCTGTTAGCGTCTCACCTGCTTCTCTTTGACACACACTTTGTTCCACTTTGGATTTACACTGAAATAAATGACTGGTCATTGTATTTTCAGCAAAACAGTATTACCTGAGAACTGCAAAGATGAGTCGATTAATTGATTAGTCAGTTGAAAGGAAATTAATCGCCAACTATTTTGCTAATTGACAGTCATTTTTCAAACAAATATGTCAAATATTTGCTGATTTCAGATGATTTTCTGCTTATCTTCATCATTTATGACAGTAAATGAAAAGTCTTTGGGTTTTGAACTGTTGGTTGGACAAAAGACGCAATTTGAAGACGTCACTTTGGGTTTTGGGAAACTGTGATCAGCATTTTTCCTGTGTGTTTTTTTCTTCTTTAGTTCCAGTCCTGCTCTTTAGTATCGTTTCATGTCTTCTGAAGTCTGAACAAACAATATTTTACTTCCTTTCAGTCTTATCCTAAATTTCCTCCACATCTTTTATTCAGTTATCGATCATAATAAAAATATATCTATAAAGCCAACCTGTCTGGGATAATTTAGATGCATCATAATGTGATGGAAAATTATCTAAAACAATGAGAAAACAAGAATTCACATTTATTATCAGTCATGCAATAGCAAAACGCAAATAAAACGGTGGTTAAATGATTATTTTTTTAACAACCACCATAAATCAGACAACATATTTATGCATTATTTCTTTTAAAATGACCCTATTCTCATATTTATACAGATTTCTTGGGTTTTATTTAAGTGAATGCCATAAAAATTTCATTTCTGAAGATAAAACCCTTCACACATCAATCCGAATTTTATCAGTTTTTACCCAAAGAGCAAAGACAAACCCACAAAATTTAAAGCAATCTGGCACGACTTTAAACTTTAAAGGAAAAAATCAGATTAGGGAACACTGAGGCGTCTAATAAATACCTTCAGTTTAACCAGCTGACATCCATGGAAACAGCTTTATTAGATATGATTTGCATCAACGCTGCCCTCTTGTTTCTAAGTCCAGACCCGAGTGGGAATTAGCCTGATAAAACCAGGGGTGTTGTTTGCTGGGCTTTTTGTTGGGGGTGACCCCCGGGCTGCCACCAGGACTAATCCCCATTCTCCTGCAACACAAAAGCCCTCCTCTCCTCCTCTCCTCCTCGCCTCCTCGCCTTCTCCCTCCTCCTCTGCGCTCATTCATTCCTCTCCTCCCTGCAGCCCGTCCAACCCCGGGGCCTCCACTGATTCAGCCATCACGTTTAAAGAAGGAAATAATTTAACAAGCAGGACAATTAAACACACACACACAGAGAGAGAGAGAGAGAGAGAGCGAGCGAGCGAGGTACAGGCGTTTGAGGGTGAGGAATGGGGTAAGATTCGAGGGGCTGTGAGGGACCCAGGTGGAGGCGGGGTAGAAGTGGGCCCGGCTGGAGAATTAACAGATACTCCTGTTGTCTGATTTACTTTTTGCTTCAGATCTAGATTACTGAGGTTGTGACCCTGAGGCAGCTACCAGAAAAAAAAAGAGAGAAGAAGAAATTTTGCTCGGCCTGTAAGTGCAATATTATACCAGAAGATATAATGATAAACTGATTAATCAATTAATCAATTGAAAGAAAATTAAATGCCAAGTATTTTGATAATCTATTAATCATTCAGGCATTTTTAAAGCACAAATATCAAACATTGCCTGTTTCCAGCTCCTTAAATGAGAGGATTTGCTGCTTTTCTTTGTCATTTATAACAGCAACTGAAGAGTCTTTGGGTTCTGGACTGTTAGTTGGACGAAAGAAGACATTTGAAGACGTGTGCACAATTTTTTTTTTTGACATTTTACAGATTAAGAGATTAATTGTAAAAATAATCAGCAGGTAAATTGATAATGAAAATGAGCAAATTTCAGCTGATGCATGACCAAGTTGGCCAAACGTAGAGGATAAATAAGCGTGCTAGAATTTGAGGAAAACAAAACAAAATAATTGGGGTAAGATGGCAAAAAGGGGCAGAAAAATAACGGGATACAGAAAGTGTAGCTGATGGGAAAAACATTTAGCTTTTGAAAATATCTTCATGCATTTTCACAGCATGCAAGAAAAAAACAGAGAAAATAATAAATATTACACAACATAATTCATGAAAATGAAATATATCCCTATAATCAGTTTGGTTTTTTTGTTGCATTTTGTACGTGTTTCCTGGAATTTATAATCTTTTTTTTCTAAACATGAAAATGTGCATTAGTTTAAAATCACTGAGAATGTTGCCCCCAATTTAGGACATTATTAGATTAATATTTTGTACATTTTTCTCCCTGGAGCAAAAATAATCCTCAACCAACAAGTGTTAAATGCAGCCTTTGAGTTACAGGCTGCCATATATAAAACAAAATACTCAAATTTAAAAGAACAAAATAATCAGAAAATAAAGTATTTTCAGGAAAATATTAAGGCCTATAGTCTGTATTCTGTCTTTTCAGACTGGTTCTCATTTAACCATTAAAAGACCATATTATCAACCTGAATTTAAAGTGATAAAATGCCTGTTAAGAATTAGAAGTTATTTTTTTATGTATTTTGAAAAAATGACGGATCAAACTGAAAAGGAAAATATAGACTGTTATCCTCAAGAGAAATAATCAAGAGCCCAACTGATAAATAATATATTTTCAAGGCATCGCTGAGAAAACAGTGTATTATTATATTTTAACCAGATTTCATTAAAACCAAATTCACTGCAACAATCCAACAAGCTTCTCAGCATTTTAAATAGTTTTTCAGAAATCGAATAAACGTAAAGAGACATTAAATACACGAGGAACAGTTTACATGAGCCTGTTCAAAAAGTAAAAATAAATATCCCACGAACACATCTACCTCTTTCTCCAAGATGGAAGAAAATTCTTGGAAAATTTATTAAACTCAGCGCAAAATCGTGTCGTCTTCAACCCGAAAACGAGGGCTTGGTATTTCAGTAAATTATGTACAATTGCATAAAAGCGTTTTCAGTAGGCCTATTTATTCACAATTTACAAGATCTTACAACAACAAAAACAAATTCAAATTACACCGACTGACTCACATGTTTACAAGCATTAAAACTGGAAATCAATTTAAATTGCAGCCTAGAAACTTTTTTTTTAAACACATCTTCCACACCGCCCTCCATTTATTATACGGTTCCTTCAAACACACAGCTGGTGCCTTTAATTCCACAGAAAAAAAGTCGGAGAAAAATAACCCTCAAAATGCACCAGCCTTCACGGATTATAATTTAAATCGTGTCAAAAGTTGGCATGCTCTGTTCCAGAGAGCAAAGTGAATGGGATGCGCTCCTTTAGCTCGGACAGACAGAATCCATCAGAGAGAGAAAATGAAAAGAACAATAAAAAAGTTTGTTCAAAGTGATTGCATTTTATGGCTCTAACCGCCCTTAATTTACAATTCAGCAGCAGCACATCTGCGCCCACATCTAGTTAAATATTTGGTTGTGTCGGAGTGTTTTTTTATGGTACACATTTAAATATGAGTCAGAGGAACCGTCCCGTTTACCGGAGTGGAGCCGCTGCTCTGGTAGTGCTGCGGGTGGAGCACGTGCAGTCTGCTGTGGACACCGGAGTCTCCCGCCGCCTCTCCGGTGGGCAGATACATGCTGATCATGTCCCGCAGGTCCCCCGTGGGGCACGGCGGCGGGGCGCGGGCGGTGGACACCGGGGGGCTCACGCTGGGCTCAGATTTCACAAGAGAGCCCAAAGTCCCTCCGATGGCCCCGGACACCGGGGAGACCCCGGAGCTTTGGTGCTGGTGGGTGTAGCCGGTGATGCCGCCGTACCCCGGCGGAGACGCGCTCATGTAGCTCTGAGAGTTTGAGATGGGGCTGTACGATAAGGCACTCATGTCGTACCTGTGCACGGGCTGCGGATTGTGCGGGTGGTGGTGCGGGTGGTGGTGCGCGTGTGGGTGGTGCGGGTGAGCTCCGGTGCCCGGGTGTTGCGTATATGCCAGCTGCGCCTCCTGCATCATGGCGTGCGCCGCGGCCGCCGCCGCCGCCACCTGCCCGGAGTATGTGCCGTTCGCCCAGCCGTTCACGTGCGAGGCGTAGCCCGCGTTGGCCCCCGCGTGGCCCCCGCCGGGACTCTCGAGCCTCTGTCCTCCACCCATCCCCACACCCGCGGAGGAGCCGAGCAGCCCGCCCGCCAGGGAGTACTTGTCCTTCTTGAGCAGCGTCTTGGTCTTCCTCCGGGGCCGGTACTTGTAGTCCGGGTGCTCCTTCATGTGCATGGCCCGGAGCCGCTTGGCCTCGTCGATGAACGGCCTCTTCTCCGCCTCCGTCATCACCTTCCACTCCGCGCCCAGCCGCTTGCTGATCTCCGAGTTGTGCATCTTCGGGTTCTCCTGAGCCATTTTCCTCCGCTGGCCCCGGGACCACACCATGAAGGCGTTCATGGGTCTCTTGATCCTGTCCTGGGGGACCTTTCCTCCGGTCCCCCCGCCTCCTCCTCCTCCTCCTCCCGCCGTGTGTCCCCCCGGGTTGGCCGGGTTGGTCTGGGGCACCACGGGGGAATGCAAGTCCGTCTCCATCATGATGCTGTACATTCACCTGGTCTGTGGGACAACTCTGCTCAGTCAGACACACAGACACATTCAGGCTGCTGGGAACCTCCGAGGAAGAGAAGAGAAGAAGAAGAGTGACAGAGACAGACAGAGAGAAGAAGAGCTGCTGCTGATGCTGCTGCTGCTGCTGCTGGAGTCTTCAGGGTGAAATCCACTCAGAGGGAAACCTGCTCCACGCACACACCTCCCCGCTCCGCCGTCCTCCTGTCATCCGCGAGAGTTTGCTCTTTACTTTGTCTGCAGCTGGACCGAGTCAAACATGCACACCTGTCTGTGGACCGACTCTCACATGGACATCTGTCTGTGGACATGTGTGGACTGACTGACTGAGTGGGAAAAGTTAGCGGAGCGTGCCGGGCACTGCCGCGCGCTCTCACAGCAGCTAAATGAGCGCGAGGCGGCCAATGGTGAGGCTCGAGCGCAGACGTGATTTGCATGCAGGGGCTCGAGGTTCTGGTGACGTCGGAGCGCGAGACCTAAAAATGACTCCCTCTGTCATCTGTTTTGTGTGTGGAGCGAAAAAACACACAACATGTAATCACTTTAATTCCCATAATTCCGCTGTACGCAGGCTACAGTACAGTACAATATTTTCACTTCACTTTGATTTATTTTTTTATTGTTAAATACTTTAAAATATCACTGCAAATAAAACTTTAATGACAACGAAATGTTCCTACAGCAACAGAAAACAAGTTAGAACAAGGAACATGGCTGCCATTTAAAACAGCCGAGTGATTCATAAGAACCTTAATAAGCCTTTATCATCGTCATCATCACAACAATACGTACAAAATGGACCAAACTGAGTAAACAATATTTGAATTTTAAAATGGGCTCTTATACGTGGGCTATAATCAGAATAAAAGCCTAAATTTAGAGCTGATTTAGGAGCTAAATAACTGAAGAAATACTGAAGTAGCCTATTCTGTTCATCTTACCAAATTATAGATTGTAAATTGGATTATTTGGGGCATATTACTCTCATTAATTATTATCTATAGATAACAATGATAATAATAATAATGATAATAATAATAATAATAACAATAACAATAAGGCTGTATATTTCTGTAATTTTTTTTTATTTCTGGCTGTTTTTTGTGAAACTCAGGGCTCCACAGCCTCCTATTCAGAGCCACAGGTGCTTTTCTGTTGTGCCAGTTGCTAGGAAACAGGTGACTGACGCCCGGAGCACGTGCCATTCAAAGCGCCCCTTTTGTTTGTTTCACCAAAGCTGTGTGGCGAGCACGAGAGAAAGAGGGAGAGATTTAACCCCCCCCTCCATAGAAAAAAACTACTGTTATAATCCTATAATAAATGTTAGAAATATCACAGGTTTTTAATGCTCAGATTTTAATAAACTAATGAAGTGTGATGCAGCCGGTCACCATGAACCAGCTGCAGGCCTGCAGACTCAGGCCCTGGATGGTTTACATGCTCCTGTTTTTATGAGAAGAATAAAAGACAGTTTCCCTGAAAGATATTATTTTATTAAGTCTGTCGTGATCTGTAAAGGAGGCTCAAATTTATTGTTTTTAAATTGTTAACATATTACTTGTACTGTTTCTACTATTACCACTACTACTACCGATAATAAAAATGATATTAATACTCATACACAAAACCATATTTTACTGGAACTGCAACAAACAGCTGTTTTCTTAATTGTTTTGTCAGTAAACTGTGATAGAATACTGACAAATAGCAATTCCCAGAACTCAATGTGAAATATTTAAATCATCATTTTGTCAGTTGAAAATGTGAAGATTTTCAGTTTACTAGAATTGCAGCAATTAGTTGATTAATCAGTGGATCAAAAGAAAATTTGTGTCCAGCTATTTTGATAATTAATCATTTAAGTTTTAGTCATTTTTCAAGCAAAAATGTCAAACATTTTCTGGTTCCACCATCTTAAATGTGAGTATTTGCTGCTTCTCTTAGTCATTTATGACACTAAATGAAGAGTCTTTGGGTTCTGGACTGTTGAAGACGTCACTTTGGGCTCTCAGAAATTCTGATCAGCAATTTTTCACAATTTGTTTTGACATTTTCTAGACTAAACAATGAATGGATTAATCATGATGACAATTAGCAGATTAATCGATAATGAAAATAATTGTTAGCTGCAGCTCTACGGTCTGAGTGTCTGAAACAAGAAAAATCTTTGTCATTTTTGCTCAAATTATGAATCATCAGTTTAGTTGCTTTTTTTTGTTGACTGAATAATAGCTCAGTATTTATAGATGCCTTGTATAAATGTAACTCTTCCATTTCTCTGTATTTGTCACGATGAAGCGTCTAAGCACAGTGAAAAAGAAAGGAATAGGTGCGATGAATATGTAGCCATTTCATTTAACATTGCGATCTGATTTCACATTGGGATTTGCCGTTTGGTATTCCTGTCTCCTCCTGCTTCACTGGCTTCCCGTCATGTGGAGGATCTTTTCAGCCCTCTGGGATTATGCTCCCAAGTGGCATCTGTCAGGTGCTGCCCGCCTCTCAGCGAGCTGGTAAACTATATTGGCACGCTGGCGTGGCTGGATTTTCCTCTCGCTGCCTTGTACCAGTTGGCTATAGTGCTGTTAAGTGGCTTGTATGATCTGTTTTGCTCACACTGTGACAATCTCCTCTCTTTCCGCCTTTTTGCATCCAGCACTGAAACACACGGACTCACAGAGACAGGCGCATTGTATCTTTGAAACGCAGAGTATACAGCAGCAAGAAGATCCAGCGGAGGCACAAATCAAATCAGTGAATTGACAGAAATATTTCACAATGACCAAATAATGATATCTTGTCAGTGACCACACTCTGCTTTATTTTCTAATGTAGTCTCTATTCATCTATTGATTTCATGGCAAACCCTATGTGAACTTTGTCGCAGTCTAATGTTTATTGAATTAACTGTTGTTTGGACTCGGGGGATTTTATAGAGGCCTCAACTGACAGCCAATCAGGAGGATCAAGTTTTTCCTGGACGGTTTCATGTACAGCGCTGATGTTGACTGTGTGTTGGCTTTGTTTGATAAGTTAACTGAAAGTTACACCAGCATCAGCTCTTTGTGTATTATCGTTTCTTGGTTTGTGTGTGATGCTTTTTGCCGTACTGACTGACTGCAGGTGAATTACACTCCTGCGGTAATGAGGGCCTCTCAAATGGCCCCAGATGAGCCGAGTCTTGTGTACATATTTCTGAGCAGTTTACTACAAACATGATCATACAAACAGTGTAGCTGCGGTCTTGTTTGGACAGTCTTCACCAACCATGCCGTGTTTGAGGATGAGGATGGCATAATTAAAGCTTGTTTACATGCATAGCAAAAGTGCAATTATAAAGTGATTAAGGCAATAAGGCAGACAAATAATATCCAGTAAAACATGAGAAGCTCTGATTTTAATAGCATCAAATTCAAACATGTAAACCTTTCAGTGACACATTTAAAAAAAAAAAAAAGGCAAAGTTGTGCATGTACTCAGCTTTTTTTATGTTGTGAAGATGGAAGGAACTGTAGTCTGTACTGGGTTGAAATAAAATCCAGCTTAAATTAATAAAAAATAATGTGAGCCCCAGCAGGGAACAAGAGACACAGTGAACAAACATGAAGCAGACAGTGTGCTGTTAGCAGTGACACTGAAGAATAACGACCACACCAAAAACAAACCAAAGTGATATCTGAAGGTATGTTTACATGCTGCTCAATGTGCTGCAGCTAAGTGGCTATCTAAGAAGGAGACTTTGACGCTGATGTGGACATTTCCATCCACCTGTTTTTATGTGCATTTTCAATTGCAAGACGTTGATCTCGAAATATCCCAAAAGGCTTGGCTGAGGTCGAAAAATTGGCGTATTGATAAAAGCAACACACGGTGGAAACAGATCTTGCTGTGGCCTCTTCTTCTGCAGTGGCACCCAGCTGTAGAACTGGCACCACCTACTGCTTCTCTCAATCAACCAATTCCTAATCATCACAGTAATGGATGGAAACAAGCATTCGTTAGCATTTTCTTTTGCAGATTTCCTCAGACTGAGTTATACTTTGTGATATATCTGGATGGAAACCAAGGCTGTGTTTGTGTGTGCAGACTACTGTGTGGTTGTGAGACAGTGTGACTGTCTGTCTCTTTATATAGAATGTATACTGTAGCAGAAAAAACATGCAGTTTAAACAAAGAGCAGGGAAGATCAAGTGGTTTGTTCAGTTTCTAATAGGTGTTTTTCATGGCAGCCATATTGATATGAAATCATTAATTAGTATTGGTGTGTTTACACTACTGTTTCATGTCAAAATGGCTGCTGTGAAAATGGTCTGTTAGAGGAACATGGTGTGCATTTTCAAAACAAGTACTCCTCTGTGGGTTCGTCCGTCCTCAGAAATCAGCGGTGACACATCAGACGCAGCTCCATGTCAGGTTCTGTTCCCAAAGAGGCTCGTGAAGCAGAGATGTCCGAATCTGTAACAAAAAATATTTCTGATGAAGCAGGTTCGGATAGTAAAACAAGTCCGTCAATAAAACAACCAAATCATTTCATTGATAAAATTTATCCAAATGTTTCAGACCATAATTCGTTCCTGTATTTAAACATACAGATGCTAAACTTTATGACAAACCAAACTGAGGCGGGTTAATAAATGTCACTCTGTAATTAAACAATACTTAATGAAACAACAGTTAGATTCTGTAGAAATTTGGTCAGGGATATTAAAACCCTTAAAATAAGTTAAATACTGAACTGAATGACCCCTACAAGTAAACGTAAACGAGGCCTGAATCCATGGCGCCCGACCTGTACAGAGGTTAAAATAAGACGACATGTAAGTCGTGCGTCAGCCACATTTTAGATCTTCAGCTGACAGCAGAGTCGAGTGAACGTGGCCCAACTGGAAATACCCAGAGAGCACAGTAACAGTCATTGTTTGGAACAGGACGGTGCTGGAAACGCTGTTCGCGCGTCTGCTGCTCTGGGTTAGTTTGGTTTACGCTCAGGATACATGAGATGTTCAGATACAGAGGTCTAAAGGGACAGTTCACCCCAAAATCAGAAATACATATTTTTAGAGAGTCCAGGACACAACAATAAGGACTGCCCAGTGAAAGTAAAAGTCTACAACTAAATAAGGCAAGTCACTTGCCTGATTGGTTAGATGGTAAAATCATAACTAAACACATTGTTTTTCTGTTTTTTTTTCTGGAGCCGGAGTAAGACATCTCGCTTCCTTCTCATCTCATCTGAGAGTTGCCAACAGGGCATTCACCAGAAAATGGCGTCAGGTAAAGACACTTGCAAAATTGATTACTGCAGTGCATCATGTTTCAAAAAACGTGCAGGTGTTCACCGCGTACCTCAGTGGGATTGTTCTTTAACAGAGGAACAGAACTGAGCTGGATATACAGTCCCACACCAAGGACTTTATGTAATAATTTCTAATAAAGTTAAAGTAAAAAGTGTCTTTGGGCAGGTAGATTTTTGACCCTGAGTGGAAAGACTAAAAAAAGACGGTTTTTGTGAGTTTTACATTGTTTTAAACTGATCATGTTGATGATCGTTAAGTATAATTACGTATAAAATATCTGTATCTTCATAGCAGTAAGGATATTATTTACATCTTTACCCTGAATTGTCTAAGCCAACAGGTCACGAATGAAAACACACACACACACACACACACACACATGCGTGCACACACAGGCCCAGAAGAATCAAAGGCATTTCTCCTGTGCAGCAGCCGACCTAGTGGGTTTGTTTAAGGCTCTCTGTCACAGCAAGCTGTCAGCTCTACTGGAGCTCAGCCGCACTGACAGAGCAGGCACTACACCAACACACATGCACCAACACACACATGCATACATACAGTACATACATACAACAGCGAGCTGTGACATATGTCATGTTAAGTGCTCCGAAAACAGTTGAGCCCTCTCAAGCCTGGATACAGTTGCGGCATCCAGACTGATGATGAAAACAGTAATTATATGTAATTTTATACAATAGTAATAACTGCAAAGTTTTTTTACTGTAAAGTAAAACTTTTCAGTGCAAACAGTAAAATGTTAGCGCAGTATAACAGCAGATACTCAGGCCATATTATCTAATCATACGACTATAGTTCTGATGACTTTTCACATGAAATGAACTCTGCCATCTCTTGGGAAATTACGGTATTTTCTGAAAGCCTCATTTTCCTCTCCATTTATAAAGGAATGGAATAAGTTTGACAAGCAGCTTTGCACTGGTATCTCTATTGATGTATATTATGATGCTTTCAACAGAGACACTCAAGGTATTTCTGCTTTTTTTTTTTTTACTGTGAAAGAACTTGAGATGAATGTAAAGTGTAGATGTGAACAGGATGGATGGTAAAAGGGATGGTGGAGGGTTGGATTAACCTCCCACAGGCCCCTGGGGAAGAAATGTCATGAGACTTCATCTGTGCCCAAATCCTTGCCTAACAGTAGTGTGTGTGTGCAGTATACTGCCCACGTGTTGCACTGTGTTAGTGTTGCTAAAGTAATCACTAACCACTGCTACCAGTTAGTTAGCTCAGTTAGCTGTGCAGCTAACTGACTATGTACGGAGTTGGAGCTCAACACGGGAGTGTTTGTGTTTACACAACTAGCACAGGACCTTGGGTCGTTGTGAGTAAGAGGTTTTCAGGCCCAAGGCAGGAGGCGCTAAACATGAATACTGGTGGGGAGAAGTGCTGGAACTGGCACCAGAACTGGGTTTAGCAGTCTATACTGACAACATGGCAGAGACAAAGACCAGAGAGGACGTTGAGGGAGGAAGCTAAAGTCTCATTTATGCCCCCTTTATGTATGAAAATAGATCTGTTGGTTTCAAACAGTCTAACTGCCTACATACTACACGTGTCCTTTACGTTGGCATGGATGTTAAGTAGTATATCCACTAGAGGGCGCTGGAGGAGGTTGTAATAATGTACCGCTCGAGAAAGAGAAAAAAACGGTGGCAGTGTTGTGGACGGTGGCACTACACGTTCTGTAGTTGCGTTCTTTGTCACGTGTAGCCTGAGCCATTGGCTACACTACAACAGCGACTACCTGTGATGCTGCTCTGTTCTGTCTGTGAAATACCACAAATAAACACCAAGCATACATAGTAATGTCTTAGAAAAAATTGTTTAAATTCGCACTAAAACAATAAAGGCTTTAAAATGACATTTTAACCCAGGGTCCATTAAGTACTAATCATTTCAGTTTATAATGTGCTCATTTTTAAAGTTTCTTGTGTATCACAGATCCCAGACTTGGTTCTGGTGTTTCATTTTGGAAGGAGTTGCCGCGTGAAATGAAACTTTCTGAGCTTTGAAATAAGAACAAAGTCTTTGAATTCCTAAATTGAGTGTAATTTAACAATGATTACTGAGAGCCAACGAGAGCACTCTGAATTCCCTTTGCTCCACCAGCATTTGTAGGCATCATCAAGCTTTGACTTCAAGGTTTCGAAATTCACTTTCTTTAATAACTGCCATGAATAAATTAACCAGTTGCAGCCATCCAGTTCCAGCCATCTACATGGAGACTAACATCATCTTTCTTCCATCCATTTTCCCCCATTTTCAAGTGTCAGAGTAAAGTGGCCTGGTGTACCGAACACTGTTAAGCATTTGCACTCATCATTTAATCATCGCACCTCGTCCTTTGATTGATGCCTAATGAATGCCCGGGGCCTCAGTTTACAAGACGATCGCTAACAGAGCCTTGCTAATGGGTTTTGCCTGTCTGCCAGACAGCCCGGGCTTCAGGCAGAGAAGTCTGCGCTCACACTGGAGCTTCAAGACATTTATTCTATCATTTCTCATACACATATGGCCCACTCAACAGACAAAACCAGCCCAAGAATACATATTCTGAGCTGGTCTTTTCTTCGATGGACAGCACTTACATGTTTACATCTGTTCCATGTGTGCAAAAAATACAGAATAGAGCTCGTAATGTAAACAAAGCCTCCGGTCATTTTCAGCAGCATCTCTCTCCAAGTAATTTCACAATTAACGGCCACATCACTCATCGCTAATAGGTCTCGACAGTAATGGTGTGAAACTAGTGAGAGACAGACGGGCTTTATGTCTTAAACACAGTGTAGACATGTTCCAGACCAGAGTGCTGCATATCACATTTTGTCCATATTCTCTGTGCTTCATTCTGTACAGAGTTCTCTCAAAGAAAACATCTGGAGAGCTTATCAGTCCATCACAGAGATACACATCTGTGTATTTACTGGGAATGCAGATTAATAATTAGTATTTAATTGTTGTCTCTATAAACAGAAATCTGTAAATGAATGCAGGATCAGTAGGCAAGGGACAATATTTTGGTATCTAACTGTTCTGGTTTCAATTTGTAGTTTGAATAGCAGCAAACAGTGCAGACCACTGATTGGACGGAGTAGTGGAGTATAAAGAGTGTAACTTTAGCTGAGTGATCAGCAAAGAGTGACGGTGAAGGAAAACGTGAGCAATGAAGACGTCTGTCTGGCAGTAAATTAGGTTTTGAGTTTTTCAGGGAGTAAAGGCTGCCACGAGCATTTTGTTTCCTAACTGCAGGAATTAGCTCTGCCTACATCGAGGGAGTACTAGTACGGTCAAGTTCAGCAGTTTTACACAAATGTCAGGTAAAATGTCAGGAAAGTATATATAAAAAAAATAATACTGTCCAGTGATGGAGATTATTCTTGACTACAGAGGTGGTGAGCGTGTCTAGGATCTGGAAAGCTTTTACATTTATTATTTTAAACACATTCTGTGGGCCAAAAAATTATTGGAATTACCTTAACTGAACAGACAAGGAATTAAATATTCATTGGCTGAATTTTTTGGGTGGGGAAAAAAAGGAAAAAAAAAAAAAAGGACAGGACACACTGACAAGTGACGTGAGAGAAATGCTAGTGCAAAATCAGATAATTGGAAGAAAAAAAAAAGACTAATGATATGTTAATGCAGCAGCAGCGATGATCAACATCCTGCTTTGACCTTTAATGCCTCCAGCTGAGCTCTTCACATCAAACCTTTGTTTCCCATCATTCTTCCATCTGCTACAGGCAGGTCAAGCAGTGTTGATACTGCAGCTACATTTTTATTTGGACCTCCCCCTCCCTCGTAACACCCCCTCACCACCACCACCACACACACATCAGCACACACATTTAATTTAATTAGAGCATGTGCAGCCTCCCTCTCTGCCAGTATTGTCAAGGCGCTCGGGAGCAGCCAACACTATCACTGATTGCTTCTAGATAGGAAGAAATATGATTAGACCACGTGTTTTGAGTTGGCCTGTTTGTGTGTGTGTATGTGTGTGTCAGGATGTGGGGAGAAATCTGATTGTGGTTTTGTTAGTGGTGAGAGCAGAGGTAAGCTAAGGGGTTGAAAACGATGGGGAGATGATTGGATATAAGGATACAAAGGACAGGGAAAGATGGAGGAAGGAGGAGTGAGCTGATATATCAATCTGTTGATAGATATCGTCAGTTTTGGCGCAAGGAATGGTCATTTTTAAAATGAACTTAAACATACCGGGGAATTCGATAATCTTCTCACCTCACTCTTAGAAAAAAAAAAAAAGAAGCAAGTTGATGTTTGTGGCTTAAGTATGGAGCTGTAGTCTGGTTAGCCTAGCTTAGCATTAGCACTGGCTGCAGGGGGAGACAGGTAGCCTGTCTAAAATGAAGAAATCAGCTTAATCAGCTTAATTTAAGATTGTTTGGACATTTCAGTCCACTGAAATTTGGGAACTGGGTGGATGGATTTGTTCATAAAGACATAGTTACAGCACATAACCTCCCCTAAACTACCAACTGTTGATTTCAGTACATATGTGCTCAGGTATGTAAAGCTACGCTGTTCACGTCCTGACTCCAAACTGACAACACTCTGATCATCTCATTCCCCTCAAAGTAACGGGTAACTTCACAATATCAAATCATCAGAGGTGACATGAAGGAAAGGCAGAAGATCCCTAATCTCTCATTATTAGTTTGATTTTCAAATGGACAGGAGTAAACATGAAAGCTTTGATTCTCTGTGTAATGAGATTAGTGCTCTGAAAGGGAGAAGGGCAGCTAGAGAGGGAGGGAGAGGAAGGACGGAGGGAAGTGTGGTGAGAAGGAGGAAAGAATCAAGAGAAGTGACCTTTGCATAATGTAAGGAGAGAGGGAGGAACCCTGCTGAGGAGGGGTGAGGTGGAGAGAGGATGCAGCGAGGGAAAGAGAGACGGAGGGAGGGAGAGGCGGGGCGAGGGAGGACTGGGATGGAGTGACCCCGGCGAAAACAGATTAGTCGACCATGAAGAGGATTACCAGCAATGATAGTCCCTCTGAGGGAGTAGAGTCAGTCCCAGCCAATGCAAACACACACACACACACACACACACACACACAATGAACACATCAAAGTGATCAGCATCAGTCCAACTTGTCTGTCTAATGCAAACACACACAACTGTCAGAGTACATGTACTCAGCACAGTACAAACTTAAAATACACGCCGGTATTTGCAGCTAATGGCAGCTTCTCCCTGCAGATAACACACGATGCTGCCACATTAAAGGGACAGTTCAGCCACAGAGAAATAGACAGATGATGCCACTGCAAACCAGAATATAACTTTTTTAGTGATGTTTGTCTGGCTGGGAGCGTGCACATTTACCTCTCTCTCTCTGTCTCTCTCTCTCTCTCTCTCTCTCTCTCTCTCTCTCTCTCTCTCACACACACACACACACACACACACACCTACAATTCTGCCAATTTTGCACAACAGCAGAGAAAACAGCTGACTGTTAACATGAGAGGTTCAACATGCTGGGCTGACACCTCTGTGTGTGCGTCAGTGGTCAGAAACTGCTAATCCCACTCAACCCCCACCTCCAACACCATCCTGGCTGATTTTAACTGACACATCTGAAAATTATTCTGTCTGTGGGGCAGAAAGTTCTGTCAGCCGAAGCAGAGATTCATCAAACCAACACATTCTGTCTCTCAACTTGTCAAATATTGCAGCTTGGTCAGTGGCGTAATGGCAGAGCTGGTCTATGAAAAGCTAATGTAGCTAGTTAGCAGATACAAGTAATTGTGATTTTTTTTTTTTTTTTTTGCTGTGTTGGGGGGAAAAAAGTATAAATGACATGACTGTAGCATCCAGCTCCAAAAAGTATCTCGAAACCCCTGTTTAGAAAATGCGTAAATCAAGATATATATTGTATATCACCAAATATCAGGCCTAAAAATATCAAGATATTATTTTTAAACCAGTTCTACTTCAGTTAACTACTTAAAGTGGTTCAATAAAGTGCAGCAAAAAGTACAACACTGAAATGTAGTAAAGTAGAAGTACAGTACAATACTTGAGTAAATGTACTTAGTTACATTCCACCACTGGCAAAAGACTTGCATTGACTTGTGGACTTGATGAAACCCTGTTTTTTTTTCCCATCTTACTTAATTTTTTTTTCTTTATGCAGATCATGTTGAACAATGGAGCTCAATTCTGAATTCAACATCTCAAAAGGCAGAAAAGGTCAAACGGTTTGATTACAAGCTTGGCTCGCACAAATCAATATCCAGATAAAGTGATAAAAGACAGTAAACCTTTCCTTCTGGCTGACATTTGTGTCCACCCCGCTGAGGGAAAGTTTTGATATGAGGACCCCCCTCAGAGGAGGATGGGGGTCCTCTCTCTCTTTCTCTCTCCCTCCACTCATCCTAAATGAGGGATTTTTCCTGGCTTCTCTCTGCTGTTGGTGGGGGGTGTCGGGCTCTGGGAAGAATGAGGACTTCCTGGGGAGGAGGGCCTTTAAGTGCACGGCTGAGGAGTCTCTCCCCCTCTCTCTCTTTCGCTCTCTCTCTCTCTCCCTAACAGTTCTTCTCGGTGTCTCTCGCTCATCCTAAATGGGGTCAAGCTCCCAGCCGGGACCTGCTGCTTTCAAAGACCCCAAAGAGCAGCTCTGCTCCACCTGCCCTTTCCTCCCCTCCCTTCACAACCTTTTCTTCCTCTTTTCTTCTTCTTCTTCCCTTCCCTTTTCCAGCTGTCCCACACTTCACCTTCCTGCCATCTTACCCCTTTCTTCCTTTCTGTCCCGCTCATGTCTTTTGTCCTCATCTGCCTGCTCACTGTATCCATCCATCTGCTCATTTATCTACAACCTTTTTCCTCTCTTATTGCATAACGATCACCTGAGCAAGATGCAGCAGTCAGAGCTGATTTTTATGATCTGCAGATCAAAATGATCTACCTGAAAACGCAGGTAAATCTGTTTGAAAAGTGAACGTTTTGGTTGCACATGACTGTTGTTTTAACAGCATTTCAGAGAACATATCCTGACCTGCAGTTGGGAGCTGCTACACGTTGAAATACAGTTGAAACAACAGTTTGTTTTTCATCGAGACGTCTAGGCGAGTGTTTTTCAACACTGGGGTCAGGTTACCCGACGGGGTCACATGATACATCAGAAGGGTTTCAAGTAGAGCTGCGACAATTAGTCAATTAATCAATCAGTCAGTAGAAGAGAAAATTAATGGTCAATGAATTTGGATCAGTTTAAGTCACTTAAGCAAAATATTTGAAGGTTCCTGCTACATGTTGAAATACAGCTGAAGCAACATTTATTTATTTATTTATTTATTTATTAATCTAGACATCTAAACCAGTGTTTTCCAACACTGAAGCAGGTTCCCCCAACCTGTTGCATGATAAATCAGAAGAGCTGCAACAATTAGTTGATTAGTCGATCTAAAGAACATTAATCACAAACCGATTTGATAATGGATTCATCATTTCAGTCATTTTTCAACATTTATTGGTTCCAGCTTATTAAATGTGAGGATTTGCTGCTTTTCAGTAAATGAAGAGTCTTTGGGTTTTGGACTGTTGATTCAACAAAAGAAGCAAATTAAGATTAAACAATTAATCGTGAAAATATCTGACAGATTAAATTGATAATGAAAATAATCATGTTAGTTGCAGCCCGAGTTGAAAGATGACAGACAAGACAGGAAGAAGGAGGGAAAAACACAAAACTGTGTTTACTTTCTCAAATCAGTTTAACATCTTGGGGAAATGAAGTTATTAAAATGAAGCGATCTGATGACTGCTGCTCACAGCTCATAGACAGACGTAACCTGTGATGAGAGGTCATAAGAAGGCAAACAAGCTGGCATCAAACAGTCTAGACATCTTTTGATCTGCAGATCACCAAACTGTTGCTTACTAGAAAACATAATATTTAAAACTTTATAGTCTTACTTGTGATCATTATGAGAGATCAACTCTCCACTGAACCAGAATTCAGGCACCAGTTGTGATATTAAGCTGACAGAAAACATCGGTCAACCATCAAGCAGCCAAACTCTCCTTAACTACAGATCCAAGCTGTACAGTAGGTCTCTGCAGGTCACTGCTATTATCTTAATAGTTTTTTAATCAATATATCAATGACATACAAGTGTTTTTTAGAGTTTCTGTGCATATGTAGTGAAAATCAGTCTTGTCTATCGTGGTCAAAAGAGAGCTTTTCATAAGCAGCAGTGCTAACAGTCAAGGCCAGCTTCTAGTGAGAAATTCTCCACCTTCAGGTTAAACACACAGGCCAATTTCTTACACTTCTCACATGAAGGCCTCAGGAAATAGCAACATTTAGTACAAATGCACCTGAGCATTAGTCAACGAACCTCCAACCACCTGTCTAACACAAACCTTCACCCTTCAAAAGGCCCTCCCTCTTTGTTAAGTAGCAACATACCTTCCCTCCTTTCACCGGGCAGCCATCTATCCAGAGAGCAGTAGGGGCAAGGTGAGCACTTTTTCTCCATATATCCAAAAAAAAAAAAAAAAAATCAGTCCATCCAGGATGAGGCAGGCTCACTCATTTCTACACTCTCTCTCTCTGAGCACAGAGGAAAGAGACATGGATGCCAGGCGCACAAGTGATGTTCCACTAACTCTTTAGAAGTTCTTGTTGTTCCCAGATGCATGTTTCCCACTACTTCTCCATCAGGATCTGTCTACCAGACAGAACCCAGCAGAACCCAGTGTTTCTATCAGCAGCAGAAACTGAAGCCCTACCTGATGACTTACTGTGATAAGAGCAACTGCACTGTGTCCCTACTATGTCCCCAGCATCCATGTCTTTTCCCCTCCACCTGGGCCTGTCTGCCTCCCTCAAGCCTCCTTCTCCCCCGCGTTTCTTGGCTTCCCCACCTCTCCCTTCCCCTCCATGGCGTTCCTTCCATCCCCGACTCTTCCCAACACCACCGCCGCCGACGGCCAGCGTGGCTCTCCGCTCCCCTCCGACCCATACTGGGTTTTATTTAATTTGTCCGTATAATAGACGTGAATGAACCCCGGGGTTTAGGGCTACACAGGCAGAGAAAGCGACAGAGGAGGGAGGGGCAGGCCGCTCAGCAATGTGTGTCAAAAGAGAAACAATAAGTGCCATTATTTTTGATTGGCTTCCCCTTTTTGAAAATTACTTCCAAAGTGTGATGTCCCATTGTGGGAGCAGAATAACGCTGAACAATGCAGCAGGGGGCAGGGGGGGTTAGTCTTATATATCCAGCCTAATATTCAAGGGGGCTTTGGCCAATGCCGGCTGGCCCGCACTGGATAACCCTGCAGCGCAGCGACTGGGCCCTGGGTTAGCCTCATAATGGGAGGCATTGGGAGGCCTTTAGTTCCCATTGTGGCGCCTGTGTCAACAAAGAGGCCGCTGGGAGTTGCCTGGCATGTGGAATGGAGAAAAGGCCCTTTATCCCTTTCTTTTTAGAGAGCGCGAGACAGAGAGAGAGAGAGAGAGAGAGGTTATCACAGCAGCTTGATGCACCATCTCTCTCTCTCTCTTTCTCTGTCTCTCTCTCTCTGTCTCTCTCTCTCTCTCTCCTGTTTACCCTGGTAGACTCTTTGATAGATTGTCTAAAGAGAAGAAAATGTTCCAAAAGCAGATCAGTGGTGTCAGTGCTACATGCTAACACTTTAGCATAACCTGTGTAAAATGACTGCTAACAGTGAGTACATATTCTTCTGTCTGGGATTTTAGTGTAACCGTTACCCATAGTGCACCTCTTGACTCCTTCAGCAGCCGTGTTTCTGTCGAATTGTCGAAGGAATTTGAAGCGAACTTTGGAAATGTTGCAAAAAAGAAAAATGCAAATTGAGTGTTTTTGCAACAACAGGCTACACAAACTGTAGTTTTGACAGAAGCTGGTGGTATAGGCTACGTTAATAAACGGTAGAAGACATAGAGGAAGAGAAACAAAACCTCAAAGAAGTAGTTCTGTTTCAGACATTTTGTTTTGCGACCTCTACTGCTTCTGCTCAGCCTGAACCGCCACCCTCTGAAGAAACGACAGATGATGGAAACCCTTGGTAACATTTCAAAAATTCACTTGACAGTTAGACAGAAACACTGCAGATGATAAAGAGTGTAGATGTGCAACATGGGCATCACATTGTCCTCCTCCTCATCTTCCTCCTCTGAGCGAAAACAGCTGATCAGTTATGGGAGTTAAATGTTCACTACGTCAGAAAAGGGGCTCCAGTCTCCTAATGCAGTGCTTCAAAATGTGTATGAAAATATTCATGGTAATAAGGCTAATTTCAATTTAAAATGATAATTCAATTTATCACAACTTTCTATCAGTAATGAAAACGCTGTGTTCACCAAGTTAACTGCCAAGAGACAGACAACACAGGCTGCTGACCTGCTGCCATCAGACAGGAGACACACGACTATCTGCTCCTTCTCTCACCCTCCAACACAAAAATCTAGTTTTTTAATTTCAATGACTCATTATTCATTTAACTGATCCAGGGTATATAATTCTAACACTTCTTGTGTGAAACAAAAAGGGAACAACATCTTAATCTCGTTATGCAACTCTGTTTTTTATAACGATGCATCTACCTTGACCCGCGTATCAGACCACAATCTAGGTTTTTTCATTAGTTTAACTAAGACAGCAAAGACGGCACAACAAAAACTGAATGACAAAGGTTACATCTTAAAGTCTACATAATGCTGTATGCAGTTTGTAAACATTAATGTTTGTGTTGTCCTTCTATATTAAATGGTAAAGTCTTCCTGAAATGTGTTAAGCATTATAATAACTAAAGTACATCTAAACCTTTACTCTTGTGCAGAAACAAAGGTTGGAAAAGCAATTTCTTCTATGACTGAGTCAACTTTTTAAAATTCTAATGTTGAGTAGACTTTTTGACTTTTTTGTGACTCTTGGTGTTTTGAATGTTGTTCAAAACAGCATGTTACTGACAAAGATAAATCAACCTGTTTACAAAAATCCTTAAACTTATAATTTACACAAAAATAATTATGAAAACATATTGATTGATTAGTTGTATTATTATCTCGAGTATACAGACACTTTATGAGACTTTGACACGCCGTCCAACTCAGAAACCACTGGTTGAAGTGCAGAGAGCGAGGCTAACACAGCTAACATCAAACATGCTGCTGCAGAGGGTCTCTGCTCCGTCTCTGGATCAGCTGACAGGTCCATGTCCTGAAAAACACTGAAGTGAAACTTTTGTTGAACAACAGCAAGAGTGACAATTACAGGATGAATCCTAAAATGTTTTGGAACAACAGCACAGGCAGAGAAGAGTCATTACCAGACAATATCCATCTAATATAAACTAACATCAACCACCGTAACCTGCTGATCATACCAGACCACCAGAGACTGTTGAACTGCTTCTGGACAGACGTCATCTGTTCTTTCAAAGATTAAATAGTCGAGCTTTAAAATAGTTCAAAATAAAGGCAGAATATGGCTCTCACTTCTGACTACAGCATAATACTTGGGAGCTGATACAGTCTGTAATCAATATCACTGATTCAACAGCTGCTTTACCAAATGCAAAAAAAATCTCAGCTGCAAAACTCACTTCCTGTTCAACTTTGAAACAAACATCCATTACCTCTTGGACTTAAAGGCGTCTAAAATGTCAGTAATTGTCAGGTTCAATCCAAGAAAAAAAATATTAGTAATGGCCTTGAAAATCATTATTAGTGGATCTCTAATTAGTTGAAGTGACGACTGTTGGTGGTGACAAAAAGAACAGAGTGAACCGTCTGTCTGCTCAAACATCTCTACCTTCCCTCCATGTTTTAGAGCAACACACACACACACACACACACACACACACACACACACACACACACACACACACACACAAGTAGTGGTTAGCCTGTCAATATTACTGTCGGCCCGTTCATTCATCCAACTCCACCTGGGAGAGAGACGGACATGTGTGTTTACTCTAGATTCTATTCCCCCGGGCAAACACACACACACACACACACACACACACACACACACACACACACACACACACACACACACACACACTACTATTATACTTGTCTCCTGGCTGCGATGAGGCAACCTTGAGAAAGCAGGCCAAGCTGAACAAATAGTGGCATCCAAACACACACACGCGTACACATGTATGTAAATACACACACGCAGAACACCAGCACCTAAACAAACAGGCCCAGCGATGGTAGCAGCACACGCCAAGCAGCTCTCATTACCAGCCAGCACAATAAGCTCAAGACACACACACACAGAGGAGCGACACGGTCAATACCCAGCGAGAGTTTCATTCCACAATAAACAGGAGGGACAGACCAGTGAGCTCAACACACACACAGACACACACACACACACACTCCTACAGTGTCTCCAAACAACATGTGCTTCAACTTTAGTTTGATTTAAATGAATCTTCAGATCTGTTTTATTTCTAACTTTGCACAGGCTCACTGCAAAAATGCACAAAATGTAACCGCAGACGAGAGAGAGAGAGAGAGGAGAGCGGCGGGCGATAAACTGGGAGGCTGGTCGACAGCTCTGGATGCTGTTTATTTACTACGACCACGACGGCATCAGCAGTTTCCTATTGGTGCCTATTGTTGGTGTGACACAGATAAAGCACGAGAGAGACAGAGCAACTGGTCAGCATAGAAGGCAACAGAAAGAGGGAAAGGCCTGGCAGTGTGACTCCATGTGTCAGGAAAAATACCAAACTATAAATATCTCCATTTATGCAGCATTTTACATCCGGGGAGCGGATTTTCTTCACTATTTATCGCTAAATGCATATTATTGCTGTGCTGTTTGTGTGGGCAGACAGTGACCCCTGCAAGTCATAGGGCTGCAACTAACATCGTTGATTAATCTGTCAATTATTTTCTTGGTTAATTGATTAATTAATTCAATCAAAATCACAATATGGCCTCCTGCAATTTGAAAATTGCAGGAGGTGTGAAATGTGTCAAATTAAAGATTGTGCTTCAGAGATGACCTTAATCTGCACATCATGTTCTTCAAAAAGAATATGATGTAAAAATGATCATTCCATCTATTATAGCAGATATTTAGATATTTTTCTCAAAAATGTTGAGCCCCAACTTGTACATGATGTAATTTGTTTGTCGTCACACATTCATATCTCTGTAGTTTGAATGCTTTGTTGCCTACTTTCCCTCTCTGTCCCAGTTTCCTCCCAGTGATCATTAAAGGGCCTTATTATCTTGTGTACACATGGACACACTTCACATGTACGTGCGCTCGCTCCCCCGGCTAATGACGAGCCCTCCAGCTGACCCGCTGACCCTCATCAGAGCGACAAAGAGGCAGATAGCAGCGGCGGGACAATAAGACTGAGAGGTTGCTTGGGGTGACGGGATAAAAGCGGTGACATGACAGCGATGGAGGGATCAAGAGCGTGACAGGAGGACAAGGGGAGGAGGAAGGAGGTGAGGGGGGGAGTGACTACACTAAACTCAGCTTGTCAGGAAAGTGAAATGATAAGGAGACAGTTTGGATATTGAAGGAACTGCCTTAAAAAAACTGTTGAGCAGAGTTTTGAAAAAACAGCGAATGTGACACGAGAAATCAGGAGAGCCGATTTTCCTCTGGGAGTCATGAATGTCTTTGCAAACTTTCATGGCAGTCCGTCCAATAGCTGCTGAGATATTTCAGTGATGGACCGACCAACCAGCCAATCACCATCGCCGTACACACAGACGTGCTGCTAGCGCTGCTAAAAATGTAAACACTTAATTTAAATTCACTCAAGCTTCATATGTTTACGACTTTGTCCCTTCAAACATGTTGATGAGGATCTGAGCCTGACATCATGTGATCGTCATTTTCAGTTTTGTACATCATGGTGTGTCAGGTGCGTGTTTAGGTCGACCGGTTCGTGTGAACAGGGTGAAGACTGCTGGAGCTTCGCTGCTCAGTCAGTCCAACTGGACAGATGATCAGGATAAGAGCGAGGAAACAGCCGTGTCCATCATTCTGTCTGTCTCCAGCACCAAGAACATACATTATCATCTCATCATTGTGCTGTCAGCAGTCTGTTCCTTCAGGGCCACACACACACACACACACACACACACACACACACACACACACACACACACACCGTTCTGTGTACAGTAGTAGCACATACTGTCACTCTGCACTGATAAGATGTCCATTACGCTTCTTTCACTTTGACAGACAACATAAGTGTATTTTTAGAAACATAAAATCACACACACTCTCCGAGCTTCAGTTCTCCTGTATCTGACCACAGAACAGTGACGGTACTGCGTGTGAACTGCTGGTTTTGTAAAGTTACTGCTATATTCGTGAGCTGAAATGAATTAAATGAGTAGTTGATAGAAAAAACGTAAACCTTCAAAGCTTACTGCATGTGTCTGTTCATAAAGAGCATAAACTCAATTTAGCTGAATTCCGTTTGTGGTAATCAAACAAAACATGCAGATATTAGCAGTTAGCTGTTGATTTAAGGGTCACGTGGAAGGTGTTGACACTTCACCTCATCCAGGCTGCAGGAACACACCGAGCTGCACGGTCTGATTGGAAACTTTTCTTCACTGAAGGGAAAATAATTCACTTATTGTATCACAGCGAACAGCCAGAGGGAGAAAACAATGACTCTGACCTTGGTATTAAACATTATAGATTTCCTTCTGTACAGAATCTGTAGCTCAAGTGTTTATCTCATTGAGAGCTGCTCACACATACACACACACACACACACACACACACACACACACACTGAGCCTTGAGAAAGCTGAAAGAGATGGAAAAAAAAAACTTTTGGTAGATAGAAGATCTGAGTACTTTGACTTCAGTTCGATCTTGAAACTGGACCATTTTAATGTCAGATCTGATAAATTGAATGAAGTATTATTTTATAGCTCCAATACAAACATGTGACCGTAACAGTGTTTGACATTAACCGTGGCCCAGCGTCCTGTGGCCACCAGCTATTCTGTTTATCCTCACGCAGCGAGCCTTCGTCGTCATGTTACATTTACACTCCTTTGTCTTTTAGTTCAACAATCTACAGGAAAAAAACAGTGAACAGCACTTGTTGTCCACCGATCTGTCCGAGCTACTGAAGTCTGAGTTTATTAAGGCTAATTAAATCTTTACAGACGAACCAGCAACACAAAACCTGGACTATTACTCCCTAATACTCCCAGAAATCCAGTATCACTCTGGCTCTAAGTGAGAGCAACCTGATTTTGATCAAAACACTGTTGAACTACAGGAAGAAGGGCCAGCAACACTACAACGCTGCTGTTTTTGTGTTTGACGGCAGCTCGACAACACACTGATGTTTCCTACCTTTGAGATGGATGGTCGACGTCGGGAACGGGTCTCATTCTTTGCAGAGGGATTGTGTGTGTCTGTTGTCAGTGAGCCACCATGTGTGTTTCTCCTGGACAGATGGCATCCCTGTTGTGGCAGAGTGGAGTTAAGATTAAAGTTTGATAAGATGCAACACTTCTTTCATGGTCAGAAATGTTTAAAGCAGCAAAACGGATGAAGCTGTTCAACATTATTGCCGTCATCCGTCAGCCTTGAACAGAGGGAGACTTATTTTCTTTAGTCTGCCTTTGTCAGATCAAATCTGAAGAATTTGCAGCCTTCGAGTCACGAGTCAGCTTCTGCGACCTGTAGACCTCCACCGCGCTCGTGTCTGTATGGTAACCCTTGACTTGCAAAACTTTCTGAGCTCTTCACATGTCGGTTTTTTTTTATATTTTACAGCAGGAAGTTTGCATCTGACAGAAAGCTGCTGCTGTGTGAAATTCTTAAATCAAATCTAACCCAAAAATATAACCTTTATTATCTTTTCATAATCTTAATAATGAAGTAGTTTTGGTGCCTGAAGACACCAGCGTTGGTCTCCTGGGTAAAAAAAAGTCCTGTGTTTGACCTGTCCATCCACCATGACCTCTTATCTGCATGGACTCCTGACAGTCTGAACAGGGTGAAGCACCTCTCTGGTTTGAACTTGTCGTTACATCACAGTCACATGACGCTGACGAAAAGACGACAACCTGCAAAACTGCTGAACATCTTTTACAGCTGAATCGTGGGTCTGGGACGTTTTCCAGTCAAATACTGAAGCTGATCGAACAGATTTGTGCTGGAAGACAAAGTTGGACAGACTTGTTCGTGTCTCTGTCGGAGACCTTGGTGAGACGCAGATGCATGATGGGAGCCAGACACTCTGCTTTCTTTCTCTCATGCAGGCGCCCTCTCCTCTCATACCTCTAATTTGCACCACCTCTCTTTTCTACTACCAATGCACACACACACACACACACACACACACAAACACACACACACGCTCACAAAGGCTTCATTCATAACCTCCCTATCTGCGTCTTCTCCTTCTCCCCCGCTGTCTTGCTCCCCCCCCCCCACCCTCGTCTCTACCTCCATCCTCTCGTCTCACCCAAGGTCTCTGAGAATAATAGCAAATAGCAGATTAGCATTCGCCTCCTCGCAATGTGGTGTGACTCAGTACACACACACACACACACACACACTGCTGCTGCAAGGCCACTTGCCTAGACCTCACAGAGTTAATTAAAATTATTACTGTGGAGCTGTCAAACACACTTGTGTGACCATATGAAGCATACGACACACACACAAACACCCACACAAACATCATGTAGCGTGCAACACACACACACCCGCACACACACTCTGCTGATCTTTAAAATGTTTCGGATGAACGTGTTGCATTTAGTCAGATTACAGCAAAAACTGATGTACAAATCTGAGTTACATCACAAGCATCATAATGAGTTCATTCATTCAGATCACTTTACTGTGATGCAACACTTTCCAGCATCACATCATATCACAATAATAAATAATATTGATAAACTACCCAGAAACTCAACTGTATGCCACCAGGCTGCATACACACAAACACACAAAGACCACATTCTCAGAAGTTGGAGAGCACATTTGACACACACACACACACACACACACACACACACACACACACACTCCTACAGCTGCAAGTCACTGACGCTTCAACCAGAGTCCTTCTCCTGCTGTAACAAAAAAACACCATCTCAGCCTGTTAATGGACAGAGGTGTGTGTGTGTGTGTGTGTGTGTGTGTGTGTGTGTGTGTGTGTACTTGTTGACTCTCTTTGCCTCGTTTTTAAAACACGTTTTCTCCACAGCCAATTACATTAAACGGTTGCCGCGGGTCGCCACCACTGAGTGGTTGAAACCGAAAAGGTTCAATGTAATAATGGACGCAGGTTGAGACAGAAGACAGTTAAAAGTGACCGCTTTGACACCGTGTCCAATCTTCTATTTATTTTCTCTCAGCTGTGTTGCTGCTCTCCTCCTCTGGTCTGACCATCGTATCATCCCCCTGTAGCTGTTATCTTTTACTCTTTTCGCGTGGGCGCCTGAGCCGTCGACTACACATGTAATCTGTGCCTGTGACTGCAGGTGTAGAGGTGACGCCGTCAACATACACACCGTGAAAGAGTCAAGACAATGTGATGTATTAATTAGAGTTCAGATTAATGCTGAACGTTCGCTGAATGAATTAGTGTCTGTTTGTGAGTCGTAACAAATCTTTAATAATCTTGTATAAGGCGTAGATGTTTATAAAAGTTAAATTGAGCAAAATGTTAACGGAGTTTGGCAGAAAGTGAGACAGGCAGCCATTTAACTCATCATTCAGAGTGTGTGTTTTCAGAGCAGTGGACTTTAGCCTTCAGGATAACAGGCGTAACTTTACCTTGATAGACAAGTGACAGTTGTAGAGAGCTGATCAACTTAAAGTTTTCAGTTTATAATATTGCACGTGTCCTGCGCTCCTGCTCCTGCAGCCTGCCTGAGCTTCCTCTGAGTCTGGAGAGGAGGGAACAACTGACTTCACTCCATCATCCATATTTTAAATGGGACTTAATAACCTATTTAATATACAGTCTGAACTGCTGTACTGATTTTTGCATGTGTAATTGCTACATATATTATAACAGTATAACTACAGTTACAGCAGTTATCAAAGTGCGTCTCATTGTTTTATGATTGAACACGTCCCGCAGCTTGTCTGAGGCCCCGCCTCCTCCTCCTCTCTGCTCTCTACATCATTCCTTTAATATCTCACACATCATTTCACTTATTAGAGGCATCAGGAAATCAATAGGATGTGGATGCCTGTCTGACACTACTTGAGTGTGTGTGTGTGTGTGTGTGTGTGTGTGTGTGTTGTGCATCAGAGAGAAAAGGTTGTTGACTAATACCATCAGTTATTTCACTCTCTCTCTCTCACACACACACACACACACACACATATGAAATCTGTGAGCTGCGTGTGGGACGGCGAGAGAAGGCAAAGATGGTTATCAGCCGCTGTAGGAAATTAAAAGGATGGTCCAGTGCTAATATGCAGATTGGTGATAGAGGCCTGTCTCACTGTCTGTCAAACGTGCACACACACACACACACACACACACACCTAGAGGCAGGTACTGCATGTCACTGCAGTGTGTGTATCAGTGTGTAACAGTGGAGGGATGAGCAGGTTGATTAATCTCTGTGACATGAATATCAAATCAGGCTAAAATGTGTGTGTGTGTGTGTGTGTGTGTGTGTGTGTGTGTGTGTGTGTGTGTGTGTGTGTGTGTGTGTGTGCGTGCAAGCAAGTGAACTTGAGCAGACGGAGCACAAAAAAATGTCCAGGTCTCTCTTGTTTCTTGAGAATCTCGTGTTCAGGAACATCATTTTGGTTTAACAGGGTGAGAAATTTTTATTGCATCAAACTCCCTAAATGCTCGTGATGAGTCAGCTGATGATGAGTCTTCCACAGTATTTTTAGGCTACATATTTCCCACCTGGCTGCACGTCACATTTTCCTTTTTGGGACGATAAAGTTAAATTTGTTAGCTGGACTCCACCAGGGTTTAAGGGTTTAACATGGCAGTGTTAGTAATAATCTTCAAAACTAGATTTTGCTCCTCGGTGTGTGTTTTAGAGATGTTTTTCAACAACATTCTCGTGATTCTTTTCTTGATCTTGACTGCACTTTGTGTGTATGTGGGGCAACGCAAACAGAAAATACCGTGTGCTCCATCATGTGCACCACTTCTCCAGCTAAGCCTCACATTATACACACTCTGTGTGCAGCGGCAAAACACACAGCCACACCACAAGAAAGAGTCTCAGCTGGGAGGTTTGAAAACATAAATATTTCAGTGGTGTCCGGCTAGAAAAACTCAATTTTATCTTTTTTTAAATTTTATATTTTTGACCAGAATTGAAGGCATGTCACTGCTTCTTTGTGCTTCAACTTTTACAGCACACAAACCTTTAAAAGAGCATTTTGTGTTGGTCACCATTCAAACATTCAAAATGAAAAACTGCAGAAATTACACTCATCTGGTTTGCTGTTTTCTTTCATGATATCCAGCCCAGTGTTTTTGGCAAACACTGCACTGATCCAAGTACCAGATTGGCTCTTTAGCTCACAGATGTGCACTTTATTTAGCACAAGTAATTAGTTCATAACTTTTAATTAGGGTGAAGAGTAGAAGAGGTTCAGACTTCACTCTTTTAATTCATCACATCATCTCTAATCTGTTAGTGATGTTTGTCCCTGCTGGGTGTTCATGTCTCTGTACGACTTCTGAAGTGCCTCAGCCTTCATGCTGCTGCTGTACAGTATTTACACGATGTTTGAACGCGGGTGAAAGACCTTTACTGACAGCAGAGAACATAAAAGTGACATGTAGTGCGCAAACAGAACCTCTAACAAAGGCATTTCAACCTGTCACGTCTAACGGAGGGAGCGGCAAAACTTATTCACACATGCACAAAAAAGAAAATGAAACCCCTGCTTGACACAGATTTCTTTACCGTGGGAGAGTCTCCATATGTTTCTTTAAAACAACTCCGGAGAGCTGAAAGTGCGAAGTAACGTGAGCGGCACATTTAGACAGATGTGAGACAAAGACGCAGAGCGAACACGAGTGAAAATGATTCAGAGGAGCGGCGATAAGGAGAGTTGAAAAGAAAAAAAAGCGAGTCCGGGCCACGATGTTGTTATTACAGATTGATATACTCTTCAGGTCCCTTTTATTCAAACAGCTCACCTCTCAAAATCAGATGCTCGCAGCTCTTTTGATGACTGCTTTGAGCTAAATGCGTGTTATTACAGGTATTACATGAAATTGCCCGTGTTAGGTGAAGGGGATTATGGTGCTTTCGGGTCAATACTTCCTCTGAGCTGTTTGGCTGCTGGAGCTGAGGAGCGATTAGGCCTTTGTCTGTCAATCCGACTTCATAGAGGCGGTTATCACACACACACACACACACACACACACACACACACACACACGAGCAGATACACATAACCACCACCTACCGTCACACACACACTCGTGCAGAAACCGCAGTGATTATGGCCGTAGGTATATCAGACCCATTCAGTATGCTGAGAGGTGTCAGATCTGGTGGTGCTGGGGCCGTCCCACACACACACACACACACACACACACACACACACACACACACACACACACACACACACACACACACAGAATGGGGTCTCAGGCTGTGAGAAGGCTGACAGGTGAAAGATGGAAAATGTAGTACTGAGCTGAAATGATGACCGGAGAGACCTGAATGTGAAAAAACACTCATCAGTTTACTGCTTATTATTAAAACACTGAGCTCTAGTTTCTCCAGACTTCTCTGATTTGACTTTTCTGAGAAAGAATTTAACCTTCTGATTTTATCTGCCATATTTTCTTATAATACAGGACTGCAACTAACAATTATTTACTGTTTAATCTGCCAGTTATTTTCACTATCGATTTAAAAAAGTGAAAGCAGCTCACCACAATGTTCCAGAGCCCGAAGTGACGTCTGCAGATGTGTTCTTTTGTCCAACCAACAGTCCAAAATCCAAAGACTTTTCATTTACTGTCATAAATGACAAAGAAAATCAGCAAATCTTCACATTTAAGAAGCTGGAACCAGACAATGTTTGACATTTTTGCTTGAGAAATCAAAATGATTAACTAATTGTCTTCAGAGCTGCAATGATTAATCAATAATAATCAATCGGTTTGAGTGACTTTTTAAAGAAAAACAAGTCAAAAATTCTCTGATTCCAGCTTCTTAAATGTGAATATTTTCTGGTTTCTCTGACAGGAAACTGAATATCTTTGGGCGGAGCTTCTTTTGTAGGATTCTCTGATTCATTGCTGTCAGAAGTTAGATCAATGTTTGGACTTTGAGGGGTTTTAAAGGTTTAATCCTTGGTTTGATTCTAAAGGAAAGAGTGAAAAGCTTTAAGTCAGAGTCTTCATGTATCTCTGATTCATTGACTGAGGAAGGTAGATGACTGTTTTCAAGTTCTGAGGAACCAGGTTCAGTCCTCGGGTTTGTTCTGAGCTGAAGAGGACGACCTGCTAAGACTTAACTTCAACTCGGTGTTGGTTTGAATCCTGCTTGAGGACATGTTGTCTTTAAAGACACCAGAGCAACGCCCCCTACAGGCTGCTCTGGTTCACTGTGTATGTTGTGGATATTAAAAAAGATTCAAGATTGATTTGTGATTTTAATTTTATTTTGAGTGCAAACTGAACATGAGACAGTGTTCTGATTTTGCTTTGATTTTGTTTGCACCTGAAACATCAGTGATTTTTCCACTGTGCTGCCTTCAAAATCCCTAAAAATAAATATGAAAAAAAAAATCTTTAATTAAATTTGATTATGTTTAATGATGGTTTTTGGGGTTATAAGATCAATTAATCGATTAGTTGAATTTTGAACATAGATATGATGATTTTGTGGTAAATCAACTTTTATTTTACATATGACCAACAAGAAACAGAAGGGGGAAAATAAAATCCAATCCTAAAATAATTTTTAATACTTTCCATGAAATAACACATATCAATTGTACTTTTGCATATTGATAAGGGGAAATAATCCGTGCAACAGTGTGGCCATAACAGTTATGCAGATATTATATGCATTTATTTTCATTTTGCATTTGTGTTATAATTCTTTTTAGAATTAATTAATCTAAAATTCCATTTAAATGAATATTGAAAGCTCTAATTACTATATTTGTTTTTTTAAAAATAAATAAATATACATAATGAAACGATTCTCGAAGATCATACAATTTTCTCCAGTTCCTTTGAAGATTAATAAACTTTTCATATTGTGATGCGACTGTCAACCTGCTGGCAGAGACGGAAGTTGGAGACTCTTATTTTGAAGGCGACACAGTGAAAACTATTTTTAAGTTATATATTGATTTATTGATTGTATATCGGTTCTGCAGCGAAAACAAAATATAATTTAATCATTTCTGTCATTCTCAGGTTCAGTCAAAAAATTAAACGGCGAAAAAGTTCCCTGGCACCCAGACACCCCCTCCCTCCCTCCCTCCCTCCCCGGGGGGGTCGTGTTGCTCAGGGGGGGCGCAGCGTCGCTCGGTGTCGGCGAAGTCATCAGAGGAAACATCCGAAAATGTTGAAAATTCACCGGATAAAACTTGTTTAATGAAGACGTGGGGAGTACGAGAGGGGAAATGAGACCAAAAGGACGGAAACAACAACAAATACGGATGTTTTGAGGTAAGTCGGAAGCTGAAACACAAACATAAACACAAACAGTGTCGCTGCTAGGTGGCTAACAGCTAAGCTAACAACACCTGTGTGTACATTCAGTTTGAGGCGGATAAACAAACCGCACAGCGGCCATTCCACCCGAATAAATGAAGGAAAGTTAACATTAAAAATGAAGGGGAACTTGTGAGATTATTGTGTGAAGTCACATGTCGTTTTATATCGCTTTTGTCGAGTTTTTCTTGTGTTATTGTCACAGTAATCATTGCCACCTGTGTATGAGTACTGAGCGAAAGCCACATCCAACGGAACCTCGGAGCAGCGACAGATCTCGCGACAGTGACAGACAAACATACATTTCCCTTAACGCTAACCAAGTATATTAAACCATAAACCCAGACGAGTTTGTTTTTCTTTTTTAACCACAGCGTTGTCGCCTTATAAAACCACAATATGAAACATAATTCGTTTATAGAATGTACTCAATAAGGAAACGACATATGCAATTCTCGCGAGAATTACGTAAACGAAGCATTTCCTGTAACGGCGGATGATAAACACCAGTAAAAACAATATCCCTATAATAAGTCGTAATTATGAGTTTAAATCATAATAACGTATCGTTGATTATGACATTTTCTGATTATTTGGGCCTTTATCTCAGAATTTGGCTTTGAAACTAATAATGTGACTTTTTATCATCTTTCTATCTATATCTATGTGTGTGTGTGTGTGTGTGTGTGTGTGTGAAGACATTATATAAGCTGTAGTTTATATATACCTGAGGATAATGATGGATGATTTAATATTTCACAGCTCTGACAAAAAACAAATCTAACAAAAACAAACAGCAATTCGGATTCATTTATATTTTGTCTTGTAAAGTTTATCAAAAAACTTCACAAACATATTTTGGCTTTTATAGAAGATTTTGCCAAACAGTTCATAAGCCCCGACACAATCAGTCAATTCAGTATCACTTTATCTGTTTATCAGCTGTAATTTCACTGTCAGAATAATAAACAATATTACAAATTTACCATCATGGGCTGCAAAATTTATCATGGTTCTCTAGAAACAAATCATTTAAAAAAATATAATGTATTTTGTATTATTTACTTCTTAGTTTTTCAGCACAGATTTTTCAGATACTCAGATTACTTCAGATTAAAAACATTACTTTTAGGTTTTTCTTATGAAAAAATAGATGCAGAAATATATGTATATATATATATATATATATATATATATATATATATAAAAACAGACGTGGTTAACGAGGTCTCTTCTGAAAGATTAAAAAAACTGGAACGCATTGGAATGAAAGATAATTGATGAGTACAAATATCCAGTTTTTCTTGTATATATATACTGAGGTTGGTTTTAATGTGTACAACTCTGAATTGTGCTGACTTCATTTATTTTCTCTTTGATTGTAGATGCTTCCAGGTGGACCGCTCTGCTCTTCACACTGTCTGAGGGAAACTATGGACCAGTCTTCAGGTTAGTCCACTTTCTACTCTTCATTCTCATTATACATACAAGTGGAAATACAGCGGTACAACGGCCCCCACTTCTGACAAGCTCACTTGCTCAGCAGCCTGAAAGCTCAGCAATGTACTGCTGTGAACAGAGTCAGCAATCAAACGGATTTTCAAATCTTCTTCTCCACATCAAAAAAACTTTGTTTGGTACAGACCACAACAAATACCACATCATCATGATTATAAAAGGTTTATTTACAGGTTTTAAAGCAGTGCTGACTGAGGGGTCAAAGGTCACACACATTGAATGTCACCTCTTACATGCAGACATTTCTCTCAATTCTCTAAATCTCTTTTTTCACTCAGTTTGCAAGATGTCATATGATTAGTGGAAATGATGAGTTTTACATCACAGTTTTCATGTTCGCTGAAGAAAAAAAGTGATGATGTGATATTTATTGAGGTCTGAACCAAACAAACATGTTTTCTTTGACCTGGAGAAGATTTTTACATCAGATCTGACATCAGTTCATTCAATTATTTTAAAAGCAAATTTTGCACTTGGACACAAAAGTCTGTCTGCTGTGTCACTGACCCTGATAGAAATACAGGGCTGCAACTAACTCATTACAAATACTCTAATTACTCTAATTAACTCCTTTTTGGCCTACTTGTACTTTTATCAGTACATTTTCAAGTCTGTACTTTTACTCACACTTAAGTAGGCATTACAACATGTAATCTACTTAGTTACTTTTAAAATCTTTGTGAGTACTGAGTTTGATTTCACTTCATATCCAAACCTTTCATCTGAATTTTAGAAGCCAATCAGGTGATCAACCTTTAGAAATAACTAACACTCTGAGAAGTTGTTTTTTTAACATTTTATTTTCAACTTTTTCCAAATAGGCAAAGTTACAGAAATAAGGCGACTACAAAGACAGATAAAAACAATGAAAAATGATAATACATTAAAAAGAACAAGTAAAAACACAAAACTGTCCACAACAGTCCTCTGTTTAGTCTCTGTGCTGCTGTCCCTCACTGCTTCTAGGAAGTGTGCTGTACTCAACACCATCTACTGTAGGAAACACACTGACTCTGGATCAGTCGCTCACACAACCACACTTCAAATAACCTGACTTTTATTTATCTCACACTTGCAGATACGCAGCCTCCATGGACCGCATCTTGGAGGACGACCCAGTGAGGCCACGTCTTCACTCTGGTGAGATATTTATTCTCAGTATGACCCACTGCTGCACACAAAATGCTTTCAATTAAGACGCCTCTTTCTTAAAGGAGCAATCTGTAAAATATGGCCACAATTTAAAATTAAACCGTGCAACAAATCCACAAACATTATCGGCTTTATCACCTTTGTTTTTACAATATTCAATAACCACATTTACTTCAAGTCAGCAGTCGGCAGTGACTCTGAGGACGACACGTGGACATATTTTACATTCTCATCCTTTAAACTTGTCATATGTGAAAAGTTTACACAATTTACACTCAAGCCAATCCTTCTGTTAACTAAAAGTCTTGCTTAAAGGGACAGTTCACCCCCTAAATCAAAAATACATTTCTTACACTGGCATGTAGTGCTTTTTATCCATCTACAGTCTTTTGCTGTAACTTGCAGAGTTTTGGGGATACCGCTCCTAGCAATTTCTGCCTTCTCTTCATTATAATGGGACTAAATGATACTTAGCTTTCAGCGCTCAAAGCACCAAAAAATACATTTCAACATTTCAAAAACAAAATAATAATACACACACCTTGTTGTGAGCACTTTCATCTAAGAACTACTCTTTTATAGTAGTAACTGCCTCCTGATTTTTGGAGAGAAACACTCATTTTTCTTTTTTAGAATCTACTTTTTGGTGCTTTAAGGACCACAGTCCCAGTGACATTTAGTCCCATTATGTTGGACAGAAGGCAGACGTCTCTACGGCTCGTATCTCTCGCCAAAAATATTTACATGGATAAACAGCACTACGGACCAGAGGGAAGAAATGTGTTTTTGACTGTGGGTGAACTGGCCCTTTAAGATTTGCTTTTCACTCCTGTTTGAAATTTTTCAGGCAGACGCCCCCTAGTGGTCCAGTGTCAGAGAACATGTCCATGCAGCAGCTTCTTACATCTTCTCACATCTTATTAAATCGTCTTACATCTTATTAAATCTTCTTACATCTTATTAAATCTTCTTACATCTTAGTTAATCTTCTCAGTGACTCTGTCCTCTGTTGTCGTCTCTCGTCTGGCAGGAATGCACCACTGGGGTGACTTGGAGAATCAAAAATTTTCAAAATTTCAAGCTTGCAATAAAGAACAAATAAATAAAACGCCCTGTTTGTATCTCTGCGGAAACGCAGGAGGAGACACTGTCCCCTCCTGCTGACCCGCACCGCCCTCCGCGCCAGGATCCAAATGGACGCCACGGGGGTTCGAACCAGGCAGCGAACTGCCTGCTGGCTCCGTAGCCACAATGAACCTCCACAACGCCACCTGAATCCCTTTGCACTTATACCTTTTCTCCGGGCGCTTTTATCTTTTCACTTTGGCTGTTGGACTTCAAAATTCAGTGAGGGAGATAAGGATCGAACACACGACCTCCAACTCCAAAACCACCTTCTTATGATCTGAGCTATAGTCTCAGGTGATGAAGTCCTCCTCCTCAGTGGTTTTCACTTTTGTTTTTGAACTTTGGTCTTCAAAAGTCACTGAGCCTTGTGAGGATCGAACCCACGACCTCCAACTCCCAAACCGCCTTCTTACAACCTGAGCTATCGTCTCAGGTGATGAACTTTTCCTCCTCAGAAGTTTTCACTTTCTTCTTTGGACTTTGCTCTTCAAAAGTCAATGAGTCTTGTGAGGATCGAACCCACAACCTTCAGCTCCCAAACCGTCCTCTTAAAACGTGAGCTATCCGAACGGACAGAGCGACGCTGCTTCTCACGGGTCTTCATCAATGGTTATGTTTGATGATTGAACCCATGGCCTCAAAACATCTAAACAGGTGTCTTACTCCTTGAACCAACCCACCAAAATAACATTTTTCAAGCTTTTTCTTTAGATGTTGTGATCAACTTCAAAATTAAGTTCCTGTAAGAATTGAACTCACAACCTCAAAAGTTCTTGACTGTTCCTTTACTCCTTGAGCTATTGTGCTGAACACAGCTGAGCTTCATTTTTCAAGCATTTCACTCTTTTCTTAAGCTGTCAGACTTCAAAATTCATTGAGTCTTATAAGGATTGAACCAGCAACCCCAGATCTGTAAAGCAGCACTTTAACCTGCTACGCCAGCAGTCAGACAGCTTCAGGTTCTTCCTCAGAGGGTTTGAGTCTTCCTCTGGCTGCTGGGCTTCAAAACTAATCGTTCTGTTTGACGATTGAACCCATGACCTCAAAACATCTAAACAGGTGTCTTACTCCATGAGTCATAACACCAAAATAATATTTTTCAAGCCTTTTCTTTAGATGTTGTGATCAACTTCAAAATTAAGTTCCTGTAAGAATTGAACTCACAACCTCAGACACACCAAGCGGGTGTCTATCTTTCTGAGCTACATCATCTGATGGGTGTGGCCTCTTTCTGAGAGACTTTGACTCTTCTTCTGGCTGCTGGGCTTCAAAACTAATCGTTCTGTTTGACAATTGAACCCATGGCCTCAAAACATCTAAACAGGTGTCTTACTCCTTGAACCATCCCACCAAAATAATATTTTTCAAGCCTTTTCCTATAAGAATTGAACTCACAACCTCAGACACACCAACCAGGTGTCTATCCTCCTGAGCTACATCATCAGATGGGTGTGGCCTGTTTCTGAGGGACTTTGAGTCTTCCTCAGGTTGTTGCACTTCTGAACTCATGACACATGTTGAGGATCAAACCCAAAACCTTCTTAACTGTGTACTTGTTCCTTGAGCCGTTCAGTCTGACATGTTCAAGAGCTTTTGGGCTGTTTTGCTTTCTAATGTTTGTAATTCTTGTTGAGCTGAACTGCAGTCGAGATCCTTTATTTTATTTCTTGATTTAAATTATCCAAGACCTGTGTGTCGTCCGCAGACGTTAAAGAGGCCTTCAGACTGAACCAGACGGTTCAGGAAGTGTTGTTAACCACTTCCTGTAGTCCAAGTCCCGCCCCCTCCTCTATAAATCCAATTGGAACCTTCCACTTCCTGTTTGACACTCCGCTCTTCCACCTGGAGTCGACAACAAGTGGAGCACATGGAGCCAGGTCAGTGTGTCTTTTGATCATTTGATTTACCTCCAGAAACGGTTATTTAAAAACACAAAACCAGTATTTGTTTGATTTTCATGTTAAAATACAAGAATTAAAGGCGCATTAAGATTCTGAAGGAAGACGGTTGATCGTTGAGTCAAACAATCAACGAGCTTTGACCGGAAGTGATCACTGAAATACAAGGTGTTTTTGTTTGTCGTGGTCGAACAGGAATGAGCACAATTTTAAAGAATGGTTTGATTTTCATTTTCTATCATAGTATCACCAAAAAAAAAGGAGACACATTTGATGCTCTTGTCTTCTTGTGTTGTTAAATTATGGAAGACTGTAACTGTCAAAAATTTTTAATTTAATTTAGTTAATTAATTTAGTTTAGGTTAAATTATTGAATAAATAAATTAACAGCTGAACTAGGTGTTTATGGAAGACTAACTGCCAAAATCCAAAATAAATTAAGTGACTTTAAATGAAAAAAAGGCTAAATTAAGTTCAGAATATGATAAATATAATGAGAAAAATAATCAATTCAGTTAATTAAATAAATGAATTTAATTTAAATAAAAAAAATAAATTAAAAAATAAAAAAAAATAAAAATTAAATTCAATGACTTTAAATAAAAAAAGTTAAATCAAGTTAATGAATTTAATTTAAATTAAGTTACATTAGTTGATTTGCAGTTTTTATAAGATTTTATTAGTAATATTTGCAGCAGAAAAGCAAAAATAAATGAATAAATTAAAAACAGGCAGGTAACTGAAGAGACATTGATACAGGAAAGATCATTAATGACAATAAAATTGTATAATAGTGTATTAAACCTTCAGATTTTTGTCACAGGGTTAGGGTTACCTGTATTTATTTTAATGTTTAATGAACATTAAAATGTAGACATCCAAAATGAAATGTAAAAAAAGGTAAGACAGAAATAAATGACTTTGGGGAAAAAATAAATGGGGGGAAATACAAAAAGGAATTACATTTTAAAAAGTCAATAAATAAAATGAAACTTTAAAGGGGAAGATAAATAAATAGGAGAATGAATACAAATGTAATACAGAAGCTGATTAAAATAATCAATTTATGCCACATTTCATCAGTTCATGCGTAAATTTATTTTTAATATTTTTGGTGCATTTAATGGCATATTAATTTATTTATGGTGGAATCCTCCATAGTTATGGATCATAACTGACAAAAATGGGTAATATTTTAACTTGATTTAACCTAATTATTAAGTCATTGAACTTCATTTTAATTCAATTTTTTACTTTTTTATTTAACTTAGTCTATTTATTAAGTGATTTAACTTCATTAAATACTTTAATTATAACTTAAAACTTAAATAACTTAATTACTTTATTATTTAAGTCATAAATACAGAAGCAAACTAAAACATAAATATCAATTTATGTCACATTTAAAAAAATAGTTAATGTCTAAATTTATTTGTAGTATTTTTAGTGCATTGAATGGCATATTAATATATTTATTTAGATTTATTTATTTTCCTCCATATGTCCCCAGTGTGGAAGTTAAAGTTAAATTATTTAATAAATAAAATTACAGTCAGACCCACTTTTGACAGTTAAAGTCCTCCATAATTTACAGGACAGGAGGACTGAATGTTCCAGTGTTGTTTTAGCTCAAATCTTCTCTGTGACTTCAGACATATTTATTATAATAAACAGAAAATGATCAAACCATTTTTTTTTTTTACATTTGACAAAGAAAAACAGTTTGTATTTCAGTTTTAAAGCTGGAAGCTGTGGAGAAAATAACTGATCGCTGAATCACTTAATGCGCTTTTAATTTTTGTATTTTAAAATGAAAATGAAATAACTGCTTGTTTTTTTGTTTTTAAATATCTGTTTCTGAAAGGTAAATCAAATGATCAAAAGATGCACTGACTTGGCTCCATGTGTTCCACTTGTTGTCGGCTCCAGGTGGAGGAGCGGAGGACACTGAACGAACATAAAGGGGATGCACTAGAGGGACACGTGTAATTAAAAAACGCAGCGTAAAATTTCCCATAACCCCCTGCTGGTATCTCTCCAGAGGTTCGGGAGGAGACACGGTCTCCCCCCAGCCCCTCTGCAGTGAGGCTTGTGCTCCAGGAACTGGCACCGTGTCAGAATCGAACCAGGCACTACCGGCTCTAGCACGCCCAACCGACGCTAACGACCCCTCTCCGCCACCAGCGTCCCTTCACACTGAGACTAGTTCTCCGGGCGCTTTTATTTCTTCACTCTGGGGCGTTAGAGTTCAAAATTCACCGAGGACGATAAGGATCGAACACACGACCTCCAAGTCCCAATCCGTCTTCTTCCAGCTTGAGCTATTGGATCAGACACTACTGTCAGCTTTCTCTGAGGTTTTCACTTTCATCTTTGGACCACAAACTTCAAAAGTCACCGCGTCTCATGAGGATTGAACCCACAACCTCAGAATGACAAGTCAGTCCTCTATCATCCTGAGCTACTCAGTCAGACAGTTGAAGTTTCTTTCTCGGAGGGTTTGAGTCTTCCTCTGGGTGTTGCACTTCAAAACTCAAAGCACTGGTTGATGATTGAACTCACAACCTCAAAAGTTCTGGACTGTCCCTTTACTCCTTGAGCTATTGTGCTGAACACACCTGAGCTTCATTTTTCAAGCATTTCACTCTTTTCTTAAGCTGTCAGACTTCAAAATTCATTGAGTCTTATAAGGATTGAACCCCCAACCTCAGGTCTGTGAAGCAGCGCTTTAACCTCCTACGCCAGCAGTCAGACAGCTTCAGGTTCTTCCTCAGAGGTTGTGAGTCTTCCTCTGGCTGCTGGGTTTCAAAACTAATCGTTATGTTTTACGATTGAACCCATGGCCTCAAAACATCTAAACAGGTGTCTTACTCCTTGAACCGTCCCACCAAAATAAAATTTTTCAAGCCTTTTCTTTAGATGTTGTGATCAACTTCAAAATTAAGTTCCTGTAAGAATTGAACTCACAACCTCAGACACACCAAGCGGGTGTCTATCTTTCTGAGCTACATCATCAGATGGGTGTGGCCTCTTTCTGAGAGACTTTGACTCTTCTTCTGGCTGCTGGGCTTCAAAACTAATTGTTTTGCTTGACGACTGAACCCACGGTCTCAAAACATCTAAACAGGTGTCTTACTCCTTGAACCATCCCACCAAAATAACATTTTTCAAGCCTTTTCTTTAGATGTTGTGATCAACTTCAAAATTAAGTTCCTGTAAGAATTGAACTCACAACCTCAAAAGTTCTGGACTGTCCCTTTACTCCTTGAGCTATTGTGCTGAACACACCTGAGCTTCATTTTTCAAGCATTTCACTCTTTTCTTAAGCTGTCAGACTTCAAAATTCATCGAGTCTTATAAGGATTGAACCAGCAACCCCAGATCTGTAAAACAGCGCTTTAACCTGCTACGCCAGCAGTCAGACAGCTTCAGGTTCTTCCTCAGAGGTTGTGAGTCTTCCTCTGGCTGCTGGGTTTCAAAACTAATCGTTCTGTTTGACGATTGAACCCATGGCCTCAAAGCATCTAAACAGGTGTCTTACTCCTTGAGTCATAACACTAAAATAATATTTTTCAAGCCTTTTCTTTAGATGTTGTGATCAACTTCAAAATTAAGTTCCTGTAAGAATTGAACTCACAACCTCAGACACACCAAGCAGGTGTCTATCTTTCTGAGCTACATCATCTGATGGGTGTGGCCTCTTTCTGAGAGACTTTGACTCTTCTTCTGGCTGCTGGGCTTCAAAACTAATCGTTCTGTTTGACGATTGAACCCATGGCCTCAAAACATCTAAACAGGTGTCTTACTCCTTGAACCATCCCACCAAAATAATATTTTTCAAGCCTTTTCCTATAAGAATTGAACTCACAACCTCAGACACACCAACCAGGTGTCTATCCTCCTGAGCTACATCATCAGATGGGTGTGGCCTGTTTCTGAGAGACTTTGAGTCTTCCTCAGGTTGTTGCACTTCTGAACTCATGACACATGTTGAGGATCAAACCCTAAACCTTCTTAACTGTGTACTTGTTCCTTGAGCCGTTCAGTCTGACATGTTCAAGAGCTTTTGGGCTGTTTTGCTTTCTAATGTTTGTAATTCTTGTTGAGCTGAACTGCAGTCGAGATCCTTTATTTTGTTTCTTGATTTAAATATCCAAGACCTGTGTGTCGTCCGCAGACGTTAAAGAGGCCTTCAGACTGAACCAGACGGTTCAGGAAGTGTTGTTAACCACTTCCTGTAGTCCAAGTCCCGCCCCCTCCTCTATAAATCCAATTGGAACCTTCCACTTCCTGTTTGACACTCCGCTCTTCCACCTGGAGTCGACAACAAGTGGAGCACATGGAGCCAGGTCAGTGTGTCTTTTGATCATTTGATTTACCTCCAGAAACGGTTATTTAAAAACACAAAACCAGTATTTGTTTGATTTTCATTTTAAAATACAAGAATTAAAGGCGCATTAAGATTCTGAAGGAAGACGGTTGATTGTTGAGTCAAACAATCAACGAGCTTTGACCGGAAGTGATCACTGAAATACAAGGTGTTTTTGTTTGTCGTGGTCGAACAGGAATGAGCACAATTTTAAAGAATGGTTTGATTTTCATTTTCTATCATAGTATCACAAAAAAAAAAAAAGAGACACATTTGATGCTCTTGTCTTCTTGTGTTGTTGAATTATGGAAGACTGTAACTGTCAAAAAAATTTAATTTAATTTAGTTAATTAATTTAGTTTAGGTTAAATTATTGAATAAATAAATTAACAGCTGAACTGGGTGTTTATGGAAGACTAACTGCCAAAATCAAAAATAAATTAAATGACTTTAAATAAAAAAAGTTAAATCAAGTTAATGAATTTAATTTAAATTAAGTTACATTAGTTGATTTGCAGTTTTATAAGATTTTATCAATAATATTTACAGAAGAAAAGCAAAAATAAATGAATAAATTAAAAACAGGCAGGTAAGTGAAGAGACATTGATACAGGAAAGATCATTAATGACAATAAAATTGTATAATAGTGTATTAAACCTTCAGATTTTTGTCACAGGGTTAGGGTTACCTGTATTTATTTTAATGTTTAATGAACATTAAAATGTAGACATGCAAAATGAAATGTAAAAAAGATAAGACGGAAATAAATGACTTTGGGGAAAAAATAAATGGGGGGAAATACAAAAAGGAATTACATTTTAAAAAGTCAATAAATAAAATGAAACTTTAAAGGGGAAGATAAATAAATGTATTTTTAATATTTTTGGTGCATTTAATGGCATATTAATTTATTTATGGTGGAATCCTCCATAGTTATGGATCATAACTGACAAAAATGGGTAATAATTTAACTTGATTTAACCTAATTATTAAGTAATTGAACTTCATTTTAATTCAATTTTTTACTTTTTTATTTAACTTAGTCTATTTATTAAGTGATTTAACTTCATTAAATACTTTAATTATAACTTAAAACTTAAATAACTTAATTACTTTATTATTTAAGTCATAAATACAGAAGCAAACTAAAACATAAATATCAATTTATGTCACATTTAAAAAAATAGTTAATGTCTAAATTTATTTGTAGTATTTTTGGTGCATTGAATGGCATATTAATATATTTATTTAGATTTATTTATTTTCCTCCATATGTCCCCAGTGTGGAAGTTAAAGTTAAATTACTTAATAAATAAAAATTACAGTCAGACCCACTTTTGACAGTTAAAGTCCTCCATAATTTACAGGACAGGAGGACTGAATGTTCCAGTGTTGTTTTAGCTAAAATCTTCTCTGTGACTTCAGACATATTTATTATAATAAACAGAAAATGATCAAACCATTTTTTTTTTACATTTGACAAAGAAAAACAGTTTGTATTTCAGTTTTAAAGTTGGAAGCTGTGGAGAAAATAACTGATCGCTGAATCACTTAATGCGCTTTTAATTTTTGTATTTTAAAATGAAAATGAAATAACTGCTTGTTTTTTTGTTTTTAAATATCTGTTTCTGAAAGGTAAATCAAATGATCAAAAGATGCACTGACTTGGCTCCATGTGTTCCACTTGTTGTCGGCTCCAGGTGGAGGAGCGGAGGACACTGAACGAACATAAAGGGGATGCACTAGAGGGACACGTGTAATTAAAAAACGCAGCGTAAAATTTCCCATAACCCCCTGCTGGTATCTCTCCAGAGGTTCGGGAGGAGACACGGTCTCCCCCCAGCCCCTCTGCAGTGAGGCTTGTGCTCCAGGAACTGGCACCGTGTCAGAATCGAACCAGGCACTACCGGCTCTAGCACGCCCAACCGACGCTAACGACCCCTCTCCGCCACCAGCGTCCCTTCACACTGAGACTAGTTCTCCGGGCGCTTTTATTTCTTTACTCTGGGGCGTTAGAGTTCAAAATTCACCGAGGACGATAAGGATCGAACACACGATCTCCAAGTCCCAATCCGTCTTCTTCCAGCTTGAGCTATTGGATCAGACACTACTGTCAGCTTTCTCCGAGGTTTTCACTTTCATCTTTGGACCATAACTTCAAAAGTCACCGCATCTCATGAGGATTGAACCCACAACCTCAGAATGACAAGTCAGTCCTCTATCATCCTGAGCTACTCAGTCAGACGGTTGAGGTTTCTTTCTCGGAGGGTTTGAGTCTTCCTCTGGGTGTTGCACTTCAAAACTCAAAGCACTGGTTGAGGATTGAACTCACAACCTCAAAAGTTCTGGACTGTTCCTTTACTCCTTGAGCTATTGTGCTGAACACACCTGAGCTTCATTTTTCAAGCATTTCACTCTTTTCTTAAGCTGTCAGACTTCAAAATTCATTGAGTCTTATAAGGATTGAACCCCCAACCTCAGGTCTGTGAAGCAGCGCTTTAACCTGCTACGCCAGCAGTCAGACAGCTTCAGGTTCTTCCTCAGAGGTTGTGAGTCTTCCTCTGGCTGCTGGGTTTCAAAATTAATCGTTATGTTTGATGATTGAACCCATGGCCTCAAAACATCTAAACAGGTGTCTTACTCCTTGAACCGTCCCACCAAAATAACATTTTTCAAGCCTTTTCTTTAGATGTTGTGATCAACTTCAAAATTAAGTTCCTGTAAGAATTGAACTCACAACCTCAGACACACCAAGCGGGTGTCTATCTTTCTGAGCTACATCATCTGATGGGTGTGGCCTCTTTCTGAGAGACTTTGACTCTTCTTCTGGCTGCTCGGCTTCAAAACTAATTGTTTTGCTTGACGATTGAACCCATGGTCTCAAAACATCTAAACAGGTGTCTTACTCCTTGAACCAACCCACCAAAATAACATTTTTCAAGCCTTTTCTTTAGATGTTGTGATCAACTTCAAAATTAAGTTCCTGTAAGAATTGAACTCACAACCTCAAAAGTTCTGGTTTGTTCCTTTACTCCTTGAGCTATTGTGCTGAACACACCTGAGCTTCATTTTTCAAGCATTTCACTCTTTTCTTAAGCTGTCAGACTTCAAAATTCATTGAGTCTTATAAGGATTGAACCAGCAACCCCAGATCTGTAAAACAGCGCTTTAACCTGCTACGCCAGCAGTCAGACAGCTTCAGGTTCTTCCTCAGAGGGTTTGACTCTTCTTCTGGCTGCTGGGTTTCAAAATTAATCGTTATGTTTGATGATTTAACCCATGGCCTCAAAACATCTAAACAGGTGTCTTACTCCTTGAACCGTCCCACCAAAATAATATTTTTCAAGCCTTTTCTTTAGATGTTGTGATCAACGTCAAAATTAAGTTCCTGTAAGAATTGAACTCACAACCTCAGACACACCAACCAGATCTCTATCCTCCTGAGCTACATCATCTGATGGGTGTGGCCTCTTTCTGAGAGACTTTGAGTCTTCCTCAGGTTCCTCACAGAATGAAGTGTTGTACCTGCTGCCATCCTGCTGCCTGCTTTTTTGTTTTGGTAAGAAATGTTTTTAATTTTCTTTGGGAAGCTGCTGTTTGTTTTTTGGCCCTTAGTAATGGAGTTGTTCTCTGCCAATGAGATTTTTTTTTCTTGTTTGTGTAACCAGCACTTAATTCTGCAAGGAACATTTTAACTTGGCTGCCAGTCACTGCTTTGACTCAGTCAGTCAGGACATTTATGTGACTTTACAGACGTGTATGAACTCACACATGAATCACGCGGCCTCATACTGTCTGATCAGGACCTGAGAGCATCAACAACATCAGGACAGTCACAGGTTTGGCTGATAAAACCTTTAATGGTCCAGTATCTTGTTGTAACTTTTAGTTTAGTTGCACTAATGGTACAATTCGTTTTAGCCTGATCAAAACTTAATATTCACTCACAAAAACCCAAACATAACCTGACAAATGATTAAATGATTAATGCTTTTTTGCTAAATCTAAATGTAAAAGCCTGCTAGAGATGTCATTTGTGATTCAGTCCTTGTTGAGGCACAACAGGGTTCAATCTGCAGGCAAGAAGGTGCTTTTTGAAGACCCACACCCAGAAGAAACAGTCAAGAGCCCCGAGAGAGGAAGTCTAAAGGTTTGATTAAATAGCTCTGCCTGTTAAATACCTGCTTGTCAGTTTTTTGGTTTTGGAAACTTATTTTATTATTATTATTATTTGGGCTTTTTGCCTAACAGCCCCAAAACTTAGCAAGTCTGACGTATAAAGAAAATAATCAAAAGCTTGAAAGATTATTGCGTATTGGACTAAACAGTTCAAGGAGTAAAAAAAAAAAAGTCTTGAGAAGATTGGAGGTTGTGTGTTTGAGCCTCAAGCAATGTGATCATTTTTGAAGTGCAACACCCAGAGGTGGACCTGAAACCTCAGAAGCAGACACAGAAACTCTGTAGCTCAACATGACAGATGATTGCTGGACACTTATGAGGTTGTGGATTCAAGCCTCATTACAAACATTAGAAAGCAAAACAGCCCAAAAGCTCTTGAACATGTCAGACTGAACGGCTCAAGGAACAAGTACACAGTTAAGAAGGTTTTGGGTTTGATCCTCAACATGTGTCATGAGTTCAGAAGTGCAACAACCTGAGGAAGAGTCAAAGTCCCTCAGAAAGAGGCCACACCCATCAGATGATGTAGCTCAGGAGGATAGAGATCTGGTTGGTGTGTCTGAGGTTGTGAGTTCAATTCTTACAGGAACTTAATTTTGAAGTTGATCACAACATCTAAAGAAAAGGCTTGAAAAATATTATTTTAGTGTTATGACTCAAGGAGTAAGACACCTGTTTAGATGTTTTGAGGCCATGGGTTCAATCGTCAAACAGAACGATTAGTTTTGAAGCCCAGCAGCCAGAGGAAGACTCACAACCTCTGAGGAAGAACCTGAAGCTGTCTGACTGCTGGCGTAGCAGGTTAAAGTGCTGCTTTACAGATCTGGGGTTGCTGGTTCAATCCTTATAAGACTCGATGAATTTTAAGGTCTGACAGCTTAAGAAAAGAGTGAAATGCTTGAAAAATGAAGTTCAGCTGTGTTCAGCACAATAGCTCAAGGAGTAAAGGGACAGTCCAGAACTTTTGAGGTTGTGAGTTCAATTCTTATAGGAACTTAATTTTGAAGTTGATCACAACATCTAAAGAAAAGGCTTGAAAAATTTTATTTTGGTGGGTTGGTTCAAGGAGTAAGACACTTGTTTAGATGTTTTGAGACCGTGGGTTCAATCGTCAAACAGAACGATTAGTTTTGAAGCCCAGCAGCCAGAAGAAGAGTCAAAGTCTCTCAGAAAGAGGCCACACCCATCAGATGATGTAGCTCAGGAGGATAGAGATCTGGTTGGTGTGTCTGAGGTTGTGAGTTCAATTCTTACAGGAACTTAATTTTGAAGTTGATCACAACATCTAAAGAAAAGGCTTGAAAAATGATATTTTGGTGTTATGACTCAAGGAGTAAGACACCTGTTTAGATGTTTTGAGGCCATGGGTTCAATCATCAAACATAACGATTAATTTTGAAACCCAGCAGCCAGAGGAAGACTCACAACCTCTGAGGAAGAACCTGAAGCTGTCTGACTGCTGGCGTAGGAGGTTAAAGCGCTGCTTCACAGACCTGAGGTTGGGGGTTCAATCCTTATAAGACTCAATGAATTTTGAAGTCTGACAGCTTAAGAAAAGAGTGAAATGCTTGAAAAATGAAGCTCAGGTGTGTTCAGCACAATAGCTCAAGGAGTAAAGGAACAGTCCAGAACTTTTGAGGTTGTGAGTTCAATCCTCAACCAGTGCTTTGAGTTTTGAAGTGCAACACCCAGAGGAAGACTCAAACCCTCCGAGAAAGAAACCTCAACCGTCTGACTGAGTAGCTCAGGATGATAGAGGACTGACTTGTCATTCTGAGGTTGTGGGTTCAATCCTCATGAGATGCGGTGACTTTTGAAGTTATGGTCCAAAGATGAAAGTGAAAACCTCAGAGAAAGCTGACAGTAGTGTCTGATCCAATAGCTCAAACTGGAAGAAGACGGATTGGGACTTGGAGGTCGTGTGTTCGATCCTTATCGTCCTCGGTGAATTTTGAACTCTAACGCCCCAGAGTGAAGAAATAAAAGCGCCCGGAGAACTAGTCTCAGTGTGAAGGGACGCTGGTGGCGGAGAGGGGTCGTTAGCGTCGGTTGGGCGTGCTAGAGCCGGTAGTGCCTGGTTCGATTCTGACACGGTGCCAGTTCCTGGAGCACAAGCCTCACTGCAGAGGGGCTGGGGGGAGACCGTGTCTCCTCCCGAACCTCTGGAGAGATACCAGCAGGGGGTTATGGGAAATTTTACGCTGCGTTTTTTAATTACACGTGTCCCTCTAGTGCATCCCCTTTATGTTCGTTCAGTGTCCTCCGCTCCTCCACCTGGAGCCGACAACAAGTGGAACACATGGAGCCAAGTCAGTGCATCTTTTGATCATTTGATTTACCTTTCAGAAACAGATATTTAAAAACAAAAAAACAAGCAGTTATTTCATTTTCATTTTAAAATATAAAAATTAAAAGCGCATTAAGTGATTCAGCGATCAGTTATTTTCTCCACAGCTTCCAACTTTAAAACTGAAATACAAACTGTTTTTCTTTGTCAAATGTAAAAAAAAAATGGTTTGATCATTTTCTGTTTATTATAATAAATATGTCTGAAGTCACAGAGAAGATTTTAGCTAAAACAACACTGGAACATTCAGTCCTCCTGTCCTGTAAATTATGGAGGACTTTAACTGTCAAAAGTGGGTCTGACTGTAATTTTATTTATTAAGTAATTTAACTTTAACTTCCACACTGGGGACATATGGAGGAAAATAAATAAATCTAAATAAATATATTAATATGCCATTCAATGCACCAAAAATACTACAAATAAATTTAGACGTTAACTATTTTTTTAAATGTGACATAAATTGATATTTATGTTTTAGTTTGCTTCTGTATTTATGACTTAAATAATAAAGTAATTAAGTTATTTAAGTTTTAAGTTATAATTAAAGTACTTCATTAAGTTAAATCACTTAATAAATAGACTAAGTTGAATAAAAAAGTTAAGTTAAAAATAAGTTAATTAAATTATGTTCATGAATTGAATTAAAATGAAGTTCAATGACTTAATAATTAGGTTAAATCAAGTTAAAATATTATCCATTTTTGTCAGTTATGATCCATAACTATGGAGGATTCCACCATAAATAAATTAATATGCCATTAAATGCACCAAAAATATTAAAAATAAATTTACGCATGAACTGATGAAATGTGGCATAAATTGATTATTTTAATCAGCTTCTGTATTACATTTGTATTCATTCTCCTATTTATTTATCTTCCCCTTTAAAGTTTCATTTTATTTATTGACTTTTTAAAATGTAATTCCTTTTTGTATTTCCCCCCATTTATTTTTTCCCCAAAGTCATTTATTTCTGTCTTATCTTTTTTACATTTCATTTTGGATGTCTACATTTTAATGTTCATTAAACATTAAAATAAATACAGGTAACCCTAACCCTGTGACAAAAATCTGAAGGTTTAATACACTATTATACAATTTTATTGTCATTAATGATCTTTCCTGTATCAATGTCTCTTCACTTACCTGCCTGTTTTTAATTTATTCATTTATTTTTGCTTTTCTTCTGTAAATATTACTGATAAAACCTTATAAAACTGCAAATCAACTAATGTAACTTAATTTAAATTAAATTCATTAACTTAATTTAATTAACTGAATTGATTATTTTTCTCATCATATTTATCATATTTTGAACTTAATTTAGCCTTTTTTTCATTTAAAGTCACTTAATTTATTTTGGATTTTGGCAGTTAGTCTTCCATAAACACCCAGTTCAGCTGTTAATTTATTTATTCAATAATTTAACCTAAACTAAATTAATTAACTAAATTAAATTAAAATTTTTTGACAGTTACAGTTTTCCATAATTTAACAACACAAGAAGACAAGAGCATCAAATGTGTCTCTCTTTCTTTTGGTGATACTATGATAGAAAATGAAAATCAAACCATTCTTTAAAATTGTGCTCATTCCTGTTCGACCACGACAAACAAAAACACCTTGTATTTCAGTGATCACTTCCGGTCAAAGCTCGTTAATGTTTGACTCAACAATCAACCGTCTTCCTTCAGAATCTTAATGCGCCTTTAATTCTTGTATTTTAACATGAAAATCAAACAAATACTGGTTTTGTGTTTTTAAATAACCGTTTCTGGAGGTAAATCAAATGATCAAAAGACACACTGACCTGGCTCCATGTGCTCCACTTGTTGTCGACTCCAGGTGGAAGAGCGGAGTGTCAAACAGGAAGTGGAAGGTTCCAATTGGATTTATAGAGGAGGGGGCGGGACTTGGACTACAGGAAGTGGTTAACAACACTTCCTGAACCGTCTGGTTCAGTCTGAAGGCGTCTTTAACGTCTGCGGACGACACACAGGTCTTGGATAATTTAAATCAAGAAATAAAATAAAGGATCTCGACTGCAGTTCAGCTCAACAAGAATTACAAACATTAGAAAGCAAAACAGCCCAAAAGCTCTTGAACATGTCAGACTGAACGGCTCAAGGAACAAGTACACAGTTAAGAAGGTTTAGGGTTTGATCCTCAACATGTGTCATGAGTTCAGAAGTGCAACAACCTGAGGAAGACTCAAAGTCCCTCAGAAACAGGCCACACCCATCTGATGATGTAGCTCAGGAGGATAGACACCCGCTTGGTGTGTCTGAGGTTGTGAGTTCAATTCTTATAGGAAAAGGCTTGAAAAATATTATTTTGGTGTTATGACTGAAGGAGTAAGACACCTGTTTAGATGTTTTGGGGCCATGGGTTCAATCATCAAACATAACGATTAGTTTTGAAGCCCAGCAGCCAGAAGAAGAGTCAAAGTCTCTCAGAAAGAGGCCACACCCATCAGATGATGTAGCTCAGAAAGATAGACACCCGCTTGGTGTGTCTGAGGTTGTGAGTTCAATTCTTACAGGAACTTAATTTTGAAGTTGATCACAACATCTAAAGAAAAGGCTTGAAAAATATTATTTTAGTGTTATGACTCAAGGAGTAAGACACCTGTTTAGATGCTTTGAGGCCATGGGTTCAATCGTCAAACAGAACGATTAGTTTTGAAACCCAGCAGCCAGAGGAAGACTCACAACCTCTGAGGAAGAACCTGAAGCTGTCTGACTGCTGGCGTAGCAGGTTAAAGCGCTGCTTTACAGACCTGAGGTTGGGGGTTCAATCCTTATAAGACTCAATGAATTTTGAAGTCTGACAGCTTAAGAAAAGAGTGAAATGCTTGAAAAATGAAGTTCAGCTGTGTTCAGCACAATAGCTCAAGGAGTAAAGGAACAGTCCAGAACTTTTGAGGTTGTGAGTTCAATTCTTATAGGAACTTAATTTTGAAGTTGATCACAACATCTAAAGAAAAGGCTTGAAAACTTTTATTTTGGTGGGTTGGTTCAAGGAGTAAGACACCTGTTTAGATGTTTTGAGACCGTGGGTTCAGTCGTCAAGCAAAACAATTAGTTTTGAAGCCCAGCAGCCAGAAGAAGAGTCGAAGTCTCTCAGAAAGAGGCCACACCCATCAGATGATGTAGCTCAGAAAGATAGACACCTGCTTGGTGTGTCTGAGGTTGTGAGTTCAATTCTTACAGGAACTTAATTTTGAAGTTGATCACAACATCTAAAGAAAAGGCTTGAAAAATTTTATTTTGGTGGGTTGGTTCAAGGAGTAAGACACCTGTTTAGATGTTTTGAGGCCATGGGTTCAATCATCAAACATAACGATTAGTTTTGAAACCCAGCAGCCAGAGGAAGACTCACAACCTCTGAGGAAGAACCTGAAGCTGTCTGACTGCTGGCGTAGCAGGTTAAAGCGCTGCTTCACAGACCTGAGGTTGGGGGTTCAATCCTTATAAGACTCAATGAATTTTGAAGGCTGACAGCTTAAGAAAAGAGTGAAATGCTTGAAAAATGAAGTTCAGGTGTGTTCAGCACAATAGCTCAAGGAGTAAAGGAACAGTCAAGAACTTTTGAGGTTGTGAGTTCAATCCTCAACCAGTGCTTTGAGTTTTGAAGTGCAACACCCAGAGGAAGACTCAAACCCTCCGAGAAAGAAACCTCAACCGTCTGACTGAGTAGCTCAGGATGATAGAGGACTGACTTGTCATTCCGAGGTTGTGGGTTCAATCCTCATGAGACGCGGTGACTTTTGAAGTTATGGTCCAAAGATGAAAGTGAAAACCTCAGAGAAAGCTAACAGTAGTGTCTGATCCAATAGCTCAAGCTGGAAGAAGACGGATTGGGACTTGGAGGTCGTGTGTTCGATCCTTATCGTCCTCGGTGAATTTTGAACTCTAACGCCCCAGAGTGAAGAAATAAAAGCGCCCGGAGAACTAGTCTCAGTGTGAAGGGACGCTGGTGGCGGAGAGGGGTCGTTAGCGTCGGTTGGGCGTGCTAGAGCCGGTAGTGCCTGGTTCGATTCTGACACGGTGCCAGTTCCTGGAGCACAAGCCTCACTGCAGAGGGGCTGGGGGGAGACCGTGTCTCCTCCCGAACCTCTGGAGAGATACCAGCAGGGGGTTATGGGAAATTTTACGCTGCGTTTTTTAATTACACGTGTCCCTCTAGTGCATCCCCTTTATGTTCGTTCAGTGTCCTCCGCTCCTCCACCTGGAGCCGACAACAAGTGGAACACATGGAGCCAAGTCAGTGCATCTTTTGATCATTTGATTTACCTTTCAGAAACAGATATTTAAAAACAAAAAAACAAGCAGTTATTTCATTTTCATTTTAAAATACAAAAATTAAAAGCGCATTAAGTGATTCAGCGATCAGTTATTTTCTCTACAGCTTCCAACTTTAAAACTGAAATACAAACTGTTTTTCTTTGTCAAATGTAAAAAAAAAAAATGGTTTGATCATTTTCTGTTTATTATAATAAATATGTCTGAAGTCACAGAGAAGATTTGAGCTAAAACAACACTGGAACATTCAGTCCTCCTGTCCTGTAAATTATGGAGGACTTTAACTGTCAAAAGTGGGTCTGACTGTAATTTTATTTATTAAATAATTTAACTTTAACTTCCACACTGGGGACATATGGAGGAAAATAAATAAATCTAAATAAATATATTAATATGCCATTCAATGCACCAAAAATACTAAAAAATAAATTTAGACGTTAACTATTTTTTAAAATGTGACATAAATTGATATTTATGTTTTAGTTTGCTTCTGTATTTATGACTTAAATAATAAAGTAATTAAGTTATTTAAAGTTTTAAGTTATAATTAAAGTACTTAGTCAAGTTAAATCACTTAATAAATAGACTAAGTTAAATAAAAAAGTTAAAAAAAATAATTAAATTATGTTCATGAATTGAATTAAAATGAAGTTCAATGACTTAATAATTAGGTTAAATCAAGTTAAAATATTATCCATTTTTGTCAGTTATGATCCATAACTATGGAGGATTCCACCATAAATAAATTAATATGCCATTAAATGCACCAAAAATATTAAAAATAAATTTACGCATGAACTGATGAAATGTGGCATAAATTGATTATTTTAATCAGCTTCTGTATTACATTTGTATTCATTCTCCTATTTATTTATCTTCCCCTTTAAAGTTTCATTTTATTTATTGACTTTTTAAAATGTAATTCCTTTTTGTATTTCCCCCCATTTATTTTTTCCCCAAAGTCATTTATTTCTGTCTTATCTTTTTTACATTTCATTTTGGATGTCTACATTTTAATGTTCATTAAACATTAAAATAAATACAGGTAACCCTAACCCTGTGACAAAAATCTGAAGGTTTAATACACTATTATACAATTTTATTGTCATTAATGATCTTTCCTGTATCAATGTCTCTTCAGTTACCTGCCTGTTTTTAATTTATTCATTTATTTTTGCTTTTCTTCTGTAAATATTACTGATAAAACCTTATAAAACTGCAAATCAACTAATGTAACTTAATTTAAATTAAATTCATTAACTTAATTTAATTAACTGAATTGATTATTTTTCTCATCATATTTATCATATTTTGAACTTAATTTAGCCTTTTTTTCATTTAAAGTCACTTAATTTATTTTTGATTTTGGCAGTTAGTCTTCCATAAACACCCAGTTCAGCTGTTAATTTATTTATTCAATAATTTAACCTAAACTAAATTAATTAACTAAATTAAATTAAATTTTTTTGACAGTTACAGTCTTCCATAATTTAACAACACAAGAAGACAAGAGCATCAAATGTGTCTCTCTTTTTTTTGGTGATACTATGATAGAAAATGAAAATCAAACCATTCTTTAAAATTGTGCTCATTCCTGTTCGACCACGACAAACAAAAACACCTTGTATTTCAGTGATCACTTCCGGTCAAAGCTCGTTGATTGTTTGACTCAATGATCAACCGTCTTCCTTCAGAATCTTAATGCGCCTTTAATTCTTGTATTTTAACATGAAAATCAAACAAATACTGGTTTTGTGTTTTTAAATAACCGTTTCTGGAGGTAAATCAAATGATCAAAAGACACACTGACCTGGCTCCATGTGCTCCACTTGTTGTCGACTCCAGGTGGAAGAGCGGAGTGTCAAACAGGAAGTGGAAGGTTCCAATTGGATTTATAGAGGAGGGGGCGGGACTTGGACTACAGGAAGTGGTTAACAACACTTCCTGAACCGTCTGGTTCGGTCTGAAGGCCTCTTTAACGTCTGCGGACGACACACAGGTCTTGGATAATTTAAATCAAGAAATAAAATAAAGGATCTCGACTGCAGTTCAGCTCAACAAGAATTACAAACATTAGAAAGCAAAACAGCCCAAAAGCTCTTGAACATGTCAGACTGAACGGCTCAAGGAACAAGTACACAGTTAAGAAGGTTTTGGGTTTGATCCTCAACATGTGTCATGAGTTCAGAAGTGCAACAACCTGAGGAAGACTCAAAGTCCCTCAGAAACAGGCCACACCCATCTGATGATGTAGCTCAGGAGGATAGACACCCGCTTGGTGTGTCTGAGGTTGTGAGTTCAATTCTTATAGGAAAAGGCTTGAAAAATATTATTTTGGTGTTATGACTGAAGGAGTAAGACACCTGTTTAGATGTTTTGAGACCGTGGGTTAAATCATCAAACATAACGATTAGTTTTGAAGCCCAGCAGCCAGAAGAAGAGTCAAAGTCTCTCAGAAAGAGGCCACACCCATCAGATGATGTAGCTCAGGAGGATAGAGATCCGGTTGGTGTGTCTGAGGTTGTGAGTTCAATTGTTACAGGAACTTAATTTTGAAGTTGATCACAACATCTAAAGAAAAGGCTTGAAAAATATTATTTTAGTGTTATGACTCAAGGAGTAAGACACCTGTTTAGATGTTTTGAGGCCATGGGTTCAATCGTCAAACAGAACGATTAGTTTTGAAGCCCAGCAGCCAGAGGAAGACTCACAACCTCTGAGGAAGAACCTGAAGCTGTCTGACTGCTGGCGTAGCAGGTTAAAGCGCTGCTTTACAGATCTGGGGTTGCTGGTTCAATCCTTATAAGACTCGATGAATTTTAAGGTCTGACAGCTTAAGAAAAGAGTGAAATGCTTGAAAAATGAAGCTCAGGGGTGTTCAGCACAATAGCTCAAGGAGTAAAGGAACAGTCCAGAACTTTTGAGGTTGTGAGTTCAATTCTTATAGGAACTTAATTTTGAAGTTGATCACAACATCTAAAGAAAAGGCTTGAAAAATTTTATTTTGGTGGGTTGGTTCAAGGAGTAAGACACTTGTTTAGATGTTTTGAGACCATGGGTTCAATCGTCAAGCAAAACAATTAGTTTTGAAGCCCAGCAGCCAGAAGAAGAGTCAAAGTCTCTCAGAAAGAGGCCACACCCATCAGATGATGTAGCTCAGGAGGATAGAGATCTGGTTGGTGTGTCTGAGGTTGTGAGTTCAATTCTTACAGGAACTTAATTTTGAAGTTGATCACAACATCTAAAGAAAAGGCTTGAAAAATGTTATTTTGGTGGGATGGTTCAAGGAGTAAGACACCTGTTTAGATGTTTTGAGGCCATGGGTTCAATCATCAAACATAACCATTGATGAAGACCCGTGAGAAGCGGCGCCGCTCTGTCCGTTCGAATAGCTCACGTTTAAAGAGGACAGTTTGGGAGCTGAAGGTTGCGGGTTCGATCCTCACAAGACTAATTGACTTTTGAAGAGCAAAGTCCAAAGAAGAAAGTGAAAACCTCTGAGGAGGAGAAGTTCATCACCTGAGACGATAGCTCAGGTCGTAAGAAGGCGGTTTGGGAGTTGGAGGTCGTGTGTTCGATCCTTATCTCCCTCACTGAATTTTGAAGTCCAACAGCCAAAGTAAAAAGATAAAAGCGCCCGGAGAAAAGGTATAAGTGCAAAGGGATTCAGGTGGCGTTGTGGAGGTTCATTGTGGCTACGGAGCCAGCAGGCAGTTCGCTGCCTGGTTCGAACCCCCATGGCGTCCATTTGGATCCTGGCGCGGAGGGCGGTGTGGGTCAGCAGGAGGGGACAGTGTCTCCTCCTGCGTTTCCGCAGAGATACAAACAGGGGGTTTTACTTATTTGTTCTTTATTGCAAGCTTGAAATGTTGAAAATTTTTGATTCTCCAAGTCACCCCAGTGGTGCATTCCTGCCAGACGAGAGACGACAACAGAGGACAGAGTCACTGAGAAGATTAACTAAGATGTAAGAAGATTTAATAAGATGTAAGAAGATTTAATAAGATGTAAGAAGCTGCTGCATGGACATGTTCTCTGACACTGGACCACTAGGGGGCGTCTGCCTGAAAAATTTCAAACAGGAGTGAAAAGCAAATCTTAAAGGGCCAGTTCACCCACAGTCAAAAACACATTTCTTCCCTCTGGTCCGTAGTGCTGTTTATCCATGTAAATATTTTTGGCGAGAGATACCAGCCGTAGAGACGTCTGCCTTCTGTCCAACATAATGGGACAGTGGGTCATACTGAGAATAAATATCTCACCAGAGTGAAGACGTGGTCTCACTGGGTCGTCCTCCAAGATGCGGTCCATGGAGGCTGCGTATCTGCAAGTGTGAGATAAATAAAAGTGAGGTTATTTGAAGTGTGGTTGTGTGAGCGACTGATCCAGAGTCAGTGTGTTTCCTACAGTAGATGGTGTTGAGTACAGCACACTTCCTAGAAGCAGTGAGGGACAGCAGCACAGAGACTAAACAGAGGACTGTTGTGGACAGTTTTGTGTTTTTACTTGTTTTTTTTTTAATGTATTATCATTTTTCATTGTTTTTATCTGTCTTTGTAGTCGCCTTATTTACTGTAACTTTGTCTATTTGGAAAAAGTTGTAAATAAAATGTTTTTTAAAAAAACTACTTCTCAGAGTGTTAGTTATTTCTAAACGTTGATGTCAGTCACCTCTAGAAAGGGTCACAGATTTTGTGCATTTTCCTTTAATCATAGTTGAAAATGATTGTTAATCAATTTATATGATACAAAGCACATTTTCTTTTTTTTTTTTGTAAAGTCTTAACTTAATCTACTGATAAAAGTACAAGTAGGCCAAAAAGGAGTTAATTAGAGTAATTAGAGTATTTGTAATGAGTTAGTTGCAGCCCTGTATTTCTATCAGGGTCAGTGACACAGCAGACAGACTTTTGTGTCCAAGTGCAAAATTTCCTTTTAAAATAATTGAATAAATTGATGTCAGATCTGATGTAAAAATCTTCTCCAGGTCAAAGAAAACATGTTTGTTTGGTTCAGATCAATAAATATCACATCATCACTTTTTTTCTTCAGCGAACATGAAAACTGTGATGTAAAACTCATCATTTCCACTAATCATATGACATCTTGCAAACGGAGTGAAAAAAGAGATTTAGAGAATTGAGAGAAATGTCTGCATGTAAGAGGTGACATTCAATGTGTGTGACCTTTGACCCCTCAGTCAGCACTGCTTTAAAACCTGTAAATAAACCTTTTATAATCATGATGATGTGGTATTTGTTGAGGTCTGTACCAAACAAAGTTTTTTTGATGTGGAGAAGAAGATTTGAAAATCCGTTTGATTGCTGACTCTGTTCACAGCAGTACATTGCTGAGCTTTCAGGCTGCTGAGCAAGTGAGCTTGTCAGAAGTGGGGGCCGTTGTACCGCTGTATTTCCACTTGTATGTATAATGAGAATGAAGAGTAGAAAGTGGACTAACCTGAAGACTGGTCCATAGTTTCCCTCAGACAGTGTGAAGAGCAGAGCGGTCCACCTGGAAGGATCTACAATCAAAGAGAAAATAAATGAAGTCAGCAGAATTCAGAGTTGTACACATTGAAACCAACCTCAGTATATACAAGAAAAACTGGATATTTGTACTCATCAATTTTCTTTCATGTTTCATGTTCCAGTTTTTTTTATCTTTCAGAACAGACCTCGTTAACCACGTCTGTTTTTTAAATATTTCTACATCTATTTTCCCACAGGAAAAACCTAAAAGTAATATTTTTAACGTGAAGTAATTTAAGTATCTGAAAAATGTGTGCTTAAAAAATGAGAAGTAAAGTCAAAAATACAAAATAGTTGTAGTATATTTATATTTCTTTATATATATTTATATTTATTTAGTATGTTGTAGTATAATTTACATAATATAAAGTCACATGTAAGACTATAAACAATATACTACTACTAATACTAATAATAATAATAATAATAATAAGAAGAAGAAGAAGGATAATAATTTTCTGATGGATTATGAATGGGCAGAATTCAATAACTTTTTCTGACTCTTTAAAGCTCGACTTCCTTTTTTAAATGATTTGTTTCTAGAGAACCATGATAAATTTTGCAGCCCATGATGGTAAATTTGTAATATTGTTTATTATTCTGAGCGCTGTTTGTTTTTATTACATTTGATTTTGTCAGAGCTGTGAAATATTAAATCATCCATCATTACCCTCAGGTATATATAAACTACAGCTTATATAATGTCTTCACACACACACACACACACACACACACACACACACACACACACACACACACACATAGATATAGATAGAACGATTATAAAAAGTCACATTATTAGTTACAAAGCCAATTCTGACATAAAGGCCCAAATAATCAGAAAATGTAATAATCAACGATACGTTATTATGATTTAAACTCATAATTACGACTTACTATAGGGATATTGTTTTTACTGGTGTTTATCATCCGCCGTTACAGGAAATGCTTCGTTTACGTAATTCTCGCGAGAATTGCATATGTCGTTTCCTTATTGAGTACGTTCTATAAACGAATTATGCTTCATATTGTGGTTTTATAAGGCGACAACGCTGTGGTTAAAAAAGAAAAACAAACTCGTCTGGGTTTATGGTTTAATATACTTGGTTAGCGTTAAGGGAAATTTATGGTTTGTCACTCTCGCGAGATCTGTCGCGGCTCCGAGGTTCCGCTGGACATGGCTTTCGCTCAGTACTCATACACAGGTGGCGTTGATTACTGTGACAATAACACAAGAAAAACTCGACAAAAGCGATATAAAACGACATGTGACTTCACACAATAATCTCACAAGTTCCCCTTCATTTTTAATGTTAACTTTCCTTCATTTATTCGGGTGGAATGGCCGCTGTGCGGTTTGTTTATCCGCCTCAAACTGAATGTACACACAGGTGTTGTTAGCTTAGCTGTTAGCCACCTAGCAGCGACACTGTTTGTGTTTATGTTTGTGTTTCAGCTTCCGACTTACCTCAAAACATCCGTATTTGTTGTTGTTTCCGTCCTTTTGGTCTCATTTCCCCTCTCGTGCTCCACACGTCTTCATTAAACAGGTTTTATCCGGTGAATTTTCAACATTTTCGGATGTTTCCTCTGATCACTTCGCCGACACCGAGCGACGCTGCGCCCCCCCTGAGCAACACGACCCCCCCGGGGAGGGAGGGAGGGGGTGTCTGGGTGCCAGGGAACTTTTTCGCCGTTTAATTTTTTGACTGAACCTGAGAATGACAGAAATGATTAAATAATATTTGGTTTTCGCCGCAGAACCGATATACAATCAATAAATCAATATATAACTTAAAAATAGTTTTCACTGTGTCGCCTTCAAAATAAGAGTCTCCAACTTCCGTCTCTGCCAGCAGGTTGACAGACGCATCAAAATATGAAAAGTTTATCAATCTTCAAAGGAACTGGAGAAAATTGTATGATCTTCGAGAATCGTTTCATCATGTATATTTTTTTATTTAAAAAACAAACAAATATAGTAATTAGAGCTTTCAATATTCATTTAAATGGAATCTTAGATTAATTAATTCTAAAAAGAATTATAACACAAATGCAAAATGAAAATAAATGCATATAATATTTGCATAACTGTTATGGCCACACTGTTGCACGGATTATTTCCCCCTATCAATATGCAAAACTACAACTGATATGTGTTATTTCATGGAAAGTATTCAAAATTATTTTAGGATTGGATTTTATTTTCCCCCTTCTGTTTCTTGTTGGTCATATGTAAAATAAAAGTTGATTTACCACAAAATCATCATATCTATGTTCAAAATTCAACTAATCGATTAATTTATCTCATAACCCCAAAAACCATCATTAAACATAATCAAATTTAATTGAAGTTTTTTTTTTTTCATATTTATTTCTAGGGATTTTGAAGGCAGCACAGTGGTCGTCCGCGGTTTGATTGTGATGGACATCCCTCCACTCCAAATGGGGATTCAGTCTCTCCATTGTTGCTGTTCTGACCTGTGTCCAAACTTAAAAGGGTCCCTGATCCCATAATCTGAGAGTTTCAAGAGCGTCTTACATGATCCTATGTAGAAAGAAAAGCTCTGAAACAAAGTACAGTGTGAAGACGTGGATGAAGTGAAGAAACTCATCGTCCTCAGTTTTGGTTCTCAAACTCTGCACTCATGAAGAGAAGAAGAAAAAGATTAATTGATTCATATGACGATGTTTGAGGAGGAAAAGCAGCTACGTTTATTAAAAATGAAGTGCAACAGATGTGGTGAATTATTCAGTGCAGAGCAACGGGTTAAAGTTGCGTCTACCTCGATGCCAAAGTCGTCAAATCCAGAAATCCAGTGACTGTGGACAGCAGCAGTGTCTCAGTATTAAGTGTTTCTCACCACAGCGTCGATGTCTCTGGGACTGACGTACTGCGCCAGAGCCTTGTAGTCATCAGGAGACAGTGGCATCATGTCCTGAAGTCTGGACGGATGTCTGGACCAAAAGTACAAAAAAACACTTCTGAGAGCGATATGAGCTCCGTCTTCATGTAGCCTGTCCTCTCCGGGTCGTCCACGTCCATGGGCTCTGGAGCTGGAGGTCATTAAACACAAAGAGACTGTTAATTAAAATGTACATGTGTTTCTTTTTTGTAGCACATGTACCTAAAACCTTTCCAATAACTTGTTTGCAGGGACCAACCAGCGTGCTGCGGACCTGTGCCCCCCCCCCACCCCCCCCAGTACACTCTCGTGGTGGGTCTGTACCAGATGAAAGACTGGTGGGAAAATCCTGTTTATCCTCTCCAGAAAGAAAACAAAAGTAAGTTTAGAGTGTTGTCCTCATTTTTAGCTTTGTTTCAGTTTCAAGCTAAATTTCTTATTTATTTTGTGATTGTTTTGTGTGATTTAGGTGCTGTAACACTGCACGTTCCCTTTAAAACACTCTTATCTATCTGCAGAAACAAAGCTATCAGGCTTAATGTGATGATGAACTAAAATGCTTTTTATTTTCCAGGTTGGATTGTTTCTATAAATGTACTTTTTGCAGGTCTGTCTTGTGTGAATGCGGCGCCGTGGAGCACAGCCATGTTGTTGGGGGCTCACAGTAGGGGCTGAGCTGACTGGCTATGGTGATTTCCACTTTACTTTTGTGTGGGTTAATGAAAAAAAAAAAAAAAAAGTGAAAAACCCTGAGCCTAATGGGATTTGGTGATAAGAAATTACCAGCGCCGGGTCCTTCTCTTTTGTCTCTAGCTGGGAGTTCAATGGCTGAGCCAATAAGAGAGCTCAGGGCCTCGGTTACCGTAGAGACGGGAGAACACAGGCCACGGCGTCGCCATGGTAAACAGGGGAGCTGTTTGTTAAAGTTCTTTTGACACACATGTGCGCGCGCACACACACACACACACACACAGTACTGTACATACACAAGAGCAGCCTGTGTCCAATGCTGCTTTTTCTCAGAAAACAATTGTAATTCAGACTGAACAGTGTTATTCAGACACTAATGCAGATGGGAAAAAAAACGTGTATGACAGGAGGGAATTCCCACAATGCTCCAGGGCAACACAGACAGAAATGATACACTGTGCAGGGCAAATAAAATTCATGATTCATTAGAAGAAATCGAGGAATGAGCTCGTAGCAAACTCACTGCAACACTATGATATAAAATATGAAGAACCACACAAATAGTAATGAAGCATTTCATTAATTAATTACTAATTGTACAATAAAAAATAGTAATAATAAATGTTTAGGCACCAAGAAGAGCTTGTTAGTGTATGTGCTCGCATAGATATCATGAGGCAAAGTCACAGTTGTTGCAAAACTGTTGAAGAAAAACTGTTGAAGATGCAAAATTAAAAATACAACACAGTCTGAAGTGACGTCATGACTCTCTCACTACAAAAGCTAACGCCAGCCGCTCAAACGTCTTGTGTTTAATTCGTAACACAATTCAAAAGTTGAGTACAGTTCAGATTTTAGGTAGGTCCGATGGAAGGGGAGGGACTTCACCTCTCTACAGAAACGTGGACACCTGATTGGCCACTGCTGTATGTCGCGGCTGCGTCTGTGGGAGTCGGGGCAGCGACGATCGCATCACATCCCATAATTAATTTATGTTGTTTTACCTCATTTTACCGGGGTCAAACTGCCACAGAAAGAGAATCTGAGTATATATCTAACAGGAAAAGGAAATGGGGAAAAGAAATTGCCTGATTAAAATATGAATTCTTAATTAAATTTGTGAATCCAGTTATTTATTTCTCTTTTTAACCTGCATTTTCATTCCATTATTTATTTGTATGAATTCATCAACTTATTTCTAAATGATATACTTAACACACTGTTTATGTAAATCCCTTTTTAATTCAAACTATTTATTCATGAAATGACATTTAATTAGTCAACTCTTTTTATACTTCCTCTTTTTTATAGCCCATTAAAATATTTGATATTTAATTACTGTGCAGTTTTGTGTATTCAGTTTATTTAGTTAATTTCTAAACAAATGTATTATTTTTTTATGGTACAATTAGTTATTAAAAGGCTTTTACTACTGTGTCCATGACACTGTGGTCCTCCACAAGAAAAAAAACATGCTCTCTCCTCTGGATGTTTACTGTAACAGAGGCAAAACAAAAAAAACTGTATTAATTATATTTAAGTTTTTTTCATTGATTTATTCCCCACAATGCTCCAGGCCAACAGAGGAGAGACTTATACAAGATGTTATGCTGTTTTGAGTGAAACATTGAAGGTGTACACATCTTTTGTTTTCTCATTTAGGTGTTTTTTTATGAGCATTAGGAAACGGAAGATGAATAATAATTCTGCACTATGATAAATTCACATTTAAATGCCTTTAAAATCACATTTCAGTCAAAGGATTAGACCAAATGTGACAAGAGATTGACGCCTGGGAGTTTAAGGATTTGGTTTGATTTATTGTGCAGTTATATTTGTGCAGCGTTTATATTTTACCCTCAGTTTCCTAAAGAATCTGTTCCAACCTGTCAGAGGACTGTTTTCACTCCTACAGCAGATTTCATCGCTGGAAGAGATTAGGCTCTGATTTCTGTGCTGTTTGCAGCCTGTATTTTTCTTTTTAACTCGGAGGCCACAGAGCCGAGCTGAACAACACAATGACAACAATAGGAGAGAGCATACCGGAGCGAGCAAATGGGCGAGTGAGTAAGAGAAAGAGATAGGAGGAGAGGAAGAGAGGAAGAGAGAGAGAGAGCTGCTCCTTGGCTCGCCTGCTCCTGCAGTGCGTCAGCTCTATGGCGGAGAGGAAAACAAGCAAATTACAGAGCACTGCCACAAAGACAGTGGCCTTGTCATCTCAACCTGCCAGTAAGGATTTCCTAAATTACCAGTAGTGCACTGGGAGGGCTGCCCTATAGCTTATCTGCCACTCCAGTAAAGAGATGGAGACAGCGCTCTCTCAGCGAAGGTTACGCTGCAACAGGCCACTATCAGCTGATATTATCCAGTCAGGCCAGTTCTGAGACACAGTATCACTGCGGCCGAACATGTTACGGTCCTTCATGTCATCTGAGGCATTAACTGGCCCTCTTACTTTAGTCTGTAAGGCGGAGCGTCCAGGTAACCTGGAAAATGACACCGAGCCTGAGGAGGATACACAGTACTGCTGATCAACACACCGCTGCAACACTCTCTGCATGTACTTCACAGCCATAGTTAGCAGTAATTTTGTAGATTAAAAATTAAATTAAACCTCTAGAATAAGAATTTCATTTATGGCACACGTTTCTGCTGTAAACTAAACTCCCCACTAGAGTATAACTAGTTCAAATTAGCTCCATGAAAGTGCTGCTTTCATTTAAATGCATAATATTCCACTTTTACTGAATAGTCTGTAGTAAAACACTGACATTCTGCACAATGAGTACTTTTAAGTAGATTTTGCAAATAATAATTTGTCATTTTTTGTTTGTTTATTCTGTTATATATTAAAAAATAAGTCAAACATTAGCTGAAAGCTGTGGTTTAGTAATAAATCTGACTTTACCAAAACTGGTCTGGTGCAACCTGAATGTATAATATTCTCCATGCAGCCGCTGGCAAAGAAAAATATCAGATAAAATCAGATCACGGTGAGAGCTAAACAACTTGGAGGTGTCCATACACACTGCAAGCAAGACTCAATTTTAGGAGTGATCCCAAATCTGACTCTGGTAATAAATGTACATCATACAAAGAAAACCTTAGATTTTTTTTTCTTTTCAAACAGAAAATATCAACTCTCAACAGAAAAGCTGAAGATAAATGTGCACAATTATTAGGGCAACTCAGTACATGATAAATGGCAATCAATAGCATATTTGCCCGAAGAGGAAAGAAAAAACATTCGGCACATTCTTTTCAGTGACTTGTATGAGCCTTGCACCCATTCAGACTGTCAGTTTCTTTTTATTTCAGCTGAAGTTGAACTGGCGGCCTGCTGGCTATGGGCCCACCCATCTGGTCAAGAGTCTCATCTTGTCAGTGCATAAAACCTTTGAAAAGTCGGTCTTCCAAGTATTTCTTGGCCCATTCTTGATGCTTCAGCTTGTGTCTCTTATTCAGAGGTTGCTGATTCTAAGCCTTCCTTACCTTGGCAACACTTCTAAGCACTTTTCACCTTGTGCCTCTTGCAGACTCCAGGAAGGTTGGAGCTCATGAAAATGGAAGCACTAGAAGCTAAACGTTAACTCGCGGCTTTTCTTCTCCGTTTGCTCTCATGTTGACTGTCATTGAAGAAGAATTTTAAAGGGAAAATTCAATACTTTTTTATGTCCGGTCATTGTTGGAGGTAAATGCAGCCAACTGAAGCGATAAATTCCTCTGTGCTGCTGCATTGACCGAGAAAATGGAGCTCTGCTCACAGTGCCGACCTGTACCAGGAAGAAAAGGAGATTTTGCAGCAGGAGAACTTTTTCTGTCACTAGAGCAGCACTGAGGAATCTGTACCATCAACACTGATTGGACATCCACATAAAAGTGCCAGATTTTCCCTTTAATTGTGCAGTCATCTGACAATTATTTTTGCATCCTGCATATTTTGACTTTCACTGTCTTCTCAGTGTGTTAAATCTCTTTACTGGTGCATTTTACTACAGCAAAAAACTGGCTAATGGTAATGCTGAGGCTCATTTTATGCCAAACCTTCTGTCAATAAAGTAATTAGATCTCCAGAAAATCATTCAAACTGATACAGCTGAGAGAAAGGTTGGTCCAGTACCAACAGAAATGCCTCTGATACAGCCTAAAATGCTGGACTGGCTACTGGTGATAGGGAGGTAAATATTCTGCATTTTTCTCGAATAAAAAAATAATTTGCCGACAGACACCGTTCCTTTCACTGACTTGCATCGACTGAATCTGTCCGTGTCCTTTTCTTTTTTCCTCCTCCGTGACCCTTTTCAGCTGCAGTTGAACTCGTGGCCTGTGTCCTTGAATGATCCAGCCACGGTCCCATCCAGCTGGTCAAGAGTCACCCTCTTCTTGTTGGACCATTAAACCACTGAAAAGTCAGTCTTCAAGTATCTGTTGGCCCATTTTTGATGGTTCAGTCTGTGTCTCTGATTCAATAGGAGCCGACTGTAACCCTTCCTTACTTTAGCAACACTTCTGTGCCTCTGCAGACTCCAGGAGGGTCACAGCTCGTGAAAATGGCAGCACTACAAGCTAAACCGTAACCTGTGGCTTTTCTTCTCCTCCTTCCTCTTTTTATAAGTTCATAAGCGAGTTTTCGGTATTTTTTTCCTCCCTCATTAGATGAAGGAATTAATGAAGGATGCATGCACTGTTTTTTTTTAGCATGAAAACTTGCAGGCTTATATTTTAATAAGCTACTGGCATGAAGAGTCGTATGGATGACCCGCAGCAAAAACTACATAATGCATCACGTTTGGCTTTAAAAATCACAAACTGAATGTCCACCATATTAGTGAATACTGACTCTAATTTTCTGTGTCATTATGCTGCGGCCTGTTGATTCAACAGTAAACAACTGAGGACAGCGAAATGGACAAAAGCCTGATTTTATGTCACTGAACAGTAACTATTAAAAACTGAATATTGTTAGTGTTGCACCATGAGGGAGAGTGAATGCTGGTAATTTCTCATTGTAGGAAAAAATGACGAGACATGAATGGGCCGTGTAAATGTAATGATCACACACACACACACACACACACACACACACACACACACACACACACACCGTAATGACATTTAAATGGCTCATTTGAAGATAAAAGGCCTGCTGACATCAAATGGATCCTTGTTATCATAATAGCAAACAACTAACAAGAAATGAAGCAGCATAAAAAGACATGCCTCATATTTGTCTCCATGAATACAATAACTAAGCAAACAAATATTGTTAACAAACAGCGATCTAAACTGTCTATTCACATGAACACATTATGCGAATGTTTGCCAATTTACGCTTCACCAATAGCTGAAGGAAATTAGCGTGCATTACAACCGGCTCTGCACAGACTTTCAATTAATTTCCTTAAACAAGCACGACAAAACATGGCGCTGGTTTTCTAAAGGCTGAATTTTGTCAGCAAACATAATCCAGATTTGAAAAGTAGATTCATGAAGCTTCAAATGGGATTCACATTGACCAAAACATCATGAATGGCACTTTACAACTGTCTAATTAACACTTGGGGAGGCCTTTATGGACACTTCCATTCATACTTCCACAGTTTTGATCAATGGATCTTCCTTTAATTTAGTATTTTTTTCACATTATGAGCAAGAGGACATTAAATCACACTCACTGTGGTTCATGATTGAATACAGACAGATAGAGAACAGATGCCTCTGTTGATATTAAACCTCATCAAACATGGCTGCACTAACTCTAATGTGGAAAAACACAAGTTTCCACACAGAGGAAACCACATCAACTGTTGGAGCCATTTTCCAATATTTGCTCGGGTTTCTCATGATCAGTACTGGCGATTCGACCTCAGTTGCACCCCATTTACAACTGGTTTTAAAATGAGATCTGTATCCGGATACACCTTCCTAAGATCAGAACACATTGCAAACCAAACCACCTCCGTATGTAGTCAGGCAGATCTAAACCTGGATCTAATGCAACAGATTCACTCTTCAGCTGGCGTTTGCAAGTAAAAGGTTACTAAGGCCGAACACCAAAGAAAAGATTGATAACTACAGACAACTTTCTGCCAGGCCAACACGATGTGCCAAAAACTGCAGTTCCCTGAGTGGTCACTTGACGCCGTCTGTCAGTCAGTCCCCAGAGACCCCCACATTAAAACTTTACAGCAGAAATAAACATGTTTACAGCCTGGTACAAAAAACAGTCAAGTCCACAAGGACACAGAAGTATAGAGGCGAGTGCAGATGGAGAAAAGGCCTTAAAAAACACAAACAAACAAAAACGAAACAAAAACCTGAGGACTGGATGACAGAATCCAAACAAGTCCTGTATTGTCTTGTGATTTCGTGCATAAATATTCCATTCATCACAACTAATGAACTCCATTAGATTCTGTCAACATCAACAGTCTCCTCACACATAACCGCGCCTTCCCAGCTTTCCTTTCATCCTCCTCATCAACCTCGTTATCCTCCTCTTTTTTCCCGTCTTTTCCTCCTCCTCGTCTTCCATCTCCTTTTCTCCTCTCCTCCTCCTCCTCCTCCTCCTCTCGGAGGGTCTAGCTGTAATAGGCGAGTAATTTCCCCCCTATTACAAGACAGTACATTAGTCTCTGCCTGCACTATTTACACAAGTTAGCAGTCCAACCAAGCCATTTACAGAGGATCATTATAGCATGTGGTGTCCCAATACGCTTGGGAATTCTGAGATGAAATGATGGCTTGAATGCATTACCCCGTGTGTGGGTGTGTGTGTGTCTGTGTGTGTGTGTGTGTGTGAGAGAGAGAGAGAGAAAGAGATCAAGGCAAGATCTCACAATAGATCCTTTTAAAAGCCCAGCTCAGGATATATGATACTATTAAGATTTTTTGAGTACCAATTACACCACCACTACCTTAAGTGGCATTCCAGCCATTCAATTTTGATACATTATGAAGATGGCTTCATATATTATACCAGGATCTTCTTTAAGATGTTCGGCAGCTGACGGCGAGGCCTCAAAGTGCTGCAGGCAATTTGACAAAATTATCAATCCTGCTGCATTTGGCTGCTGCCCTCTTTTTCCGGGAGTGATATCATCTTAAATGAGTGCATTCCCCCTTTCCACCTGACACTATCTTAACACCATTTACTGCTAACAATGTAATATCAGGCTATCTAATATGATATGGGGCCACATCTGCCTAGCATGGTGGATGTGAAGTACTGGTCTGGTGCATATCGAGCCCGATCTGACAGTATGTGCTCCGACTGCGACCTTCAAACAAATAAAATAAAGCGTCTTCAAGCTGAAGACAAACCTGTCAGATTGAATGAACATCGTTCACGCGTCACGCAGCCTTTTCAAGGCGACCGGGCAAAGCAGAAGTGACTCTGCAGCGGCTGTAGCGCTCGCTGTCACCTGTCAGTCACAGTCGCTTCAGCCGTGGTGTTAAAAACTGATAATGGTTTTTAACACAGGAGAGAAAATCTACTTCCAGCTCAACAGTTACTTACAGTCCAGACTTAGTCATCTAACTACACTGACAAAAACCACCACAGTTAAAAGCACTGTAGGACAAGAAAACCATGACTTGTTCAATTCAAACTCAAAGTCCATCTACTAGCTTTTTCCAGAGCTTTCAATCACATCTCTCAAAGTTGCTCCACAAAATTTATCTGCCACAGTTTTCCCAGGCGGGTGAAACTGGCATGGCAGCGTTTCCAGGTGCTTTGCTCCTCTCTGGGTGAAAACAACCACTCTGATTTGACTGTCGGTCAGTACAGATTCCCAGGCCTTTGCCAGTTTACGCTCATAAAATAAGAAAACCATATCGCTGTTTAGCTATTAGGAGGCGTGCTCTGATTGGTTTAAGGTCTCTCCATCTGCATCCAGAGCCAATAGGCACTACTGGTTGATAACGCAACTTGGAAACAGAAACTCCTGACTTGACAGTAACGCAACAGTAGATTTACCACACAGTAATCCACCTGATATGTGCATTAACAGTTGTGTAAATTAAACAAAACAAACATTGCAGGTCTCGGTTGATTCTTGCGATCATAAAGTGATTGTAAGAATAATCTTCTCCGCCATCTTGTTACTGTATGTAGGCTGTGTGATCAGGTGTGTGTCTGCTCCTCTAAGAAGGCAGCTCTGATGGTGATAATGCTCCTGTAATAATGACTTCTCTGAGGGGTTCCCTGTCTTCAAGGGGTGGGATAGACCCGACACACACGCGCGAGCACACCCACACACTGTCTCACACGCTGAATGGTCTCCCATGGCAGTATCAGTAGGACATTGTCAAGCCAGACAAAAGGCCTTATCTTCCTCTCCCCTTTCAGTCTGGGTGATTGGCCAGGAGAAATGAGGAGAAAAGGCCATGTCCTCACCCGAGCCACCACAAATGTCAGCCACCTTCCTATCTACAGACTGTGTGTGTGTGTGTGTGTGTGTGTGTGTGTGTGTGTGTGTGTGTGTGTGCATGATGGGAGATCTACAACATTTATCTGTCTGACAAGGCTGCAGAGGCCAGAGAAATCTTCCTGTCACTGTGTCACAGTCATGAAATATGGGAACCCACACACACACACTCACACACACACACACACACACACACACATGGATGCAAACACTGCAGCTGCAAATATAAGGTCTCAACGTTATATTTGCGGCTGCAACAATCAAGTCGAATATCTCAGCAACAAGTGGTTTCACATTGATGTGTATGTAGAGTAATAAAAATATGACTTGCACAAATGGAGTATGGGTAAAATCTTTTGTACTGAATAGAGGCCAGACTGAAAATGATGCACAATTTGTTCCCTGCCTCTGAACAAAAAAAGATAAAAATAAGACTTATTTTCCAGAACAGATCTTCAAATGGGTCAGTATTTCAGGGCATGAATAGAAGGTACAAATATATCTTATTTTTTATGACTATAACTGTCTATGTAGCTCACTTACTGAAGCTGTTTTTAATAACTGCTTCAAACTGAATGTCTATAAATCATATTTCTGTAGGCAGTGGTAGAATAAACTAAGCAAAGCATGAACATCAGTGATTTCTGGTCACATCAAAATCAGATAAAACAGTTTAGGTTTTCTTATCTTAAAAATCATTTGCAGTAAGTTGCATTGAAATTATGAGTTTCCTCAACTTTTCCATTTTTACAGAGTATGGACGTCCATTTTCGAGTCACGACAAAATGTAACGGTCAGCACTACACACACACTCACTCCTGTTATCTGAAGTTGTCTCCATGTTCACTGAACTGAAATCTCCCTCAGAACTTTCTGTTCTTTTTTCCCTCAGCTGGCTGAAATAACTGCAAATCTCACTCCTGCCTGCTGTCCACCATGTGACCTCTCATCCACCGACGCCCTCTCCTCATGAGCTTTCCATCACTAATTGAAGGATCATTTTAGCCACAGGATATGGCTGAAGACACTAATCAAGACCTTGTTAAGGGTCGTTAAGGGACAATTGCCCATAATTCCTCTAATCCACTGGATATTTAATTAATTAACCAGCAATTAGAGACCAACAACTGTACAGCTGGCATGTTCAAACCAGACAGCCAATTGTAGATTGGCTCTGCTGTGCCATTAATTAGTATTTGAAGTAATTTTCAATTATAAATCTGTCTGAGTGATGAATCCTGCTGCGTGTGAGACCAGGAGGACAGTACTTTGAGTTCTGGGGCTTGATCAGCAGAATCACTTTGAAGCCTTAAAGCGGGGCTACCTACCACCGACCCACCGCGATCAAAGTTCACAAACATCAGACTTTAACCCGGCTCACTGCTGACTTTTCACAGCATGTCCTACCAGAATGTTCTGACCAGGATGCTTCAACAGGAAAACACGTCTCTGAATTTAAAGGGATCTACTAATTCTCCACTCCACACCTGCGTAAGACACCTCTGAACTTAACAAACTTAACAAACTTAACATAATCTTGTATCTTGTGCATCAGATTTGGGATGAGAATGGGTTGGTCAGCTGGTTGTGTTTCTCAACAGCCATTGGATGGCTTGCTATAACATGTGATACAGATTTCACAGAATTAAATGCAATACTTTAGGTAATGTTGTCTTTTCATCAGGTGAAAAGTAGTTGCATTGATCCAATATTTCAGTTAATAACCGACAAAACTATCAACCTCAGCTGTACTGTTTGGTGCTAACATAATTTAATTACACGCCTGTGTGACAGTGTCAAAAAGAGACTTTATGGCAGAACAGTTGTATTAACTGCATCAGACCAGCCTTTACTGAACCCAGGGCTGCGGCACAAAATAGGTCACTGATTAAGTAAAATGCATAAGAACGCTCTGATATGTGAATGCATTTTCCTCATTAAAGGGAGGCCTTATTGTGTTTTATATGGAGGAGACGCTCAGTGAGACGAGCTTAAAAAAGACTAAATCTGACAGATGAAGTTGTGAGTAAAACAAGACATTTGAGGACGTCATCTTTATCAACATCTTTTCACCATTTTAAAACTAATAACCATTAATCCATTAATCAAGAAAATAATCGACCGATCTGTTCTATAATAATCAAGGAACCAAACATTCATGAATGAACATCATGTGCTGCATTCAAACTTAAAAAACTACGCAACAATATTCCTTTGTGACCACATTCATTCACTGATATGAAAATACTAAATATTTGTGAGAGTGACACCTTGGTTGTATTTTAATATGCAGCCTGGCTGAGAACCAGAGGGGATCAGTACACCTGGGTCGCCGGCTGAAAGGACGAGCGGCAAACAATGAACAGACGACAGCGGGGACAGAGAGAGGCAAACAAGTCATTTGAGTGTGTTACTAATGTGTCTGTGCAGCAGGTGGGAAATCTATTACTGCTGTTTTCTAGATGCCTCTCAGCACAAACAATGAGAGGCAGAGAGGAGGAGGAAAAAACTGTGCGTGAGGGGAAGACGGGGACGGATAAAGACAGGCTACAGAATCAATTAGTCTTGTTAGGAGCAAGTTCACACACACACACACACACACACACACCTGCCCTCCACCTCGTCCCTCCCATGCGGAGAGGGCCACCCGCAGACCACACGCCATCACAAAAGAGCGAGGATGGGGCGGCATTTTATCTCCCCTCTTCCTCCCTGCCTCTCCCTTGCTGTCTGCTTCTTAAAGTGCGGGCTTCACCAGCCCCCCTGCAGAGATCATTCATCCACACGCTAACACACACACACACACACACACACACACACACACACACACACAGTGGGCTTTTTTTTTTTTTTTTTTTTTTTTGAACGCTAATTAGTGCTCAGACCGCCTGCCCAATTATTACCAGCCGTGCTCTAATTAGGACTTATTTAAAGTGCTCGTCAATTAGTCTTTAACATCATTGTCTGCCTGAGGGAGCTGGACCGGTTAACACTTCCTGAACCAGAGGCAGAGCGCAGGGGTTCACACGCAGCAACAGTTTGGGTCCAGCTCAGCACAGCGACAAAAATAACAGCTAAAGGGCTATTCCACATCACTTAAGTCAACATGTGGAACACCGGAAAAACAGTCGTGCTGCGTCTTCTGTTGCTCTGGGGGAGCTTTGTCGAGTCAGAGACATGAACGCTGATCCTGTGATCGATTATTTTCAAGGTGGAGCTGCATTACAAACCGTATTTAGGAATATGTGGGCGTTTAACAGGCAGGGAGAGAAATGATGATAAATGTAGGATGCAGGGTTTTTGCAGGTTGATCAATAATAGCAAGGTTTCTCCCTGGTTTAAATTTGTGTATATAGTTGTGTTTTAATTGTATTGCTGTTGATTTTAAAGGAATTTTAGATACATATATTGTATCTCGTGTTGCACTGTAGTAATAGAGAATAATAGAATAAACTAAATCTTGAATCTGAATCCAAAGTTCCTACTTTGACTGTTTCTTGAACCTTGAATAGCAGCTACTGTAATGCTGCATTCACATTAAATGTAGGAACAGGAAAACTCAAAATTGTTGTGTGATTGTTGTGACAGATGTGTGCAGCTTTAAAAAAAAAAAGATAATATAGGACTGTGTCCATTAAATACGGGTTGAAATACTTTGACTGACAGACTTTAGCTTGCACTTACATATAATTCAGCAACAAGTTGGATATTCTGAAAAGAGTTTCCTGGTTTGAGTGTTGATGTAAATGCTATTTATCAGTTAGAAACTAATAATTAGGATAACGCCGATATGACATGAATACATCACAAAAGTCTGTATACTTTAGCCTCTGCTGCATCAATTTAACCACTGTCATTTAAGTCTGTGCTCCTGTAGATCACTGGAATTCCCTTTTAATATTAACACAAACTGACTGCCCTTATGACTTGAGAATCCTCAGTCTCTGAAAACCTTTTGAAGTCAGTTGAAGCTACTCCAGAACACAATGTTGAACCAAAGATCAAGGTCGTTCTCCTTATTTTTCTAAAACCCAACACATTAGAGATTCTTATTTTTCACACGAGTGGAATAATATACAATAGAAAGCTTTAGGTTACTTGCACAACACTAATTCTCTGAGTAGCACTAGTAGGTAGATTCTCACAAAGGCAATCCCCTCCTCTGCAAATTCACAGAGGCTCTTATACCATAGACTCACAAGTGCTGTGTCTAAACTGAGGACAGTCTCCAAACTTTTGTTGCTAAAACTGCGTGGAAACACTTGAAATTCCCAATAGTCTGGTATCGTGGGTGTTTGGTCTGAGGATGGTTAAGCTAGTTAGCCCTGATACAGAAAGACAGTAGCTTATTATTGACAAGTTATGCATCATATAAAGGCTGAGGACCCTGATGTAAATGTCATGACTGCCAGACATTTCTAAATGCGATAATAACAAACCTACGCCCCTTAGATTGATTTCAAGGATACGCCTTATGAAGGGCTAACCTTCAGAGTTTGGATTGGATCTGCCTTGCAGGTTTTTTTTGTCGTTGTCTTAATTGTTTACAACCAGTTTTAGCAACAAAAGCTGGGAGATTGTCCTCAGTCTTCATAAAGTGTTTAGAGAGTGACATGTGAGTCTGGGGTGAGCGTAATGGTATGAGAGCTTGTGTGAATATGCGAGGGGGTGTGCTGCGTAGCGAGACGTCGAAATGAATGCTATGAAAGAGAATTTTTTTAAAAAACTGAGACCAAAAGGACTGTTTGAATTGAGTCGAGGTAGAAATCACTCACAGCGGCTGACATGTGGTCCCTGTTGATGAATTCTTTCAATACCATAACTTGTCATTATTGATGCGTCTGTTGTTTGTCTATGAATGTACAGTGTCTTATTTCTCTGTGCCTTTTGTGTTTGACACGTTCCCTGAGGGGCTGGTAGGCAATCGTTCACCGACGTCTTCAGTTTACAGCTGTCTCACAGATGAATCAAATACTTTTGTTCAGTTCTTTTGCATTTGCAGTTTAACAAGCTGCATTAACAGCCTCCCATAATGCCATCTTCTGTTTGTTGGAAAACCAGCAAATATGTGAAACCTGAAGGAGCCACATGCATTTAACTGTTTAACCCTCAGTCTTATTAGATTCATACCAGGACAGCAGCATAACAGAAAACTCACATGACAGCTTGTGCAACATTAAAGTATAAAGGTGGTCCATTTTAAAGTGGAAAAGACACAACTGTTTTGTTGTGAATTTTATGTCTTATACACAGGTATTACTGACGAGGGACAAGTGTTTTGTTTTTCATTGAATGGGGTGTTTATATGCTTGCATTTGAAGTTTAATTACCATTTTTTCCCTGGGAGGGCATAGTTCAGTGTCTGATAAATGTCTTTTTTTAAAGTTCAAACTGCACATTTTTTACTGCATTTCACCGTGACCAATCCAAGGCACAGCTGTGCGATAATCCAGCTGTTTAAAGACACCGTAAAGCAACAGTAAATATGAGTTTGACACGCCACGGAAACATGTTATTAACCACCCAGCCAAATCTGAATGATTAAAAAAGAAAAAACACTAAATATAATGAGCAGTTTTCTCTGCTCTGAAGCAGTGGGGGCGTGTCCACTCCGCTGTCTCGGTGTCAAACACCACTACGACCTGAAAACAAACTGAAACATGGACACGCCGTGTAGCAGACATGACCACGGCTCTGGTACGTCACCAAGCCATGTTTCAGGTCCGACCAAAATTTTATGAACGTAGAAAAACTCTTTAAAATCTGCATCACTATATGCCACATCTGTCAGGCGGATCGATTATCGTCAAAGTTTGAGAGAAATAAGCCTTTTGTGTGCACAGATGGAGATTTTTTACCACTACTCATGAAAATATAATATATAATTCCACACTAAGCAGGGTCTAATACCCAGAGTATCCCTGGGCTGGGACACTGACGTTTTACTCACGTTGCTATATTGCCTTTTAAACATATTCTAAAGCTGATTTTCTTTTTGTTTTTTTTTCCTAGAGTATCATCCATTTATGCAAATCTACTTCCTGCATTGTTAAGTGAAATCAGAATCTGAATATTATTCTGCCATCAGTTAAAAACATTTTCTGCGTGTCAGTGTGTGTCAGAAGCTCAGAGGAGAGAGCCACTTGTTCGCTCGTCTATGATTGAGGCTGCTGCTGTTTAACTGATACTTCAGACGTGACTGATTCAAAAATAACGCTAATAACGAGGCTAAGGTTGCTATAATCCGTGTCATGCGGGGTCGTGGGGAGTGCATCAGATAGTTGTAAACTCCGTTCCCTCCTCCCTTCCTCCTCACAGCAGTAATCTGTCTGTCAGTGTGTTGCCAGTGGCTCCCTGTGGGCGGCTGTCTGTTTGAGGCTGTTTTAATTAATTTCCAATCAGAGCAAAGTAAATTCATTAAGCACTCACGGCTCTGTTTGAAGACACGCATACACGCGACGAACATACACAACACATACACATGAACCGTATGTCGCAGCGAGCGTTTACGTCAACCTATGAATGTGATATGCACTAATAACACTGTGTCAGGTCTTTACATGTATGTATTCAGTTGCATGGCTGCACTGTCAGTAAATAAAATAAATACTGTTTACCAGCAGAAGAAAGAAGCAACAGATCAGACGGAAAACAAACACCATAAAAATCTGACACCGACTTTGAACAGGATACAGAAAGGAGGCTCAAAATATAAAACAAAAAAAAGGATTTACTGACTATGACAAAGAGGTAAACCTCCAGAAAAGTGTTTTTGTTTGTATCATATCAGGTTTGCCTCCAAATTTAAATATACGGTACTGAATATAATTTATGTACACGTGTTTTAATATTCTGGTTGAAGACCTTGACCCTTTAAGAACCAGGATTTTTCATAACCTTCCAAAACATCCAATACTTCATTCAGAAAAACTATTCACAAGCGTGTTTTCTGATCTGCCCTCTCTATGTTAAGGGAAACGGTGCCACTATAACAACGTGTTATTTATGCCTTTTCTCCTGAGAGAGGTGTTGGATTTGTTCATTTTTAACGGGGGGTAAGGAGGGGGTACACCGTGGATTTATCAACACAGCAGCGTTAACCTGCTTGTACTTCAGAGCCGTGGTCGGGGCCACAGATTCTAACTTGCACAAAGCTCAGTCACATCCATGAGTCAGGAAGACTAACAGCAACTAAACAACCTTTCTGCCGCTGCTACCGGCGGACGGACAGAAGAATGGCAGGTTAACAAGGGGGACGCATTTTGGTAATTTTGCTAACAAGGTGAATGGCATCCCCTCTCACATCGTCTACTCGGTGTCATCTTCAGTACGTGATTAAACAATCACTGCTGACATTTCCTGGTGAAGACGAGACAAATTTTATCCTGATGGCAGACAAAGGGTCAGGAGGTCACGAAGATCATTAGGACACCTTAAAAACTTAATGGAAATCTGTGCATTAGCTGCAGGGACAGACCAACCAGCCTGGTATGAGACACTTCAGGTTTCATCCTACAGAACTCGAGCAGCTGAAATCTGAACGTGCAAACCTGAAGGAATGTTGACACACAGACGGCTGGATGCAGAGTGTAGGTGGGAGGAGGCTGCTTTGGTTTAAAAGGAGGATTTATCAGGTCTAATCTCCCAGCAAACAGATCAATCTACTCTTAACACTTCGATACACACACACACACACACACACACACAGTATGTATATTTAGCTCAGTGACTCTCTCTCTCTCTCTCTCTCTCTCTTTAGCCTTGTCCTTGTCAGAAGAAGTGGCAGAGGGAGAGAGAGAGCGGAAAACAATGTTGTCAAACGAAAGAGAAGAAGAAAGAGGAAGGCAGGGAGTCAAAGAAGAAGAATGATTGAGGAAGCGAGCCTGGAAGAGAAAGAAGAGGAGGAGGAGGAGGAGAGTCTTCTTAGAAGGCTAAAAGGATTAGTCCTCTCATCTCTCCTGGATCACAATGTTTCCTGGGCCTATGTTTGATCAGCGATTGTGTGTGCGTGTGTGTGTGTGTGTGTGTGTGTGTGTGTGTGAGTGAGAGAGTGTGTGAGATGTTTGCTCTGATATTGACGCTGCCTCATTCTGATCCTATTACACGGCAATAAACGTCAGCTACCAACATGGGGATTACTGAGTGTGTGTGTGTGTGTGTGTGTGTGTGTGTGTGTGTGTGTGTGTGTGTGTGTGTGTGTGTGTGTGTGTGTGGAGATGTGTGCAACACTCATGGTTTTTGGCTGGACCTTTTATCCTCCTTACAGAACCACAGTCTCACACACACACACACACCCTATGGTTTGTGGTACTATCCATGTGAGGACTGGAGAAGCACAATATTTTATATTTACCACAAAATTAAACATTTCAGCAAAAGAAAAGAAAATTCTGACAAACTGAAACAGGACATCAATATCATCAGCTCTTTATGTCATATATAATAACAGACACCAGTTTCATTTCAGCTCACAGCGGGGATCTAAACACACTTTCAGCTAGAAGAGCACTCAGAGAGCACAGACCTCCACCGAGGCCAACAGTCCACTCTTCTATGATATGCAGATGTTGCAAACTGCATGATCAGTATTACTGCTTGTACTCGTGAAGCGTAAAGTTCAAACATTTTGCCTTAATATATCTGACCGGTGGAGTTTATTGCAGATAATTAGTCTGAGAAACGTTTTCATCTTGTTACATGTTCTACATCATTTTCATATCTTTTATCATTTTTGTCTTTTGCGTCGTTTTCATCCTTATGAATTTTATTTACTTTTTGACTTATTCTACATCTTTTATTTCATTTTGATCATTATGTCTTTGACATCCTTTTTGTCTTATACATCATGCAGAAATTATATGCACTGATAGATACACCAAGTAATTATTTGCACGACCACAAGAGGTCACGTGTCAAGAAGACTTTTATTTAAGCAATTAAACAAATGGTTGTTGATGTTGTTTGTTTAGCGAGGACAGTCTACAGTCTACGTGTCAACAAACAAAAATAACAAGGAAAAAAGATCTACAGAATGGATGAAAACGAAAATGGAGATTGGCCATTGCAGTGCGGCTGTGAACAATGAGCTCTTTCAACATGAGGACTTTTGATTGTCATGTAATACCAGATAACTCATTGTCTGGTGATCAGTTTTTGAGAAGCCTGACTTTCTGTTGCACTCTGTTCTTCACAAAGCCCAAACAAAAGCACAAAAGCTACTCGGTGAAAGTGACATGAAGCCGCCGGGTCCAACTGGATATAGATTTTACACCAAAATCTGATATTTGTCAGGGTGGGGACGCCTCTGAATAAACATTTAGTCCATAACACTAAATCACACCAGAGTAATGAACAATTAAGGTCAGTATTGGCTCCAGTATATTTTAAAGCACTTGGTATAATGCTTTTCTACTTTCATCAAAAGAGAAAGAGGTTCCTTAAACCAATCCGTCCATCGTCACGCTCACTCCTATCCCTCCCTCCTTCCTTCCTTCCTTTCTCTCCTTCTTTCTATTCCTTCACACCATCCCTCCCTCCCTCCTCTCTCCCTGTCCACCCCCCATCCCTCCTATTGCCTTTCTTTCTTACAGAAAAATCTAAAAGGCTGACATGCAAATGGGGCTTATTAAATCCTATTAGGCCGTCTGTCACAAGCCAGCAAAGAGAGGGAGAGCGAAGGGGGGAGGAGGAGGAGGAGGAGGAAGAGGAGGAGGAGGAGGAGGAGGAGGAGGGGGGCAGGAATGAGAGACATTATGATTTGAGCGAGGGAGAAACAGAGCGAGATAAACTGAGAAAAAGAAGGTCTGGTGGAAAGAAAGTGGTGAAAGAGATGCTTTTTACTACCAGCTCCTAGCCACTGTGTTTGTGCAGATATCTCCTGTGCATGAAATTAAGATCATGATCGATCATTTTTATAGGATAATTGTGACCTCAATTCATGCTTAATTGGTTCTATAGAGTCCTTTACTTTCTCCTGAAACCTGCTGCAGGTTATCGTGTGACTTTTTAATATACCCATTTTATCGTATCGTTTGAGACGTAAATGATGGAGGCTTTTTAGGCCAATTTCTGATCAGTATAAAACTGTATCCTCTGAATGAAAAGCAGCAGCTATCCAGTTCAGTTTGACTTGTGCACATTCACAAAGTGGAGACATGAAGGAGAGGAGGTACAGCCACGTCTTTGTGTCTGTATCACTGGAATCATCGGCGATTTTGAAAGAAAGCATTCAAACCTTTTCAGGCTCGAATCAAGCCTCTCAGCACAGGTTTTATACATGAAAGTGGTTCTCACAGTGGAAGTGCTAATTGGAATTGACAGTAATGAAACACAAAGCAGGTGCTCGTGATACACGGAGAGAGGCACAGGTAGAAGGCCAGCGTGAGGTCAGTACGCACTGGTCTTTGTTTTTAGTCACGTCAGGAAAATAAAGGTTTTTTTGACTTGTACTTTAACAAAAGCAGTGTGCCTTGAATGTCTGAATGAATCAAATTCCTACAATATTTTTTTCTACTGTTCCATCTGCCTACATTAGTTTTCCATTCACTGTATACAATAAAAGTCAAACTCTTGAAACTTGTTTGAGTTGTGTAACCTGTGGGGCCGTTTGAAATTGCGTTTAAATGTGAGGAAAACAAAATGTTAAACTGAAATGTTAAAACTGTAATGACTCGTTCCAATTCAAAGATCAGTTTAATGAACGATTCTCTATTATTTTTTGTTAATTTGTTGTATTAATGTACCATATACATTAAATCAGTGGATCACAACCCAAAATAGGTTACAGAGCTGTTAATTTTTTATTTACCCCTAGAAATGTAACAGCCACCTCACTAATTATTAAAACTATAAACCAGCAGATTAGCTGCACCACTTTTGGTGCAGAAACTAACTTGTAACCTGAAGCCTGGCGAGATGGATTCTCGCGTGAAACTCTTAAATCCAGCTGCCTCGCAAGGAAGTCAGGAAGGTAACAGGAACTAGTTCAGTTCAGTCTGGACCAAAGTGACCAACCAGCCAGCCAGCCGACTGTCACTGACTGTGCAGCTAATAGAAAAGAAACTTAATTCACTGCATCATTGAAAAGCTCAAACCGCTTCATTACTCCAACAGCAGAAAGAGGAGACAGATTTCTGAATTCATAATAGCGTGCTGTAGATTCTTTAGATAACAAGCCCTTATTGGTACACCTCTCTCTGAGACATCACAGAGGTAGTAGGACGTATTTAACAGTTTAAGTGAAATTACCCTTAATTAGATACATTTTCTGGTAATTAACACGCGAGCAGACCTGTGACAGGTTAATGATGGAGGATGAAGATACTGAAAGTTACAGTAAAATTATCACCTTGTGAAAGTGTAATTTATACGACTGCTTGGCGCACTTTTCACAAACATTAAATCAACCAATTTTAAGCGCCATCGGAGTTTTCTCTTTGCTCTTAATCGCGGTTCTCATTGTCTTTTCTTGGCACGATTGGTGCTGGCGGGACAAAGTCGTGTACGTGAGCTAAACACTTCATGTAATCTGAATTTGCTCTGGGCAACATATTACAGGTTATTACTCCTCTCCTCCTTGTTCTCCCTCTCATCCCTCACTTCTCCTCCTCTCTGCTGCTCCTTCTCTTTGATTTTCTTTTTCAGTGATGAGACAGAGAGGAAGAAGGCCGCCTTTCTCCTGCCTGTCAATTATCCCCCCTGTCCGTCTCTCCGTCCGGCTTAATTGGCGTTTGGGAGACGCTAGCGCCGTCCCAGCGGGCTCGGACAGAACAATGGAGGCCCATATAGCTGACCGGCCCTCGGCTCAGCCCAAATTGAATTGGAAATCTTCCATCTTCTCTTTAGCATAACAAAAGGGGTGCAGGGTTTTTAGACAAAGGGCCCGTTTTAATGGAGAAAATCAATCTCTGGGAGGAAGCGGCCGCATTGTCTCCCATCAGCTGTACAGGTGTGTCTCGCCCACGGCGGCCTTAATCAGAGGTGGCAGGGGAGAGATCTGGAAGCTACATCTCTGTCACTGTGTGGAAGACTGGCAGCCGGGGTGGAGGGAGGAAGAGGAGCGTGTGCCTGTGTGTCTGATGTGGTTCAAGCATGGACACTGCGAAAGTTACAGCTTTACATCCCCTGTGGACTGGACCGAATCTCAGCACAATGAACTCTTCCTGATGGCTTCAGGAAGGCCAGATGTGTGATAAACACATTTCCAAACTGAGCAGATTAAGTGTTCTGCGCAGTACCCTAAACTCAAAGGAGAACCCTACTGCTGACACCGGACGAGTCAAATCTTTACACCTCATCCCCTACGACCAAGACCTTCAGTCTTGATGGAAAACACTTGACCATCAGCAGAGGTTAAAACACATTTTTCATTTGAATCCAGGTGCGACTCACTTATTCAAGTCTCACGTGTTTTCAGTCTAGTTATGAACAGAGCTGGAGCCTTGAAACTTGAGACTCAAATACACTTGACTTACAATTTTCATGTGAAGACTTGTGACATGAGTGAAAAACTGGACATGGACTTGACCCAAAAGACTTGTGACTTCACCCTGAAGACCTGTGCATTGAGACTGGCAACGAGAGTTGTTCTGAACTTCCCCCAAAACACCTGTGACTTTACCGACAGACTAGTGTAGACTTACCCTAAAAGGCTTGTAAATTTACCTGAAGGGCTTTAAACTTTATCTGCACCTTCTCCTTACAGGAAGTCAAGTTGTAAATCCAATCACTGATGACTCTTTCAGGAAATTTTTGTGACAGTCAAATACAAAAATGTTTGCTTTGAGTTGTCAGTGTCAGGTTCTCCATGTCGGGGTTTTACTGCTCCTTTATCAGGATGTGATGGCTGAAAGAACCTTGGAGTCTTGCTCGCTCTATGATATGCTGCTACGCTGATGTTCAAAAGAGGAAGCGTCTATTGAAAAGAGGGATATAAAAATCCCCAGAGCTCAGCTTCTTCCCCGTCTTCTCTTGAAGGAGCCAAAAAGAAAAAAAAAAAAAAACAAACCTGCCGCCAAGAGAGAAGATTTGGAGAGACATGGATTTGGTGGCTGAGATTGTTGTCAGACTACAATGTTGAGAAGGTACAAGTGAACAAAGTGGATCGCCTGGAGCTGAGAGGATACTGTGGATTACAGTGGCAGAGAGCTCGCTGTCCTCTCTGCTCTGCCTCTCACATGTGCACACACAGCTTTATTATCAGCTGGAGCGAGAAATAAATCAGAGAAGCTTTCATTCCTCTTCCAAAAATTAGAAACTGACCAAAAAACACCATGAAAAATCACAAATAGGCACATTAGCATGAGGCAGCACAGTGGCTCAGCAGGTCAGGTTAATGAGAAACTCTACATTTCAGGTCTGAATGTATGTATTAAGGGCTGACTCACCGCGCACCAAAGCTGAAAACACCAGGCGCTCTTCTGAAAACACCCAGCTGGCAGTGCTTGAGAGCGCTTTGGAGTTGCAGCGCTTTGGTTGCTATGATACGAAACATCCGCAGAAGTAACGGTTAATTTATGTGTCGCAAGCACCTAATTTCGCAGAGAGTTTTTGCCGTCGACAAATACTGAATGTAAAAATGTCGGCACGAGGTAGAGCACTTTGCTGTGGTCCTTGCTGTTGGTGAAGGGACGGCTGGAGCACACAGAGGAAGAGGACGGACGCTCAGGTTAATGTGGGTTCTCAAGACTTTGTGGGCGAGGAAACATCGCGGCGAGTGCCATCGTTCTGAAGTTGGACAGGGTCCGGTTCAACGAGTACTTTCATATGAGCAGGACGCAGTTTGCAGCAGGGATACATGCTTATATTTTTAAGCACTGGTCCCATGGATCCCACTCACTAACCCAAAAAAGTTATCAGTTAAAAATATCAGGTTAGCAGAACAGATTTTTGTGGAATATCTTTGGGATTTAGAGCAACAGAGCAAAACATTTAAAGACATCAAATTATATGGACTGTTTTCTGACATTTTATAGATGGTGCAGCCCTCGATTAAACATCACAATTAACTTTATTCTTTGTCGTTTTTTGATAACCGCAACTAAATAAAACAGTTTGAGCAGGTACAATCAAAAATAGACTTGGAAAGTAAAAATAGACCCTGGCAGGTCTTTAATAACAGCAGGTCTTCTGATGTTCAAGTTTTCATGCACGAGTAAACACTGACTTCTTACTTTATTTATTTTATAAATGGATTAAAAAAAAATCTACCTCTACTACTTTAAATGTCAAGTATGAATGCGCCCAGCTGAGGTCCGTGTGAAAAGTAGTTTTTGTGCATTAACTTGGACAATAGCGTCATACCTTTTGGATTTAAGTGTGATGGGTGTTTCCTTGAATGATTTCATTGTCCAAACATTATTTGTGAATGAGGCCATAATCTGCCACAGCTAACTGACATCTTTCTCTCTGCCTGTCTGTTTCCTGTTTTTCTGTCAGTGTCTCTCAGCCGGTCTGTCGGTGCTGTTAAGGAGTAGTCTTTCAGGTCTGGGTGTTTTGATAAGGTGAGTGTTTGTGTTTATCTGCGCGCTCCCAGCTCTGCGCATTACCATGAGAATGGTTTAAGCCCTGTGCTAATCCTCTGTGTCTCTGTTGTAATAAATGTCTTCATTCACACACTCCGCGGCAGAGAGGGGATAGGAATACACGGCGACAGCAAACATATCGCCTTCCCAAGGATGATGCAGTCAAACATGTCACCTTGTGTTGACCTGAAACTGTAGCATCTGTCTTGGACCAATCAACACCGTCAAGAAATACTCAAATTTGCGCGTGACATCAGATGAAAACAGCATCGTTCTGCACATTTTTAGTTTTTCAAAAAATTGTTGGTACATATATCTGAGGCCTATATTTAAAATGAAGTAAAAGTAAATATCTGCAGTGTAACAGGATTGTTCAGTCAGTATGTTTGTCAAGTAAATACATTTGATCAAATATAAAATATTACAGCTTACAGTTCAATGACTCATGTCAAAGCAGGAAGCTGTTCAAAGACCTGAGAGCAGCTGCAGAAACTGTTTTTATCCTACAGAACTGATGAAATATCAGTACAGTGAACTGTAAAAACTAAAAGGCTGAGAAAACTCAACATTTCAAGGAAACTTATTTCAGTAGGATTTTGAGTTTTGACTCCAACTCATACTCTTAAGTTTTTATGAACTAATGATGGAAAGTGAAAGGAGTTCTCCTGAAGTGTTTTTTTTTTTTTTAACATCGTATTCATATATATATATAAAAATATAAATAACTGTTGAAAGAAACTTTAAGATATAGCCAGGCCAAAGAAGAGGAGGATGGCTGTGGGTGGTGTTTGTGGTACAGGGAAATAGTGGCAGAGTGAGACCTCGTACTTTCTCTGTTCTGAAGAGCAGCTATGCTTGGTCTGACAACCATCCACCTTTTCAATTTGTGTATTTCTCCACTTCTTTCTCTACTCGTCTCTGCCTCTGTTCCAGGTTATCCATCCAGGTGATCTGTGGTGGCGAGAAGACGGACTCACCAACGTGCTAACAGTTTCGGCTGCACCACAAATTTCACTTAACATTAGTTATCTGTGCAGATAAGTAGCTGACAGTAAAAAAAATTATCTCTGTCTCTGGTTGTAATGTTTGTGTCTGTGTTTTTCCTGTGTGCCTCTATAACGTGTTACGTTAGCCAATCACCAGCATGATTAGATCTTGGTACAGGCATGCTGCGTGCTTATTGGTTCACTGATGAGAAATGCTCTGTAGATACTGAAATTTGCATCGAATGACACTGGAGTTTGGTCAGTTTGATCGGTGCTATAAATGTATTGAAGTTTGGTACCCAGCCCCAAGTGGAAGCCAAGACGGAAATCTGTTTCTCTATTTTTTAAAAGATTTCTTTTCAGTATATTGAGCCGAGATGCAGAATTAATCACAAATGGTCACCACATGCTTAGTATAAATACAATAAATGTGCATATGAAGGATCATTGTGCTTAAAACCTGTCATGTGGACATGCATGTCCTATACCTTTTGAGCCATGTGAATATCATTTTAATAGCTTCTGACAGGCACTTCAACACTGTAGATACAGTAAATACAGAGTACAGATAAATGCAATGGATTTGCTGCATTTCTTTTCATTTAGCACGATCCAACATACTATTTCCAAAAAGAGCATTCAGTGTGTGTGTGGGTGCATTTTAGAGGAGCTATTTCGAGCTGTTTCAAATCTCTGTGAAGCCTGGATGTTGTATAATCTCTGACGGGGACAAACTGGATTCAAACAAAATGAAGGGTTGATGTAAAGAGTGATTCTCTGACAGGTGAGCGGCAAATGGGAAAGCCGTTATGACTGTCGTGATTATAAGCTGTGCGTGAAATGTGAAGGGTCTCAAAGCCTGTATCTGACACGCAGGACCCTGGAGAAACCTCAGATATCCAAAAATTAAAGGAGCTATTTAGTTATTTTTATCTGTACTGTAAAATGCATGTATATCCATGCAGATTGTCATAGGATACGTCATTCACACAGTTATAACATGTCAGTCACAACAGCTTTATTTTATGAAATGTCACAGATGTAATTATAGTTTATTGGATTCAAATAAGGATGAGCAGCACAGCAAACACTGATTCTCCGCTCAGTTAGTTTTTCAATGAGCCATTCTCACTCTCTCTCCACTCTGTGCCTCACCCCCCCCCCCTCCCCCACGTCTCCCTTGAGACTCACCCCGGTCACCCGGAGTTTTCACCACACAAAGCAGTCTATTAAAAAGCCTTTAGCGAGGCCATTCACTCGCAGTCTGCTTTCGCTGAGATGAGGAATGGGTTTAGGGTTAAGGTTGGAGTGTGTGTGTGTGTGCATGGGGTGGGGGGGGTTTGTTGATGTTTAGCATGTAAGGTCTAGGCCTTTGGGCCGTCTGGAACATCACACCCAAGGGGTTTAGCGTGTCAAACGTCATATAATCCCATATAATCCTATATAAATGTGTTAATAATACTAATACTACACACTGTATGTTTCATTCCTCATCCTTACAATTGTAATTCAAGTCTGACATAACATTACGTCACAAATCAAAAGAAAATATCACAGTGCTGCCGGCATCGTTTGACTGATCTCCTGGAGGAGCAGTTCACAAACTCCACAGCAACAAACACCAGACAGGTGCTCGTACTGTACAGTCAGCACACACTCATCATCGTGTGTGTGTATGGGTGTGTGTTTAAACACTGAAGAGGAGCTGCCAGGATCGCAAGCTAGTCACCCACTTAAAAATGATCAATTTTAGCACAACACACGCTGCATCCCAAAGTAAAGACGCACCAAAACCACATGGTATTTGAAATGCAAAGAAAAAAATATTTTCCTGTTGTTTACAGCTTGCATTACTTAATGTTGTGGGGTCTGAATACAAAGTACCGTCCCTGATTGTCAGCAGGATTATGGAAAAACTACCGGCCCAGTTTTCATGAAACCTGGTGGAAGGATGTAGCATCGGTCAAGGAAGAAACCATTAAAGTTTGGAGTGGATACACAAATTATTTCATTTTTGTTGCAAGATAGCATTTGGCCTCTGCAGAATAAATTATATCTTATCCAGTAAATCCAACTTGAAAAAGTCAACTTAAACTTTCAAATAACTACTGTTGTTATTCCAGTAATACATGTGAACATAACAAACAGAAATCGATTATCACAAATGTACCAAAGTAATTCTGTTACTTCACTTCAACTTTCACCACATAACTCCTCTCACTCTAAGCAAACACAAATTAAGCCTCAGTAGATCTGAGGGCCAAGGTCATGCAAGCCTCAATGTGAAGATCAACCATTTCTATTCCCAGAGAGCATCTCTGTCAAGATTCTTTACTAATGGCGAAGGCTGGGACGGCACAGCGAGGCAGAGACATAGAGCAGGACGGAGCAATAGAACAGAAGACGCCTGAAACCCACAGTTAGCCTTTGCACCTTCCTGTTTGAAGAAGATGAAGGGATCTGTGGGGAGGAAGGTGAGATGGCAAACCTCTTCAACCCCTTTGATGCTCAAACGGCAGCAGGAGATCAGAGACGGCCAGATGGAGAAAGGGAACGGAGGGAAGAGCAACAACATATTGTGAAAAGACGGGAGAGAACGAAAGCGTAGATGGAAGGAGGAGAGTAAGTAGAAAGACAGAGATGGAGATCCACGGCAGCAAAAACATCCATGTCAAAGATACGTCTCCCTGGCTGTGTTAAGTGCACTGGTATCGAAGCAGAGCATTTAGTCTGGTGCTGTCCTATACACAAACACATAAAAGCTACAGAATAGTGAGGATCTCCATGCCGACATGTGTGTGTGTGTGTGTTTGTACTGATGTGTGTGTTCACCACAATAAGCAGATTGTCTAGCCAACATGCATCTTTCTGTCCAGCAGCCAAATGGAAAATGACACCAAGGCATTGGCTTTGCGCTGCACACACATACACACATCTTTGTATTGCTACTGCTACGAGGACCCTCTGTGATTAAATTCATTCTTTAATCCCCAGCCCAAAAACAGCTTTGATCATAACCCTTACAATTACCGTGTCCTCGGACCAAACAACATTCCTGCATTAAAAAAAAAAAACAACACACACAAGGGCCTGTCTCAGTAGGGACATGGTAGACATTGATGAGTCTGAAGGTGAATCAGATGCCAAAACACTGTAGTTATTAGTCGTCATGCATTGTTACAGTCGGCAGGTAAACTGTAGAAAGGTAGCACAAACTGTATATTACAAGGTAATCTACATGGGATGTGCATATTTGATTGGACAGAGCGGTTTGTTACACAGAACCACCTGAGAAGACGTCCCTGGACACTGTTTGGAAAAGGGGAGACACTTTCAAAAAACTAAAAAAAAAAAACACTGATCGCTTTCTGTACGAATGTCCAGACATTGTTGATGGTAAATGTATTCAGTTAAAGCAATAAATACCTCAGAGTGCAATAAATATGACCCGAGAAAGGTGAGTTTATGCGTTTAAGTGATTTATGCACGTTTTGTTCAACACACAGACGTAGTTTACTACAAGCACACACACTCATGGTTTGCAGTGGGATGAGAGATGGATGGGCAAATATTGAGCTGTGACAGAGTAAACAATGCCCTGGTAACCAGATGGCTGGACTGACACACACACACACACACACACACACACACACACACACACACATTTGACAATGTCTATCAAATCTCAATAGCTGGAGGCTCGAATGAAAACCACCGCAGGGAGAGACAGAATGAGAGGCTTGTTTTACAGCTCAGATATCCTCAACCCATTTATCATCGTCTCTCTCTCCGCATCTGAACATCCTTCTCTACCTCCATCCATCCAACACTTACTTCTCCCTTCCCTACATCTCTTTATCTCCTCTTTCGTTTTATCTTTTCTTTTCCCTGTTCTTCCTGACAGCAAATGAGCTGACACAGACGCACATGCCTTGAGAAGAAACAGACATGGTGAAATGTAAAGAGGTCTATTAATAAACCATAATAATTCCATCCACTATCCTTCCCCATGAGAATAAAATCCATAAGTCCAGTTTGAGCAAATTAATGTGAGTTTAAAGGCACAAAAAAGCATAAAATCCTATGAGACGGGATTTTACAACCCTGGAAAAGTTGAGAACAGGTTCAACCTTTTTGCCACACGACTCAACCCCTGCTGTGCAAACACCAAACTTATATTGACAGGCAAACCAGGAGACTTCTCAGTGCAAGAAATGGACTTGTCAAGGCCAGAATGATCACCTACACTTATCAATAAAGCAATATGCAAATAGTGCAACTCTGCAGAAAACAGATGCACACAGAGCCACTGATTCAGAACTGTGGACAGCTCCTTCACTGCTGACGGCCTCAGCTTCAGCACCACGGCCAGCGACACCTCAGCCTCCTCCTTTTTTAATGAATTTAATATTTGCGCCCAAATTAGAGAGCAGAGCACAAACAATGCACTGGTGCAAGAATGATTGTTTCTGATGCTGTGACAGGAGACTTGCTTGCTCACATGATCATGTCAGAAACTGTGCGGTGGACATGTGAGACCTTAATACCTTGCAAAATTATGTGTAAGGCCAAAAGTTTAGGTAACTTTTGTGTGATAAATGCAAACTTTATTCTGCTTGATGCACTTCTCTCAGCGTCTGTGCTACTTGCATCCACATATGGTGACAAATTTAAGGGAAAAAAAACATAAACCGGCTTAGTAAGGTCACCACAAATCAAAAACTGTAATATTTATTAAAGAGGCCTACAAGTATTTAGGATTGTACATAATTGCTGTGTCATCCCCTCTCTCCCTTTCCTGTCTGCTCCTCAGCTATCCTGTCCAATAAAGGTAAAAAAAAAAGCCCAAACAAATAACCTAAAATAAAAGAATTCTGAATGTAAAGCCTTCATATAAAGGCAAGGCCATTTTTCACAACCTGAAAACCCCAAATGTGTTCTTTAATTGATTAAATGAAAGAGCTGCAGAGGATCCAAACAAAATCAATGAATTCATTCATCAACTTTTTAACATTGAGACCTGTGGAGTAAATGTTTTGAACAAGGATTTCTATCCTGAAGGACGATATAAATGCTTTTTGATTCAGTACAAACAGTGCTTCCTCAAATACCACGTTTCTCAATTATGATCTGGTACAAAAATTAATAGTCTTTATTAACTTAAGTGTTACTTAAAACTCCAAAGAAACAACTGGAAAATTACCTTCAACCCATTACAAAGTAGTACTCAGTTATGACATTTATACACATTATCATGTCAGTGATAGAGAGCATCATTTACACCTTAAACTGCCTTAGAAACTAGTTAGAAACTTAAGTCCAGTGTGGGAAAAAATATAACTATCCATCATTTTCATAATCAATTAATCTGTCAGTTATTTTCTTGATTAATCAATTAGTTGTTTGTTCCATAAAATGTCTAAGGGACTAAAGAATGCATAAAATATTTACATTTGAGAAGCTGAAATCAGAGAATTTGGATATATTTAAATTAAAATAATGACTTGAAATGATGAAATTAATAAAAAAAAAAAAAAACATTCGCTTCTACTGATGATTTAGTAAGTTTGACTGTGGACACGAAGCTCACCTGTTGTATGTTGACACTGTCAGACCTGTATGGTAGCTCCATTCAGGTAAAGTTTATAATGGTTTATAATGGTTTATAGCAACCAAATAAGGCTTTATGAGTAATGTGTTACCAATATGAAACAGAGCAAGCTGTGGTTAACTAAATACAAAATCTACTTAGTCAAAGCTGCTGCTTTGATGCCAACGTATTTACCACACACACTTGCACATGCACGTGCACACTTACAATTACCATATGCTGTTGTGGCGTCTTTGTATCTGAGGCCTAACCTGTATAATAGGTGTCACATTAGCAAGACAACAAATCAAACCATCCTTCATTTCCCAGGCCTCTCCTCTGCTCCACAGCTGTAGGCCTCTCTTTGTTGTCAGGGGAGTTTCTAATTAATATGATAAATAAGATGGCGGGTTCGACTCCCCGATGCTTTTTAATTGGAGGAAGCCTTGAATGGCACGCGGGCAGAGGCAGAGATTAGCGGGTTATTTGTGAGTGTTTTGTATGAGGACGGGAGGGAGAGAGAATTTTTATCCTTGCAGTGATTTCCTGTCTCATTGTGATACTCGACTCAGTGTAACACACAAGCATGCACGCACGCACACACACAGCCCAGCGGGATTTGAGAGACAGCTGACAGTCTGGTTTCATGAGCCGCCATGTTAGCACTTCCTGACAATCAAACCCGCATTCACATAGTTCCGTTTCCTGATCGGCTTCAATAACGCGCACACCATTTACTCAAACCCAACAGTATGGAGCATCTGCAAGTGCACTGACACCACAACATGCGAAGCTTTACAAGAACCTCATGAAAAGTAAAGTCACACACTCCACTGTTGCACGGCGCACATGGACCCGAGCACAGATCGAGGAACTGTGCAGAACTGAGCTGCTGCAGACGGCTCACGGTCTCTAACAACTGAGCTACCAAGGCGCCCCAGGGCATTCTGTATCTGATCTATAAGGTATCGGGACACTTAAACTTTTTCGTATTGGTGTCAAAGTCAAACTTGTGATATCCTGACAACACAAACACACTCATGTTGACTGTTTTGTGAACATCTGGTCCAGTTTTTTTTTAAAAAGAATTTGAACCAAAAAATTTCTCTACGGTCGGATGTTTGCAACTTTACTTTTGTTTTTTGCCGTGTTTTGCAGTGCTTGATGTAGTGCATGATCTGTGTGTGTGTGTGTGTGTGTGTGTGTGTGTGTGTAACCTTCATGGTGTACTATGCACCACCTACGGAACACAAGAAAATCGGTCGAATATCTGACAGCTTTGCCTGAAGCGTCTGCGTATCACCAGCCCACTTCTCTTCAACACACACACACACACACACACATAGTAACACACACACTACTCTGATCTCCTCATCCTCAGCTAATCCTGCTCCATCTAAATCAGAGCAAACAGCCCGGAGGGGACAAACCGCTGTTGTTTTGCGCCCATCTAATCCTTCTCTCCATCATTCTCATCTCCTTCTTATGTCTGACAAGGCTCCTCAACATCAGTGGAGATCAACAAAACCGCAAATGTGTGTGTGTGTGTGTGTGCATGCATGAGTATGTGTGTGTGTGAGAGAGAAAATGGTGAAACATCCAGAGCGATCCAAAGGGGATTTAACTCCAGTTTCTCCAGGCCTATTTTAGTGTCGCGTGTCAAGACTCAACAACTAAGAAAATCCTGTCTGGCTGGACAGTCAAAACCTCTCCACGTCTTTCTGAGAAATTAAGAGCGTGGATCTCCAAAATAAATTCCTCTTCCTGGCACCAGCGGTGGCGTCAGAAAAGGAGGATGGAGAAGAAGGGAAGAGACAAAGAGTGTAGAGGAGCGGGGAAGGAGAAGATAGGAGATGAAGGGAGATTAGTGGATGAGAGAGGAGATGTAAGGAGAGGAAACAGAAGAGTGGAGAGAGATGATGAGAGATTATTGGATGAAGGAACAGACTGGGTGACAGGGGAGGAGAGATAAGAGAGGAGCAGAGATGTATAGGAGAAGAGAGCCAAAGAAAAAATACTCAGGAAAAAAGAGATAAAAGGTTGTTATTGGATGAAGGTGAAAGAATGGAGGTCAAGATGAAAGAGGTGAGGATGAGTAAAGAGAAAGTCAGACAGATCTGAATGGAGCTGCATTGATTAGTTGATTCATCAACAAATTATCAACTTTGAAATTAACTAAGTCTTTTGATAACTGATTAATGATTTAGTGTTTAAGAAACAATGTCCAAATCATCAATGGCAGTAAAGTGAAGAACACACTCAGCCACCTTGAAAACCAGCCAAGTACAACAGAGTACAGAGCTCGCTTTGATTCTTTGGAAAAGTCTGAAAAGTTTGGAGTGCAAAAAGAAATGCAAGAGGTGGAGCGAACTACGATTGATGGAGGCAAGAAGAGGAATGAGAGGACGGGAGAGGAGAGATGAGAACATAAATGACGCAAGGTAAGGAGAGGAAATAAATAAGAGGAGATGAAAGGAGATAAAGTGAATAAAACCGATGATTTCATTACAGTGGCGCCTATGAAGCGGTGAAATATAGGCAGCAAGCTCAACGACAGAGCATCTCATGTGGAGAAGGAGAGAGGAGATGCTGCATGCAGAGAAGAGGAGGAACAAGAAGAGGAGAACCAGAGAGGAGAAGAGAGGGGAGGAAGTAAAAGAGGAGATGAGGGTAGGAACAAGAAGAGGAGAAGGAGCAATGACGAGTAGAAGAGAAGGGGTAAAAAGAGGAGGAGAGGAAAAAAAATACAGAAACACACACACACACACACACACACTCACACTCACACACACACAGTTGCCACTTTGCTACAGCAGCATTTAAAGCTGTAATGACAGGCCAGAGAGTGATAAGAGACTCTGAGTGGAGAGGCCACTATAGCTGCTCTCCTCTGCCTGCTAACAACTGTAATTATCCAAACTCCACACTCACTACTATTGATCTCTCCCTCCCCCCTCCCCCCCTCCTCCCCCGGCCTGAGTGAGAGTGTGTGCGTGCGTGTGTGTGTGTGTGTGTGTCTATCTCTCTCTCTCTCTCTCTCTCTCTCTCTGACAGGGTGGCGGTAGAGTGCGTCCCTCTCAGCACAAGAGTTGTTCACACCTGCTGCCGGTAGATGTGGAGAGCAGCCACAAGGACTTGGACAAATACGTGACAGCCGCAAAACACAAATATTGGTGCAGCTCCGATGTTCCCCTCACGCTGTGTGTTAAGTATGACGAGAGAGAGGGTGTGTGTGTGTGTGTGTGTGTGTGCGCGCTCTCATGTCGCTCACACCTGGTTTGGAGGACATGACTACAGCTTAGCAACAACAGTGTCGTCACAGACAGTGTTATGTGTGGTAAAATGAGTGTGTGTATTATCTATGAGATGTCCTCATAAGGATAGAAAGGCGGCTCCTTCCTGCTTCTTACTGAGGTTGGGTTTGAGGTTGACATATATAAAAATAACGTTTTAGTATTAGATATTTTATTGTGAAGGTTAAAATAACATCCTTACACAAATAAAGAACATTTTCATCTCTTTTCTATTGATGTCTTGATGTTATTTGGAGCTTAAATATGTGGTGTAGGACCAGATTACACTCATACTCCGATTCTAAGATCATTTACAACCACGTGAGCAGTTCTGATCAAATCCATTGCCCCTCCAGGACCTTCTCGCCACATAACTCTAACTGGAAAACTAAATGGAAAACAAGCATAAATTAGAAGTTAGGCACCTTTTTGTTACAGGCTATTCCCACTGCCACGCCCCCTTTTAGCCAACTGGTATGAACACACTGTTTCACACACACACACACACACACTTGACCACCATGCCAAATTATAGTCTCCTTGGACGAAAAACTGTGGCTACCACACGCTGCCATAAAGATCCTCTGCAACACAAAACAGGAAACTACATACATTGAGGAGTGATCAGCACTATGGCTAAAACAACAACGCAAGTCTTTTCAGAAAAAGCTCCAAAATCACATGTTTGTCTTTGTCCCTCTAGAGGCAACAGGAATTCTGTCCATCAGGTATCGACATTGTCTTAAAGATGAAAAAAGCTGCAGTTTGACACCAGACAGAACTGTTCAATTCCTATTTCCTCACAAAGTTGATGTTGGTTTCTTCTACCTGTCACCATGATTGTTCAAAACCCTAAGAAAGAAGAAATTTTAATGCAAACTACTAGGGATGCACCGATCGACCGGCCAGAGACCAGAACCAGCTGGTTTTCAGCGTCACATATCTGATTCTGTGCACACATGTTCTGCACGTTGGTCACGTCATGCGCGCAGCAGACAACCTGACCGTGATGTCATGATCACAGCTCCACACACTCAGACACATGCTTGCATGAAGCTGGTGTCAGCGACAGATTGCAACAGCAGGATAAAGAGAAGACAGACCGTCTACAACGAGACAGAGCAGCTGACAATGTCGCAAAACAGCTGTAAACTTTGTAGCTCTTCATGCTAATGTTAGCCAGCGGCAGACCGCTGTTCACAGAGGGACAGTTAAAATCTCACCTCCTGTTCTGGATGAAGAATAAACAACCTGTGTTGATGTGTTGCTCTTTATACAACGTCAAATGACTTCCTCCATCTCTTCCTTATAATTACTGCAGCCACTAGAGGTTGCAAAACAACAATAAATGTAAACATAGGTCAAAATAAGCTGCTTGCACCAACAACCTAAATGACAATTTCTCTGATGAAGCAGGGCTGGTTAAAAACTTCCCTAACCTTAACCATCATGCTGTCATTCAAAAAACTTTTTTTTAAATTTCTACAGCAGTGATTTGTAAAGGTTTTGAAAGGCGCTGACAAATGATGTCCTGCTGATAGGGCATCAGATCAGGAAACCTTGTGCAGGGGTAATAAGAGGATGACATTAAGTATGTCCTTCCAGCTAACAGATAAGAGGTTTCACACATCACTGTTTCTGGTGGCGTTCAACCGTGTGCTAAAGCTCTAAAATCACTGAAATCAGGAGATAACAGTAACCTCCCTGACACTGACCGTAGATAAAGACAGTTATTTTTATTAGCACTTATGAGGAGACATAAAGGGAAATTAAGATGAGGAGTTTTTGGTCTACTAACCTTGTCAAATTCTTCACAGAAGCTAAAATATAATCTGCTTCATAGATTTGTGAAGTGGTTTGACCACCCACTGTTCTCTTCTTTGAGTTTTCTCTTTAAAAAGACACTTTCAAATTTAATGAAACATTTATTTTACCTTTTGATTTTTCTCTTCTAAGCACGCTGAACATAAGTTTAGGATTACTAATTAAAGTTTACATATGGAAATGTACTTTGGCAAAAAAAAAAATGTACAAACAACAAAGCTTTAATGTTGGTTTTTAATGAGGTACGCTAACAACACTAATAAGTCATTATTAGAGAAGATAAAGGTGTAGAAAATGTATTTCTAACTGTGGCAAAGACCTGAAGAAGAAAAATAACAGAGTGAAATTGAAAATGTCAGAGCTTTAAGTGTTGAAACTAATCAGGCGAGCTGTCGTTATAAAGGCAAGGTTAATAGCTGCTGACAGAATCACCTTCAGCAGACACCAAGATAAGAAAAGGTCTTTTTATTAGCACCCCTGCCGCACATACACACTCATACACACACATATACATACTGCTGTGTATCTGTGCACGTATAAATACTCCACACACTCACAGAAGATCGATGTGGGGGATCCAGTTGCCGTGCATCTCCTGTTGTAGCCGTATGTGGACCATCAGATAGCGCCATTCAGCAGGGGGGAGGATTTACAAGTCGCGCCGTGGCCTCGACACCCACACAAAACCCCTCTTTTGTTCCCCCATCACCTGTTCCAGATTTATGACGTCCAATTACAAACGCGGATGCTAACAGTATTCCCCATTAGCCTATCAAATGCTTTAGTGGTTGTTCCCTCAAAGGGTTATCTGGCCTTTCAGCAGTGGCGTAACCAATTTATGGCCCCCCCAAGAAGATGGGAACAAAGACCTCCCCGGCTCTGCTTTTTGTTTTCCTGCACCGCTCCCCAAGACAGGTAATTAACAGAGAAGGAGTTTGTGGTTAATTTGCGAGATAATTATCTAAATTAAACTGCCTTTCGTCACACGGGGGCTCTATCTCTCTCTCTCTTACTTGCCTGCATGCCCGCAATCTCTCTCTATCATTTGATGAGGGTGGTCAGGGTATTGTGCCGCTGTAGAAACAAAACCAGTAATGACATGTTCTTCTTTCTTTCCTTTTGTTTTCTTCTGCTTTGTTTTGCTTTTTCTTTGTTTTTTAGTCAGAGAAGAAGTAAATGAAGAGGCTAAAGGAGCAGAGAGAGAGATACTGAGGAACACAGACAGAGAGCGAGATAACGCCGAGAATCGGTTTACTTACAGACTTTGCCACATGACAAAAGAGAACAGAGCCATTAACACACACACACACTCTATAATCTGATGTGCAGCGGCTGTTATTTATCAGGTGGCTCTGAATAGCATCAGTGCTGATCTGCGAGGAACTGTTTGCCTCTCAGAAACAGCTGGCTCAGGAGATCACAGTACCGAGGACGATCTGGAGTGGAAATCCACATTTAGTCATTTAGGAACGTCCAACGACCATTCAAGTCCATTTCTTGAAGCCAAGAGTCACACAGATTTCTGGTAACTGATTACAGTCCTGTTTTACAGACCAACATGTGCTCCATGCTCACTGTAGGTGGCAGTGGACAAGGCGGGCGCTCTCACCAGCCTGCAGCTACACAGGCCCATGCACAGCAAACTGCAATGCACTGCACGTTCTGACACCTTTCTATCATAGCCAGCATTAACTTTTTCATGAATTTGTACAGTAGCTCGTCTGTGGGATTGGATCAGACGGGCTCGCCTTCGCTCCCCACGAGCCTGTTGCAGGTTGGACCAACAAGACCTGTCGTTTTGCTCTGACCCAGTCATCATAATCTGGTCCTCGTCAAAGTCACTCAGATCCTCACGCTGCCCATTTTTCCTGCTTCCAATAAATCAACTGCAAGAACTGGCAGTTCACTGTCTACCTAATATATCACACACCTTGACAGGTGTCACTGTAACAACATGATAAATGTTATTAACTTCACTTGTCAGTGGTTTAAATGTTGTGACCGATCAGTGTATAACCTGATTATCTATATATACAAACCAAGTACACGTATTCCACTCTGTTGGCTTAACTATAACTGTCATAATCATTTTATTTATCACAACCAAGTGCATCATATGGTGAAGCCACCATAGCTCCTGCTCCTACTGGGCACGGCTACATCCTGGTCCCCGGAGCTGCTTGCGGCCGTTACAGACAATGCTTGTGATTGGACCAGAAGTGCCTCAGAGACCGAGAGAAGGCCGAGTCAAATGCTGCGTCAAAACAGTCGAGCACAGGAATTTTCAAAATAAAAGACCGCATGCAGACTCCCAACCATAAAAGCAGACAGAAAATAAACTATTTAGCTGTGTAGCCTACCCACCCATGATAGAAGCAACAAATCAACTAAATCTGAGGAAGTAAAAAAAAAAAAAGGTGGGCGAAATGCTACTCTTCTAAACGCTGTTTGTGGAGGACGAATCAAAACCGCTTTGCAGACGTCCCAAATGGACTCAAAGCGTAAGTGTGGCTAGTTTTCAGCAACGGATCCTACACACATAACATGCAGAACTGCCTTTACAAACTGAGCCGATAAAGCAAAGTGCTCGTGGTGTTGGTCATCTGAAACATACGCTGTCTATTAATGTCCAAACCAAGTCAACAGTAAAGGGAAAAAACATTAAAGGGCCAGAAATTTTGCTGGGGTTAACTGGGGGCCAAATTATGTAGGATATTGGTGGTGCTATGGAAGTTTTTGCCTGGGCAGTGCCATTTCACAATCAATTTCAAGTATCATAAGCCCACTACAAAACACTTCTCAAATACTTCATATCAACAACAACAATCAGAGTTAGATAGGACCCAAGTGCAGACAGAAAGCAGGCCGACACAGAGGAGTTAACTTCGAAAAAAAAACGAAAAACAAAGACACCACGCAGCTCACATCTCAACAAGGCTTGTAGAAAATGCCTGGAGAAAAAAAAAATTATAATCAGTCTTTCGTGACAAAATATTCCAGGCAGGAGTCCGACTCATACTTTTCATAGTTGTTGATTAGTTCTTCTAATATAACTGATATGCACAAAAAGTAACAAAAAAACACACACTGGCACACTTGGCTCTTAATTGAGAGATAATAATAATAAAAGTTAATGTGACAGTTGAAGTCCTTCATTGTTGGGGGATCAGTGGACAGATGGCATCGATATGTATCTGACAAACGAATTTCAATCACAATTCCTCAAATCAAACTTCAGCCTTGAGTGAAAAACTTTGCGAGAAAATTTCATTAGAATTAGCCATTTCCCTGCTGCTTTTCAAATTCGATAAATTTGCATAAAAATGCCTGGATGGAAACCCAGCTAGTGTGTCTGTCTGTCTGTCTGTCCTCCTCTCTCCGTCCTCATCCATCCCTCCTCGCTTCCTCTCTCCCTCTCTTTCTGTACTGTATGAAGGAGGGATGATCGCTCCCTGTCACATCTGTTGGCACGTTGCCATCAAGCCTTGACAGGAAAATAACACTCTTCAGGGAAAATAATACACTCGTTCTGCCGTTGGCGCTCCCAGACACATGCCTCGCCGTGTGTGTGTGTGTGTAAGTGTGTGTGTGTGCGCGCGCTTGCGTCTAAAAGCCCTCGTCGCTGCTGTCAACCTGAGTACAAAGGATCACTTTATATGATTAGTATGCATCTCTGAAAAACATATTGAACAAAAAGCCCTGCCCCGAATGCTGCTCCACGCCAATTAATGGATTAAGAAATTATTTTGAGGCGAGGCTTGTTGTGAGACAGCTATGATACGTGGCTGGAGAGGCATTTCTGTTGTGGTTATTGCCAGCTATAAGGCCAGAATGCATTTTGATCATGCAGCAGCAACGTATGCAACCAGACATTTGTCTTTACTGAGTGGCAAGGCCTAGAAAACATCCCTCTGCTCCTTTTAAAGCCATGAAAAACAACTTTGTTCCGCTAAAAAAAAAAAAGGTTGATATAAAACACCCTCTGGCAACAGTATCTGAGGCTCTTGAGCAGCAGAACTCAAACCGGCAACCTCCCACATCACTTCAGGCGGCGCCGCCTGCCAGGCACCATCATCCCATCACTGTTCAGAGGACAAAAGCCACTTTGACACAGCAGTTAACCCAGACCCGGACCCCCTTTCACCCTCCGCTCACCCGGCTCTCAGCCCCGTGTTAAGAGCTGCGTTTATAGATTTTGGAAAAAGCTGAAAATAGAGATTGAAATCGACTTGGCCCCAACAATGATATTTGATGTCTTACTTAGTGGTACTCTGCTGTAGGTGTGCATGTGAGTGTGTGTGTCGGTGTGTGTATCAGGTAGGTGGCGGTGCCTCAGAGAGAGATCTAACCGTGTAAGTGGTGGGTGGCTGCACAATGAGATTTGTTTTCTATTATTTTACATTTAGAAACTAAATCAGAAGCACTAGGGCTGTGACTAACAATTATTTTCGGGAGTGATTCTTTTTTTTTTTTTTTTTTGATTAGCTCTTTAGTTTAGAAAATGCCAGGAAATACTAAGAACTATGAATCAGAGAATATTTTGAAATTTTTGCTTAATAAATGACGTAACATCTAATGCATATCTGTCCATCCTGGGAGCCTCTGTGGCTCTCCTTGAGGATTTTTCCATTTTTTTTCCCTGTTAAAGGTTTTTTAGTTAAATAAAGTAATAATTCCAGCAGTTGTTTGCCCAATATCTCTCTACATATGAAATGTAAACGATCACAGCAATATTTTTATTCGAGTAAATCAGGGCTCATCATGTATCTCGCCTTAAAAAGTACCTAAACATCAAAACTCAGAAAGAAAATATTTAGAGACAATTATGCAATTATCTGCGCAGCAGCTATACTACAGTACAATGAAAAATATCTCTGCATAACCTTCATAAAACAAACGGGAAGTGAACTCCAGCTGTGCAGATCCTTAGATTTAAGAAGCTGGAACCAGCAAATGTTTGACATTTTTACTATAATTATCAAAACTGAGTTGAAATTCTTAATATTTTCACTGAGCATTTATTTATTGATTTATTATTTGAGGGGTCTTGATTAAGTCCCATACAAACTTTCCATTATCATATTATAAAGCAGTTTGATCTGAACACAGCATCAACACTTGTTTCTATACCGGCCGGTGCACTCGCTGTCAGGACTAAAAATATATTCGTTCACGTAATTAGAAACGTGTTGAAAAGACTTCCTAATGGTGTAAGTGCACGACGTGATACGTGGTCAAAAAGAGAGCGCGTAGAGTTACATCAGCCAGCTGATCCATTATGGACCCTGAGGAGAGCTCAATTCTAAATTTCCATCCAACAACATGGAAAATGGCAGTCCATTTTCCTCCGCTAATGCAAACAACATAGCTCCTCTAAAATCAATGTAATTGGCTGGACCATTTAGTGTGACTGAATATCTTGTGTAATGCTTGTAGTGGTGTGATGATGGCAGCGTAGTTCCTTCATAGTGAGGGGGTCTGAGTAATGGGAGGAGCACTGACAGAACCTATTTAAATACGTACAGAGACAGATTTGCATTCATGATGCTCGTCAAGCAGGCAGCTGAAAAGGTGACGTGTCATTTAGCAGATCAACCTGAGCCGAGCACTTCTGCTTGATTCTTTGTTTTCTTTTACTGTACAACTTTTTATGAATAAAAGTCCTTTTTCCCCCCAACAGTTTACACATAATACTGATTTAACCAATAATTCATAAAGGCTGTTTCCCTCCCAACACCTGATACCATTTTAAACGAGCAGAGGACCTCAGACGCAGGACGGGGAACGTGTTACAATAGATTAAAAATGGACAAGAGTCTGTTCACATGTTCTCATGAGCACACTCCACTTCCACTGAGGACCTTGTACTGTTGTAAATTTGGAGGTTTTAAAGGGGCATTCCACATGAAATTCAGCATACTCACTCACGGGCAGTGCTACTCAGCTTGTTTATTTTTTCATGTGGCTCTGGACAGAGACAGAAAATGACGTCATCAGCACCGGTTCGGACAGTGATGTGGACATTTACTTAGAAAGGGAAGTCTAGCCTTCAAGGCCTTCTGAACAGAAGTCCTCCTTGGTTAGGCTTCATTATTTTTAACCCCCTAAATCTACCCAAGAGAGGCCTTCTGGCAGAAAGCCTTGAAGGCTAAATTCTCCCAACAACAAGGTTTAGGAGAAAAAAAAAAACAATACTTTGGTTTAAAACAGCAATATTTCTGCATGTGCTTTAAGACTCTGACTCGCTAAAAATTTGGATTAGAGCTGCAACAATGAAGTGATCAATCAGTTAAATTAAATAGTTTCTCAAATGTGAATATTTTCTGGTTTCTTTAAACTGAATATATTTGGGTTGTAGACAAAAGACATTTGGGAAACTGATCAACATTTTTCACCATTTGTTGACATTATTTGGACCAAACAAGTAATCAATGATGATGATGATGATGAAAATAATAGTTAGTTGTAGGTCTAATCTGGATATCTCAGCCTCTTCTGAATCAATTTTCACCATTATTTTTTTCATTTGTCCAATGCACGCCTCCCAATTTCGTGAAAGTGCAATATTAAATTGCTAAATACCAAAGTATACCCCTTTAATGAACCAGAGGATAATTACACACAAATTTAGCATGGTGGGTTTTTTGGTTGTTGTTCTTGGCTGGTTTCATTTTCTTAAATTTGATAAATTTTATGACCCTCTCCTAAAAACAAAGCAGAATTATATTCTGGCATTGCAAACAAAACATGTTCAAAACACCAAAACTCTAAGTATTGAAAATAAGGTTTAAAACTACATTTAAAATTTTCTTTCTCGTGCATTATAGGGGAAAAAAAAAATCATCAGTGTGATAACCAATAAAAACTCGATTTGTCCAACAAACCATCTAATCACCACTCATCTTCTTTGCAAGCTCAAAATTGGTTTGTGCACCACAAACAAACAAACAAACAGACCAAAAAAAAAAAAAAAAAACTCAATAAAGTGACCTTTTCCACTCTGGCTGAAAGCAGAGAACACAAGCGTGGCCACACCGACTGTCATCCTCACGCTGAACACCAGATATAGAAGACTGAGCTGCTTACTCTTTGGAAATTGCAGAAATTGGGTTAAGGAAAAGTGTGTCTACTTGTGTGTGTGTTTTACATAAAACGTACTTGAACCCGGGCTATATTTGTCTATGAGGCAGAGGCAGAGAGCGGCTGCTCTGTGCTGGAGGCCCTCTCACCAGGATCTGTTTGTCAGCTCCCACATTTACTGCGTGGAGAATGAATGCAGAATGCCGGATATCCATCACATTAATGCGGTTTGATAGCAGCCTGGCACTTTGAGGCAATTCAGTCCACGGGAAGGCTCTCATATCCCACTGGTCCCTGCTTTTTCTGCAAATGCTTCGGAGCGCCGCACGTCACTTATGTTTGCAGCTTTATTTTTAAAAAACAATTTCAGTGCAGTCGTGTTGGTGGTAGATTTTGCTGTTTTATTGAACTCTATAGTAAAGCTGTTTGTTTTGGCTTTGTTACCATTGCTCTTACCTCTTTTAGGAAAATATCAACTTGGCCTTTAAGAGCAGTGTTAACCTTCAAATTCTGTTCAAAAAGAGAAAAAGATAGACTAGATGTGTTTTTTTTCCCCTGGTCAAATCACAAAAATAATTAAAAATGCTGAAAATGATATTTCACAGGCTGAAATTAAAGCTGAAACTATTGTTTTGTTTTTTTTGTTTTTTTTATTTTACTTGCCCCATCGGACAAGTGGGTCAAATAATTTTACTTGCCCCTGTGCGAATTGTTTAATTTAGTAGCAGCTATCAAATAAAATCAAAGACTAAAGTTAACTGTCATATTTAATCTAAGGCTGAAACATCTATAAAATGTTTGTCCAAGAGTTTAATACAATAATAAATGGAGAAAAGCAGGAAATCTCTATATTTGAGAGGCTGAAAACAGACTTTCTGCATTGCTAAATTATCAGTTTATTAATCCTTAACAGTTTAACAGTTTAATAGATTAATCAAGTGAAAAGCCCTGGGCTTGTTGAGCCCTGTGTCATTATCAATTAATCTATTGATCATTTCTCAATTAATCTTGATCACTGTTTCCTAAAGCCCAAGATGTCGTCCATTCGTTGCAGTTGTTTTAAAAAGAGAGCTAATTCAGAAGACACAAAAAACAGAAAAGTTGATGAAAACATGAAATGGCACAAGTGGAGGGGCAAAATTAGAAAAGAAATGCTGAATTTCTCATAAAAGAATAGAGAGGAACAGTGGTCAAAGAGGTTGAACTACAGGAACTTTAACAGCGAAGGGATCATTAGTCACCAGCCGAGTCCTAATAACAACCAGCAGAGCTCCATCAACCAGTCAGCAGGTCAGTGACGTTGGACAGAGTGTTGGAACGTGGCCATTTAAAGTCAGCAAACCAAGATTTCTAACATGTCGCTTCATGTGTTTTTGTCAGGCAGTCTATTCTTACCACTGAAATGGCTGGTCCAGTTAATACAGCATGAGCTCATGTTTGTCAGCGTTAGCCTACATTTTAGAACATTTTCGGAAAACCAGCATTTGATATTTTTACTGAAGACGAAAACATCAGACTGCTAGAAACGCTGTCTGTTTAAAGAAAAGTTTCAACCTGACTGCATGGTGTATTAACAGATAATCAATGATTGACAATATAATCTAACACAACTGTATTCAAACAGCCTAAAATTTGTCTAATTGAAATATTCATAAATCTTTATAAAACCCATCTTCAAGCAATTTTCCCTTTCAATATATTGTTGTATAAGCCAATATAGATAATATAACTCAGTTTCCCCCAGGGATCAATAAAGTATTTCTGATTCTGATCAGCCTATTTGTTATATTATACTCTCTAATAAGTGGACATGTCATTGTGAGTTTTGAACATATTTATAAATTGTTTATTTTATCTACATGTGTACAAAAAGTTACTCAGTGTTTTTTTTAACACACTGAGGGTCCAACTGTAGACAAATACTTTAATAAACACTTAGAAATGTCTTAACAAATTATTAACACACATGGGCAATAATAAGAATAAATGAATATTACGTGTTAATTTACTGCGTATTGTTTCTAAATGGGGGATTTAAGAGTTGCCATTCTGCCTTCTATCACTTGATTTAAAAAAAAGAACTTGCCTTAAATTCGCTTTTTGTTTCTGATCAGCTATAACTGAAGAGTAATGCCTGAAAATATAATATAAATTCATAACATGACGCTTGCATTGTTTCTATATGATAAAAGTGCAGATATTGTCCAGTTTGCAATGAGGGAATATCTTTTTCTTTCTTTTTTTCTTAACAGATAATAAACAGCAAAAAGTAACAAATTCAGAAGTGGAGTTTACTTCCACAGACTTTTCCCACAGCATCTCCCTCCTTATTTCTCTCCTCCTGTCTTTGCACCCAGTTAACCTTAATCTCTGCAAAGTGTGAAAAGCACAGTCTAACAATCCAGTCACATTTGAGAACTGAGGCTAATGGCGCATCAACAGGTCGAGACTCTGAGCTCACATAATGGCAGTCTTTATTCCACTCAAGCTTGTTTGGCCATTATGGTACAGTTAGTCTAAATAACAGCTGAAGAAATGGCATAATGCCCGCATAGTGAGAGGAAGTGATATTTCCTACCTATTCATATTTTAATCTCTCTGCCTCGGGAAAAAAAACACCCATACAGTCTGTTGTGAAGGATATTTTTCGCCTCTACAGTGTGCGATCAGAATGCACCGATCTGCACGATTGATATTTTATTGTTTATTCTGTGTTTTTATGTCAAAATGAGCAAAGAAATGGACTATATTCATCAGATCAGTGTTTCGCTTCCTGCATATTTCATGTATGAGATGTTATTTTGAAATTTTTATTTTCCACACTGATTTAATCGGGAAATTTACCGTCTCTCTACAAATACACTTCAACAAACACACTTAAAATGTGAAAATTTGCAGCCAAATGATGATTTTTTCCCCCCTCAAATTAAATATTGATGCACAGGCAATTCTGATTAATTCTTGATCTGACTAAAGTAAAACTGCACATCACAGTTTTTGACTTGCCATGTCTCATATCACAGCCGTCCTCCAGTTCTTTCCCCACAGTGACCTGCTTGTTAGACACACAACGACCTGCTGACATGAGGAGAATCAGTGGGCTTTGTTCTCTGCGCTCACGGTCAGTTAGCATCTGGAAAACAGCTGTTTGCAGACTAACAAGAGTTTAGACACTCGGGGGACCGTGGTTGTCAGGGCTTCGATGGCCTCCATGTGGTTTAAGTGAGCAGATTTAAGGTGGATATCAAGCTCCCTCTAGTGGAGAGTTTCTAACTTCTTAATGGTTTGCACGAATGAAAAGAGGAAGTTCGTCATGTACTATTTGACATGTTCTTATGGCAACTTTTCTTCTATTTTTACTTCAACAAGTGTGTAAACCAGCACCAGTATATAAACATACAATCCTAACAGTCCACCGAGTCCACCCTCATACACCCAAGAAAACAAAACAGACAGACAAGCAAAAAAGCAAATAAAAGGAATTCTAATGAAGAAAAGTTAAAGGAGCAAAGCTTTTCAACAACCTGCAGAAGAGTTTATATTCTACATTTTCATAAAGAACTTACATACAGATTTTCTTAAGCCTAAAAAACATATTTTATCTCAGTTAAGGATGACATTTAGGATTTCTGGTGTTACAAAAGCATGTTTCCTAACTTTATTTAGGAATAAAGTCAATTTAGGATTGGAATTCAGCCCTTACACAACTGACCTGACTGAAGCATTTAGATTAGATTAGGAATCCTAAATTAGGAGTGGGTCTGTATGGCAATGACAACAAAGATGGAAAGCATGAACATATGATAGGATTTTTCCTGTCTGTGAAACAGTACAATACAGGACAAGCAGTTATGAAATTTTGTGTAACGGTGCTCCTGGTTACTGCAGCCACAGTATCTGAGAACTGATGCTTTCATATTTTATCAGCAGTCGGTTGGTGCTTATTTCCCACCTTTATTCTCACTCACGTGTAAATAAAACACAATTTAATAGGCATATGCATCTGAAGTAGACAAAGAACTGTGTCCTGTGAGGTACAAGATAATTAAAACCTACTTGTGAATTGAATTAAAATTTAATTTGAAAAAAGAAGAGGCCTACCTCATTCTGTGGAGTTAACTGTTAGATCCCAAATTAGCATTTATATGTGAGAGAAGTGAAGACAAAACGAGGACTCAAATGAGTTTCATGGTGGCGCCACTGTCACCTGCTTGTTGTTGTGTTAGTCTGTGCTGCCATCTAGTGGTTATATGAGGACTTACAGTGTTTCTACTTCATCTTTAGCAGCACTGTTTCCAACATTAACATGTCAATCCAGGAAGACAAGTCAAGTCAATTTGTTCTGTTTTAATCTAGGATTGTATTTAGCATCTCCATATACAAATGTGTAGTTAATTTATTGTCATGTAATTATGTCAGTCTGTGTTTGATTTGATGCACAAGGGATCTCTTCCTGATAAAAGTGGACTGTTACAGAATCAGTATCAGCAAACTGCATCTGAAGTGACAAAAGGCAAAAGTAAACCAAATGTTTCTTGCTTTCACATAGTTTCAACCAGACAGCCACAACTGTTATTACAACTTCCACCAATGACAACTAAAGTTATGATGCCTGATGCAAAAGCTGAAGGCAGCAAAACTACAACACATTAATGCACATCAGGACCTGATCGTGTATCATCCTGGAGGAAACGCTCATTTATTAATGCAACAACAACGTCACGGCAAAAACAGGGAAGGCTGGTGTGTAAAATGTTTCAGATGAGCATTTACACTTCAGGAAATCACAAGTGTCAGAATGAAGGCATTTTAAAGTTCAAAACTGAATATTTGCAACCTTTGATAACCTAATAATCTCACAAATACCTGTGCAAAATTAAGCATTATACAACATTCACTTTTCCAAAGCAAGACTAGCAATGATGTTTAATAGGATGCAGAATAGTGCAAAGTTTTGTTCTTATCCATTCTTGGTGCTTTCAGCTGCGTGATTTGAGTCATTATCCTGTTACACAACCCATGACCTGTGACTCAGACAGAGCTTTCTGACACCGGGCGGCGTTTTTCGCTGCAGCTCGTCTTGATCGTCTTTCAGTGTTCCCTGCACAGATGTAGGTTTGGCGTTCTTTTCCTCCAAAGGTTAATTTTTTGCTGAAAGTCACCTTGTCACTGGCTTCTCCTGTCATCAAACTGGCCTCCTTCTCAGAGGCTGTGTTCTGTCCTGGATTCATATTCGCTGGGAGGCTGCTGAGCCCGGTTCTGCTGCCCGCTCACCCAGCTCCGTCTGTGAACAAAGAGCTGATGTGACTTGACAAAAAAAGCTCCAGTTCGATTCATTCTCCCAAAAGGTTTGTGGCTTGTCAATGTGAATTTTCAGCAGATTCCAGTCTGCCTTTTCTTTCAAAAGTGGAGTGCTCCTGAGTCTTCTTCCATAGAGGTCACTTTTCCTCAAAAACAAAAACAACCAATGGTGCATAAACTGATGTACCTTGACCTCAGAGTTCAGCTTGTATTTCTTTGGCAGTGTATCTTTTTCCAACATTTGCAGTATCCTTCTGTTCAATCTACCTAGAGAGACACTTCCTGGAACTCGGGCTGCCCCCTTAAAGTCAACTACACTGTCAGTTAGTGAGAAAAGTTCTAGTGGACCAAGTTTTCATTTATCAGTCAGTCACACAAAGGTGATTTACAGCAGGACTCTGACTCCAGGGGACGATGAAGGGTTCAGGCAAAGGACAGGGGGCGTAAAGTTAATGTACACATCATCCAGTGTATTGATAAGTCTGCAAGTTTGTTCTTGTGAGGTTGAAGTTATCTATTACTCTGTTCTAAACAACGGGACCTGTGTAAGGTTATACTAAATGTTAGCATTTAACAGGCAGTTCGCTTTGTGCCCCAAAAATACATATTTAAATAATTAAATAAATATCTTGCAATATGCTAATTCATCTCTTATCACAGCAGCTTTGTTTTATTCTATGACACACTGAAGGCATGCAACCATACATGACAAAATATATTTTAATTTCATCACTTTTCTGTCAGTACGCAGGTCCAGACAAAATTAACTATATATCAGATCTGTAGCTGATTTATCAAATCAAACGTAGGACGATTGGAGGAAGAAGATGAAGACCTGTCTGCGCTGCTCTGCGTAGACAACAGGCCGACTGATGACACCGAACATGAAGATACCCTCAGGTTTCGGCCATCACGAGATGTAAGGTTCATGCGATTACTAGAGACAAAGCTTTTTCTCTCCAGCCTCTCCTCTTTTTGCCCTTTTTTTACAAATAGTGAATGACAGACGTGCAGCTCTTAATGTTCTTAAATTGGGCGAGAATAAGAAATGGGTAAGAGCTGCAGCAATTACAGTAAGTGGCCGTTTGTTGAACATCTACCTTTTGTAACCTGATGATAACCTCTCTGGCGTTTCCACCACCAGCTGAACCTGCCATTAAGTGGATCCCAGTGTCAGACATGTTAGAATAAACAGCTATTTTGCAACAAACATCTAACTAAACCTATTCAAAACAGCGAGCCAGTTCCTAAGCAGACTTTGATCATGATGCAAAAAAAAACATAAATGCAGTGGTCATCAAGATCCAGACTGTCAAACATTTTTATTCTGACAATGCAACTGGACTAAAAAAGTCTTTATGTCTCTGATCATCAAAGTCGTCAAGCAGAACGTCACAAGATTCAGTGAATCACCTCTCTGAGAGCAGCTGGTTGCATTAAAAAGTTTTGGTTTGATTATGAAATGCCATTTACTCTTGTAGCGTGTGATGATGGACACAAAAAGATGTTCAGTATCTTCAGTTTCTTTCATTTTGTCATGAATGAAGCCAGTTACAGCCAACTATCACTGGATAAACTGAAGAAGTGGGAAATATGTAGCTTCGGAGGCAGCAGATGAGCTGTCTGCCATCACTTGTGTGTTAACAGGGGTCCAACCGCCTCATGCAAACTCATTCAAAAACACAAACAAAGAGCACCACACTGCATGTGTCATTACTGAACAGAGGCAGAGTGACGAAGGCAAACAGCTGCACACAGATCTGCTGCTAAAAATTTTGGCACTTGATACCTCCTATACGCCGCCTACATCTACCTGCCCGTTTACTTTGACAATGTACATGAGGCGTTATATTTGCTTGAAGCCACCCTAATTATGTCTATATTAATACTAATTTGCAAATGAGTGAAAGAAATTGTGCCTTTTTTTAATCAGCATCATGAGGGCGTTTATCAGCGAGCGCTGATCAAAATGCCTCTGCCAGTAGAGTAGACCTCCAACCAATCAGAGCAAGGAAATGTGACCTACAACCAATCAGTGCACTGAGACGTGTGGCGACTGAGCGACACATGAAAGTTGGGTGAAGTTGGTTGCTAATATTCTCAAATTACAGCTAAACGGGACACTATGTGTTTCTGAGTTTCGTTGTTCTCCTAAAGAACTCCTTATGGCTTTTTTTTATGAATATACTTACTTATAACTCACCCCACTTGCTTAAGATTATACAAAATTATTCTATTAATTCAAATAAGTTAATGCTGACTTGAAACGTGGGTCAGGACGGATTTCTCCATTTTTAATCAAAACCATAACTTATACAAACTTTAACCACAGCGTAGCCCTTATTTAAGAAGCTGTAACATAAACACATGTGGAACTCGGGACAAAAACCTCAGTGTAAAAGTTTTTGTCTTTTGCTCTCTCTCTCTGAAAGCAGAGTGAAGAAGTGAAACCCTGTACAAAGTATACTGTAGAAAATATCCAAAATGCAGCACTTACATCATGTTGGCTCCATCCAAATCCATATTTATGTAAATATCCACATCTCTTTGCATGTCAAACGTGCACAGTTCTCATCTACAACCAAGTTCATGAAGTCTGGTCCAGAAGGAGCAAGTGCTGGATGACATACCAGGTGTTTCAGTGTCTTCTTTCTTGAGCTTCTTCCACTGAATTGAACCTGAATTGAGCAAATCCACCAGGTTGATTTACAGACAGCAGGGGAGGATTATGTTGTTTGGAGCTTCTGCCTCATTCAGGTGTAAATGTTAAGTTATATTCCCCATGTTTTTTGTATTAAATGCACTGTAAACTGTCCAACTGGATAAAACAGATGTCCATTAATCCAGTAATCACAGTTGTTATTTCATTATGTACAAAAGCATCCATGTTGTTGTCCTCTCTGGAGTAAAGGGTTAAACCATGCAGTCAGATTACTCTCCACATACTCAAGTAATGCTTCACTGAAGTTACAACAATACAGTTTATATAGTTTAGCATCCTGGTCTTGCTCAGTGGAACTCTGGTGTCATCCCATCATGCTGCTGATGAAACCTGCATCACTTGACTTCCACTGTGTCTTCTTCTTAACATCCAGTGTTGAGTTAAAAAAAAATCAAAACGGTGTAAGGAAAATGGTAAATCAGAGATGCTGTGACCTTTTCATATAATCCACAATCTTCTGAATGAAGGAGAAATCCTGTCCTTGGAAGGACAGGTGTCCTGCAGTCTGAGACACTTTGCCGTTGCTGAGAAAAGTGATCCAAACACACCTGTTGGTTGGCCACGACGGCCCCATCTAAGTTTGACTTTTGCTGCAAAACAACAGACTGAGAGGTTTACGAAGAAAAGAAGAAGAGGTTGATGGAGTTAACAGAGAAAAGAGAGGGGAAGGATGGAGAGTTGAGGAGTCGAGCATCCTGCTGTCTCTCAGCCAGGACGATGAATAAAAAGCCTGCCTCTCTGCCTCCTTTTATATTCTCTCTTCCCCTGCTGCCTCGCTTTGGCTTTTACCCTGGCTTCAATGTGTGTGTGTGTGTGTGTGTGTGTGTGTGTGTGTGTGTGTATGTGTGTGTGTGTGCAGAGAGAGACCTCTTTCAGAGCAGCAGGAATATATTATAACCCAAACAAAAGGAGCCGGCTTATTGTTTATGAATTACTAGCCTTCCAAAGGCAACAAAGGCCCCTATTTTCATAGAAAACTCCATTTTCATTTCAGCTCCATTTGATTACCAGAGCAAAGACAATAAAAAAGGCCTCTCCGGTCGCAACGTCCCAAAGGGATTCATTCCTCCTTCGCTCGCTTGCTCATTCAGCGCCACTGAAAAGGTTTCTTTATTGCTTTCTTTTCAGGACCGACGTCAAATGGGCTTTTAGGAGTAAACCAATGACAAAAAATTATTGCTTGGCTATTTTGTACAATAACAGGGCCGGGGGAAGAGAGGAGTCCTGTGTTGTCTTTGTCATCTTTCTTTCCCTTTTCTTTCGCTCCTTTCTGCTATTGGAGAGGAAAATTGCAGAGGCTGGAAATTAATGGCGAGGCTTTGAAGGCAAAGAGAGAGAGAAAGAGGAGCGGGACACAATGCAACAATACAAGTCAAATCTAAATTATCACTAGCTATTGAACACAGTGAAGAGACAGAGAGGTACTGTACGGCTCCAGAGGAGTTGGGATGTGTGTCTGTGTGGGAGTACCTTTCACAAAACACAGACACCTGTTGGTTCCATGGCCAAAAACAATACAACCCCAGTGACTCGCTGTCATTTCATCTACAATGGGGCTGTCGATCGTCTGTGTGTGTGTGTGTGTGCATGTGTGTATTTGTGTGTGTCCGATTCACTACCATCTGGCAGACCTGTAGGTGTGTGGAGATGCTGGCAGAAACAACTGCTTCACTACACACTGAAACTTTGGCTCGTGCTTTCTTTTAGGTTAAAAAGTTCTGCACCCTTCGACATCATTCAAGTGCATTTTCCAGAAGTTAATACATGACCTTTAATGAATAAATGAAGCAAAGATTTACTTGGTTTTAGGGGGATAAACTTATTGTTTTAAGTTGAAAAGATAACACCGTCCTGTAGTCTGAGCACAAGTTGCAATTCAGTTGCAAGTTAAAGGCAATCCAGGTATCAGAAAGGAAAAAGAAAAACTGTATGGTCAATGCATGGACCACTGCATGGATGTTCCCTGAGCGCTGAGTGGCCTGTAGAATAAAAACGGGGAAAAAACATTTTCTCTCAAAAGGAAAATGATAAACGTCACACGCTGACTGCAGAAGATGCTCTTTCATCTTTTGCTTTGCCTCCTGTTTTTGTCCTCCTGGATGAATATTTGGCTCGAGACAAAAGGTGAACTAATCAATTATTCCTCTTGCAGGGCCCTGGTGCTGTTGTGAAAAGCGTTGACATTTGAGCTTTCCAGACGACATCTGCAAATTTATATGCCTTCCATTGTGTGAGGCAGCCAGCCCCGTATCAAAGGCTGTAAAAGGCCTTGTCAATTTAGTAAGGACAACTCCACAAAGACTCCTTTCTCCTCTGTTGTTATGGGAATAATGCTTTTCACTGGTGTCCTGCCAAAACCTGTTGGCAATGTGGCATTGTGATGCTATTGATTGCATCGATAACAGACATCTAACATGGAAACCATCACACTGTCTGTAACACAGCGTGAAAGATCACAAATGTGTGTGTGAGATCATCAGATTCAACTAAAACTTCTTATGAATACAGGAGCTGTCTCTCCTTCAACATTAAAATATACACTTCCTTTACAGTGGTAAAGCAGATAAAACACCCAGATATATAGCTGACACGGTGACTAAGTCTGGTGAGTCATGGCAAGGCAACATTTCGCTTTTATCCAGCTAAAATCGTGTCTTTTCCTCGTGGTGTGAAAACAAGTTTCTCCACCTTAACGTCTCAAAAACCACAGAACTGAACAGAGAAAGCTTTCAGAGCCATGGATAACAAAAATCAAAATCACGCGATCAAATAGACTGTTATAAGGCAACATCAACATATTACCCAGCAATAATCACTGCACATGACAAAATAATAAATTAATCATTTAGTTGACTGTGCTGTCATAGTTTTAGCAGTTTATATGAGTATATAATTCTGTGAGAGACTGTTTTAAAAAAGAAAAAAGACAAGTGCAAATTTGCATATGTACACACATGCATTCACGTGTGCATGCATTCTCAAAATACAATATATATATATATATAAAATATGTATTATCTTATATTTTGAGACAGGTATACTGTGCAGTAATGCATGCTGGAATATACTGAACACTACAAACATTCACAGATCTAAAATAAGCATTAATGCATGTAGCAAGTACATGACTTACACATCCTCATCTATTTGACTGGCATGCAAACAATTAAAGCCTGCAGGACATTTAAATTTAATTGCTCATAAGCAGTTTTGTAACATTTTTTCATGTATTAAGTAGTATGATAAACACACTCATACATGATCCATTCATATTCAAGCAGAGGCAGGCTGCCGCTATTGGCTCACAGGAAATGCTCTGCTACTCTAAATGGGACGGGTCCCACATTAGCATAATTGGTAACACTTGAGTTTGGCATACGGACAGGTGTGTTAATGACAGCCTGGGCGGGCTGTCAGCGATAAAACACCCAGCAAATCACAGCATGTCTTCACACAAAACGGACAGACTTCAAACCATCAGCAAGGACTTAAAAACAGCACAGAGAGACATTTAAACAAAACAGAGAGACATTTAAACAAAACAGCGACAGACAGACAGACAGACAGACAGAGTGTATCTCACTTACTTTGACGTAGAAAGTTCTTTCTCGCTTCTTTCATGAAAATAAAGTGTCCATAAATGTCCACTTGTTTTGACAGTCATGTTGTTTTTTTAGTTGACAGGTGTCTCCCTCGCCGCTGCTAGCTTAGCTTGACAGTCCTTTAAACGCACGTTAGCTCACATCGTTAGCAACACTGGAAAACTACAAACTCAACGGTCGTTTCGTAAATTTAAACAACTTTTAACTACATTTTGCTCCTCGTTTTTTTTTGGTCAGAGTGTGACAGGCTCCACAATTCAGTCCAAAGTTTGTTTTTCCAGTTGTTTTTCCGTCCTCAGTTTCGCAGCGTCCGCTTTGTTTCACATCCCAAAATATTTTGTAATCGAGGAATGCTAACGCTCGTTAAGGGTGCAGTACCTGTTCTGACCGCAGGCACCACGGGGGCGCTGTTTCACTCATTTCAGGGAGTTCAGTAAAAGATCACGGATGACAAAAACGGAAATAAAATAAATAATTAAATACATTAAAAATACTTTTTTTTAAATTAGATTATATACATTATTCAATTATTAGTTCAGGTATTTCTATATTTATTATTTTTTTGTTGTTTTTTTGTGCTTGTCATTTTTTTATCATTCAAAAAAGATGGGTAAGACTGAAAAAAGTATTCAGATCCTTTATTTAAGTAAAAATATTAATACCAATACACACCAAAAAGTCCTGCATTCAAAGTATGATGTACTCATTATGCAATTAAATGGTTCCTGTCAGTGTGTACTATTGTATCTGACGTGTCTGTATTAATATTACTGTTGGATTAAGGTTCATGTTGCATTTTACTGCTGTGGATGTTTAAGGTTGAGCTTATTTTAACTCCTTTATATACGGCTGTTGGCTAGTTTAACCTAAAGCAAGGCATCACATTCTGTAAAATCCTGTGGGTCTACTAAAGAGATGAGATTCAACTGTTTGAACATTTTATTCACAGACAAATGGGTGAAATAAATAGAGGGGGGGGGGGTGAATGTTGTCATAGTAACTACTGTTATCACCTTCATCACTGTAACATGAGAACACACATTACATTTACATCAGTCACTTTTCAGTTAAATACATAAGTTAAAGTCAGTAATTGACATACTGTAGTACATGGCTTAACATTAGTGTGGCTTCTAATTTCAGTCATATTTCTTTTTGCAGAAAAGGTGAAGTTTTTTTTTATCAGCTTTAACAAGGGAAATGTTCTCATCCTGAAGGCACGTCTCCTGACGCTCATGAGAAATATTCTGCTGCTCGGTGCAAATCATCCCCAGTGTGATCAGCCAGCCGGTAAAAAAATAAGCAGTGTTACAAATCAAAGCCAGTTTTAACAATAAAAACACAAATCACAAATATAAAAATAAGAAATCATTCTACAGCAAGTTGCATATTGACATCATAAAAATCATTTAAAAAAAAAAAAAGAAACATTTTCCAGTGTTGTATTGCTTGGACTTTGGTATTGAAACAGAAAATAGCTGACTCATTGAGTTTCTAAAAAAACTGAAGTAAAGTCGAACCAAAGAAGAAGACGGTGTCTGTGTGACAGATGGAAACCCTGCAAATGTTTTATGATCACATATTTTTTCTTTTTTTTTGCTGATTTATAAAGTGAGCTGCATTCAGCATTTTCCTTCATTCTTGGACTTTTTATTACTTTTATATTACAGTATGCATATATCGTTTTCTGCATGGCTTTAAGACACGACAACGTCCATTTGATGTATTTGATTGTATTTCAGCTCACACTTTAAACAGTTATTGTTCATCCTTTTGAAGATAATATCGACAGCTGCAGCAAAACGTGTTGACAGTAGGTCCACAAGTTTAGAAAAAGTTAAACGTACATGAAACTCAACTTCCTGACTTCTTTTGCGAAGGGCTACTGCAGGTGAAACGTACATTTTAGCTGGATTTTTCACCATGAAGCGTTCAAGGAGCTGACAAAGGAAACATTAGATATTTGTGGGCAGTGAGAAAAACCAACCGCAGGATTTTTTAGAGCTCTTTTTTTGCACATTAATTATGACCTAGCACCAACACTGTACCTGTAATCTGCCCATATTTGGGGCAGACGTAATGTTTTAGGAACGTATCGGCCTTTCTCTTCCTCCCTGCTTCAAATACACACATCCTCTGCACAGTACATCACATGTGTAAGGATCAAATGTCCCGACCAAGTGGTTTTTTGCCACCCAAAAACCTGGCAGTCATTTGTTATAGCAGTATTATATACTGGGATCTGACCAGGCAGCAGCGTAACCGGGGCTGTAAAGGCTCCTGGGAGGCGAAGGTGTCGCTCTCTGCTGCACGCATCAGAGTGTTTAACTGGTTTACCTTCATGGTGGAGCCAGAAAATGGACGATATTATCAGCTGGCCGATAGTATTGAATTCTTTTACTCCCTAATCATCCGGTATCGCTCAGAATTTACTTCAGGGCTTTCTGCCAGAAGTGATTTCACTGGCAGGTATTTTAGAGGCATTGGTCGAGTTGTGTGAGAGTTTTTAGACAGATGCTCAGGACCGTCAGTTGGTCCTTGTGGAGGCACCGGCATGCAAAGTAAGCAGCTGATAAACAAGTCATGTTGGAGATGACGAGCTCCTTTTAGTTAGTTAGCATGCGACAATGACACCAACTCATCTGAGAGCGATCGGTTTTAGCAATCTGCGATTTTAATGCCTTACTCCTGATCACATTTTTTAAATATATATAGATATTGTCCAGTAACTATCAGCAGCCAATCAATTTAGGCATCCACGTTGAAACTAGATTAAAAAAAGGAGCCATACTTCTTAATATCACTTGGCTGTAGCGTCAATCTGCAAGAATATGAAATTATAAAAAGTAAAAAGTTCATCTGGAGCTCCCTGATGATCAAGTTCATTCCTGAGAAAATCTCCCTCCAGCTTCCCTTTACTAACCAGACATCCATACTCTCATCTACTCTTCAGTTAAGCAGATTGTTGTCAAAAGTCAATTTATCTTTTGCTTCAGCCTCCAATTTTTTTTTTTTTTTTGCATGCAAAGGTGGAAGAACAGTTTCAGTTAAACCAGTAAACAAACTCACTGCTTCTAGAACAACTCATCATCTGATTATCTGGGTTTAAAAAGTTAGTAGAATACAAAAAAATATTAAAATAATCCAAGTAATCACTGGCCAGAAAGGTACATATCCCATGAAGCAATGCAGCAGATTCAAGTCTTATGTTGGTCTGTTCTGAAATGTTAAGCTGAGGTCACTTAGAAGTGCTGGTAAATTTAGGTTTAGTTTAAAATGTAGTGACTGAGTGCCCTGCTTCTCTTTGTATTTGATATAAACAAACAAATAAAGACACTTTATAGTTAGTTTGACTGTGAATGAATGGACATTCGTCATAAAATAGAATTTTAAAGGTCTCTTTCATAATAATATGATGATTCAGCGTCTGAAATTAGAGCAAAATTGCTGCTAATGGAGAAAATGTCTATTTCAAGTTTCAGCGAGGACTTTCCTGCACATACTGCTCTGATATCTCTCTGAAATATAGAAACTCACGTAGCGTTCGTCTTCATGCACCGGGCCAGTTAGTAAAATACTGTCCTTGCAATGGTGAAATTTTACAGCACAAATGAGAGAAAGTGATTTGTTTGTCGGTGCTCCAGAAAAGGCCAAAAATAAAAAGTAAAGGAGCTTGACAGGAAGTGATGTCGTCATGCCTACCAGTTGATTTGGCTTCACAGCTTTACGGTCGGTTGGGATGGCTTTGCTGATGGCTGGCAGGCATTTCCTTTTGGTCCAAGTGAAGACAGGCGAAGACACGATGAAGAGCGGCGTGGAGTGTTGGCAGCTTCTGTCCACACGGGTCGGACAAAAGTTCGAAAGTCATTTGGTCGTTTTGAAAAGTCACGAAACTGGTCTCGAGTCTCGTCGGTCTCAGAGGTTAGTCTCGTCCCAGGTCGGGTCGTTCATGTTCTTCAGAACTCTCCTGATGATGCGCTCCAGCTCTTTCCTCGCTCGCTGCTCCTCCTCCAGCGTCCTCCTCATCCTCTTGTTGTCCTGGACGAGTGAGACAAAGAGAGTCAGCAGCGAATCCTTCAGTTTCTGGACTTAAAATAATCCTATAAAATGTGAAAACTGAAGAGCAAGTTGTCTGTGTGGTTTAAAAACCTGCAGACTCACCTGTTTGAGCTCCTGGACTTCATCTTTCAGGCTGTACACGGTGTCCACCAGACTTCTGCACAAACACAACAGCTCAGCTTTACTTTAACACACATATCAGTCATATTAGTCAGTACACTGACCGGCCTGAACAAAAGTCTCTCACCTCTCCTCCACTACAGTCTGTCCGTTGCTCCTGGTCTCCTCCACTATGATCTTCTCCTCCTCTGGGAACAACATGTGTACGTCCTTCCTGCTGGAGCCTGATGGAGCAGCGACAGTGTGACTTACACACAGATTTTAACTGATGATCACAGAATTCAAAGACGGTGACGTTACAGACGGGCTGGATAACAAACTACAATAGAGGAAACACCGGACGATGTCACTCTGACAGAGGAGGACCAAGAAACTGTAGCTGGAAGAGGAGGAATATTGTTACAAAACTGTGTCATCATAGCATGACAAAAAGGGCACGTAAAATGTCACAACAACTTATAAACAGTTTATTTATTTCTTAGGAAAGTAATAGACGAGGGGCTCTGGATGGTCTCTGTTTTCCCTGCATATTGCACCTTCATTTTAATGGGGAAACACCAGAGGATTGAACTAAAAAAGGAACATTAAACAGAACAATTTTGATGAACGATGAACGTGAAGTAAGTTACTAAAAGCATTTTATCGTATCACACACAAATACACGTGCTTGTTTTGTTTGCATGCAATTAAATACACTGTACTATGAGGGGTTTATGTTTACGGGTGCTACTGTACACTCATGGGAAATCACACAGGCTCATACTTAAAGACAAACACTACAAACACAAGATGCACAGACGCTCACACAGCAGGTGAAAGGGTTGGGATGATACACAAGTCTATCCCTAATCGTGATTCGTTTGCACGTCACCAATATCTTACGAGAAAACGAGGCAGTCCTGTAACTAGTGGCGGTCCAGATACTGTCATAATCCGAGTCCTCTGACTGGTCAGAACAAGGCAGGTTGCCAGGGAGACCAGCGACGGTGAGGCTGGTGTCAGCGAGCACATGGTTGTGCATGAGGTCAGTCCCTTGCCAGGCTGAACCGTAAAAGTACCCAGCAATAGACGGGGTCGGAATAAATCAAATTGAATGTTGGAGGGAGGGGATGAGGGGACATTTTAAACATAAATATAAGATTTAAATCAAATGCAACCAAAGGAAACAAGGGAAGGACACGGAATAAAAGGGGGAGGATGGTGATGAAACCAAACGAGCAAGGATGAAGGAGAAGAGGAAAGCAGAGGAACGCAGGGAAGACATGAAAAGAGAGGAAAGAGAAAAACATGGTTAGAGCTGACAGCAGAGAACAAACAGTGGTTAGCAGCAATAAGACAGCGAGGTGTGTGTGAGCATGCTGGTGTGTGTGTGTGTGTGTGTGTGTGTACTGACTGGAGTTGAGGGTCTGTCGTGTCTTGGCGCTGGTACAGTAGGCCTCGATCACTTTCAGTATCTGAGCGTCCTCCTCTAGAGCTGCTGTACCTGAGAAACACGATGAGAAAAAGTTTGAGTCTCCCTCAGCACACACAGCGTCTGGCGGCCATATTGGAGCCGTACGGCCCTTTGCAGCTTTACAAAACAGCTGACTGCAGCTGTAAGTACAACTCAGAGAGCTTCCTTTAAGTACCAGCTGCCAGCCAAGTCCAGCTGGCTACTTTATTATATTAATCTTTGATTATAATAAAATAGGTTTGATTAATAAGCTGCTATGATGCACATTTTACAACCACGAGCCTTTGCTTCATGGAATGACAGTAGGAGTTTTGGACTGTTGGTTGGACAAAAGAAGGAATTTGAAGATGTCACTTTGGGCTCTGGGACATTGTGATAATTTTTTACATTTTGTAGACTACACAATAATGAACTAACTAACTGTTTTACATCATTTTAAAATAATAAAAGCCTGATTAGAAGCAACAGAAGTACCTCTGCATCACAAGGAAAGGACATCAGGGTAAAAAAGGTGAAAGTTTCTTTCATAATCAGAGTGGTGTATTTTATTTACTTTTTCTGACGGTGAAGTCCTCTTCTGAAGGTTTCCTCTCTGGCTTCCTCTTGGGGAGCAGCTTCTTCATGTTCTTAGGACTCTTACTCAGATCCTACACACAAACACACACAAACATGTACAGTAGGAATGTTGTCGCAATCCCAGTTTGACGCCGTGCTCACATTCTTGCACATTACTCCACTGGGACGAGGTCAAATGAATGAAATAGGAAAAAAACACATCCTGGGGGTTATTTTATCCCACTTTGAACAACACACAGTAAATCTTATTTTAGCATGCCAGTGTGCAGCACCTCCTTCTGGCAGAGAGCAGCTGAGGGCCGGAGCGGAGGCGCAGGGCGGAGGCAGCTCAGGCTCCAGGGTTTGGGGGTACTCGGTGGCTCCAGCGGCCCCCACATCGGGCTGCCACCATATGAAGAGGGATGGGGGAGGGTGTGGTAGGTGTGTCCAGTGCTCCCTCCACGAGACTCCGAGTGTCTGGAGGGAGTGCCGGGGTGAGAGGGCAACTGAGAGGAGCAGAGGAGAGGGTAAAGAAGAGGGCGGTAAAGTGGATCAAGGATCAACTGCTTAATTGACTTACTCTTCAAAAGACGTGGACACTTACCGTGTGACAGACGGACTGAGGCTTATGCGAGTGTGTGTGCGCGGCCGGGGTGTGTGTGTGTTTGGTGAGGAGGTCCAGCCAGTCCTGTAGGTCCTTCTGACTGTTACACGCCACCTGCATCCGCTCACACTGGCCACCTGCACGACAGCACGCACGAAAACCAAGAGTATAAATGTACAGAAAGACAAACAGCTGCTTCATTCAGTCAAAATGCATTTAAAGGGATAGTTTGGGGTTTTTTAAGTGGAGTTGTATGAGGTGCTTATTCACAGACAGTGTGTTACCTACAGTAGTTGATGTTAAAAAAGTAGGAGTGATGGCATTTTTCAGTGCCATTATATACGCCAAATCTCACTCCTTCCAAATCAACCAAACTCCACTGACAAAATCAGTAATTTTACCTCACAGAACATGGGAGTTATTAGCCAACCACTGCTTCAATCTGTAAGTTGTGTTATTACATGACTTTGGTGTTTTAAAAAGTTAGTTTGGATTCACCGGTGTCACACAAATCACATATTCTGTGAGGTAAAATTAATGATTTTGCCAATGGAGCAAGAGAGGGAGTGATATTTGGTTTATATAATATTCCTCACACAACCACACTTCAACTATCCCTTGAAACAATGAGGTTCTATAAATGAAGTTCTACTAGCTGAGGGCTGACCGGATATTTCAAAGGCGTTCCTCAGGTTTTCTCCGTCTTCTATTCTGGAGATGAGCATCCCTGACAGCGGCATCCTCCCCTGCAGACACACACGGCATGAAAATCAGAGGACCAAACCAGTACTTTCTAAGGTCAAGGAGTGAATAAAGTATAGTTATAAAGTTATTTTAGTTAGTTAATCTCATGCACTGTGAACTCACCTGATAGATGAATCCACTCATCCTCATGCTGGCAGAGAGCACGAGCAGAGTGTGAGGGAACAGGACGAGGTAGCGTTCGTTTAACTCCTGAAAAAACAAGCAAATCGCCTTTTTACATACTTGTTTTTGTGATCGCTCGAATTCAACGATCTCATGCATTCACTGTCGCGCATCTTTAATTTAGAGACGGACGGACTCGGGACTACCTGACAGTTCTGCGTGTGGACCGTGGCCTGGGACATGTGGAGAACGGGGCCGAGGGTTTTGATGTCATCCCCCTCCCAGTTTCTGATCGGCTCTGTTAAGATCTGCAGCTCCAGGTCCTTCTTCTTCCTCACCTCCTGACACTGAGCCTGAACACACACACACACACACACACACACACACACACACACACACACACACACACACACAGAAGCATTATAAGGCACACAGATGCACAAAAACTCATATTTAAGGAAGCTTAAACTGTAAATAAAGACACACATGCAAGCCTGTGTTTGCACCTTACCGCGAGGCTTTTAAAGGCCGTCATGCAGGCATGGAGATCGGCTCTGTCAGGGTGTTGGTCCTACAAAAAAGACAAACAGATTCAGAAAAAAATCAGTGTTCACTCATATTTATCTGACTCTGCACAGGTCAATAAAAGAGAGAGAGACAGGTTGAATCTGACCTCCATGTGTCTGTCGAGCTCTTTCAGCAGCGTCGGGTATCTCTCCAGTCTGGTGAAAGGTTTACTCAGACTGGTGGTCAGAGTCAGGATCCCTGGAGTGGACGCTCCCTTTGACTCCATGTACTCGCCCAGTTCCTCACTGTGACGCACACACACACACACACACGCAAACACATTCAGACAAATTTTCTCTTCTTAGCAGACTGGTTTTTGTGGTTTTAACTCAGCATATCTCCGTCTGTACCTGTGCTGTGTGAGTACGTTGACAGCAGACGGGTGGTTGGAGCAGTACGCCACATAGAGGGTCTTTATCTGCGGCATCAGACCGAGGAAGAAGTTACCGATCCTCTGCTGGCTCTCTGGGAGTCTGCACGCACAAATGACACATCAAACCGGTCAACAACTGCCACTGCTAAACTGTAAAGAGATTTTAATTCAGTCATCTTACAGACGTAAACATAAACATTTAAGTGATCTGTTTTCTTGAGCTGCAGACAAACAGGTTGTTACTTCGGTCTACCACTAGATGTCTCTGTTGTTTTAATAACTGCTTACACTCAACTTCAGTTAACCTGTTTGGACGTGAAGCTGGAGGATGTTAGCATGAGCAGCTAATCAGGGGTTTGTGAAAGTTCCTAAAGGGACAAATTAAAGACTTTTTAAGAGTTCTTATTCCTACCTGGAAGTGAAATTAAATCCAATAATAGAAAGAAAACATATTAAGTAATTTAGAATAAGCAAGTTCATCAAGTGCACGAGTCAAACTGTTTAGGAACGCTTGCAACTTCAGCTGCAACTATCTATTGATTATTCTAACGCTACTAACTGATTCATTATCTATAATTTCTTGTTTTGTCTGACCCAAGAATGAAAGATCTGTTTGGAAGTTAACTTTTCTTTCAGACACAGCCTGTTGCTGTTGCTGATGCATGTATGTGGAGAGGAATCAGCTTTGTGTGTGACATGCTGCAGAAAGTCTGTTTTCAGATACACATGAGGGTTTTTCTAGGGAAACTGTGAAATACTATTGTTCTTAATGCTCATTTTTATTTTATACTTAACTGTTAATACTGCAAGACTGACTTTGATAGATATCACAGCAACATATGACAAGAAAAGCCTGTTATTGACACCATCTTGACCAGACAGAAGGAGATTTGTGCACTGACTTTGTGTGCTCCTCCAGTGACTGAACCAGCATCTGCTGGAAGGTCGAGATCTCCTCCAGATTCCCCTGAATGTGACCGATGTCGACACTGCTGAGTCTGCAAGGAGGAGAGGAGAGGAGAGGAGAGGAGAGGAGAGGAGAGGAGAGGAGAGAAGAGGAGAGGAGAGGAGAGGAGAGGAGAGTGACTGTTCTTTATCTTCTGTGAAACAGGACAGATTGTGAAGGTGTAGCAACAGATATTTGTGTGTGTGTGTGTGTGTGTGTGTGTGTGTGTGTGTGTGTGTGTGTGTGTGTGTGTGTGTGTGCAGCATCAGATCTAAAATGTGCTGCTGTTGAATAAAACAACAAAAAGTGTAAAAATAACTCCACCTGTCTGTGGGGTGAAGCGAGCGCAGGTACGAGCCCAGGAGACTCTGGAGTTCCCTCGAAAATTCATTCTCTGCTTCCAGGATGTTCTGCAGGACCTGACAGACACACACACACACACACACACACACACACACACACACACACACACACACACACACACACACACACACACACACACACACAGACTTTTAAAATATTCAATCGAGTGACATAAAGAATAAGTAAATAATGCAAAAGCATATGAGAGCTGATTTAAAATGGCAGAACTTTGTGCTTTTGCACATAAAAATCCATATCTTATAGATTAAAATACACTTAAATTTACTCAAACTGTTTCATAACATTTACCTCAAAACATTTGTACTCAAACAATCTATCATTATAAACTGAATATCTTTGGATTTTAGACTATTGGTCAGACAAAACACGACACTTTAAGACTCTGAGAAACGATCTTTTAGAGACTAATCAATGAATTTGTTAGTTAAGAAAGTAACGGGCAGATAAACAGATAACGAAAATGAAAAATTGTTAGCTGCAGCCTTGTGATGAGCGGCAAACAGGGCTGAAAGTGCAACTAACCATAATTCTCATTATCGATTTATAAATGGTTAGAAATGCCAAAGAAAAGAGAGAAAAATGCTCATCACGATTTCTAAGATGCTAAACTGATGCCTTCAAATGACTTCTGGAACGAGCAAATGTTTAGTTGAAAAATGACTGAAACTATTAACTTTTTTCTCTATGAACTAATTGATTTTAACTAATCATTGCAGCTCTCATGGTGAAACAGATCCAATGAATCACTGCAGCTAATAAAAGAACCCATTATGCGCTAAATAAATAATTCATATGTAATATTTTACTCCACATATCATTTGTAATTGTTACCACGAAGGGATATATTAATATTATGGAATATTTTGGAGTTTTTCTTACCTTGATTATCAATATTAACCCAACTGAAGCACTGATATTGTCTTTCAATCACGTGAAAACGATCCGATTTCTGTTATTTGCAGTTTCAGTCTTTTTTCAAGCACAAAAGTCAAACGTTTGCTAGTTCTGGCTTCTCAAATGTGAAGATTTGCTGCTTTTCTTTGTCATTTATGAGCATAATCAATTGATTAAGAAAATCATTGTTAATTGCAGCCCTGATATTATTTTGCAATCCTCCTGAATGTGTTTCTGAGACCCAAACACAACATCCTGCAGAGTGAAACTGACTCTGTAAGCTGTTGTCTTTTTAATGGGAGCTGTATTCTGTAAAAAGCTAATAGAGAGCGATATCAGACCCCGCGGGAGCTGTAAAACTGTCTCCAGTAGCTGTCCACGGGTGCGACTCCACAGGCTGATTGGCTAATCTCTCCGCAGCATCAGAAACCTCTTAAGAATGAGGTTTCTGCTAATGAATTGACACGTGTTGCTGCAGCTCCCCTCAGGTCTGGAGGCAGTAAAACCTGAACTGCAGCTGAGGCAGCTCCAATTATTTATCTATCATAAACTTTTATGTGTTCATTTTTCATGAAGAACTGATGTATGAGAGGAAACGGAGCAGAGAGGACGCCGGTGCAGGATGTGGCGGCCGAGAATATGGTAAAACATCGGTGGTTTCAAACTTGAAACAAAAGCGTGACCTTTATCTGACCACAAACGCACAAAGACAAAAACAGCCCAAAGCTGCGTCTTCTACGCTTCTGTCGACGAGACTCCATCAGAAGAAAAACTTTTCCTTTTATTCTTATTTTGTGTTTCTGTCTGGGAACAGCTTTGACTTCAGGCGGGGTCTGAGAGCATGTGTGACGCAGACAGACACTCAGGTACCCCGACCAAAGACGGACAGAGACTACAGACGGTCGGAGCTTGTTGCATTATTGAAAAACACGCACACACACCGTGCAGAAGCCGACCCTGGGGCACGGCTGCCCCAGAAACCACTGGAATGGAAGAAATAACCTACATTACATCTGCTGCACTCTCACATACAGACGGCGCATGCAGGGGTGTCATGCAGGCTCCACAGATGATCACATGCTCATACACACACAGACGGCAGCTACACGATCATTAATTGGATGGATTAGATGAAAAATAATTGATTGCAACCGTCCACAAAAGCAGACACACATTAACCATTAACTCGGTTCACTGCAGCAGCACAGACATCCCTGGGTCATGAAATCTTTGCAATAATTCTTTGCCATAATAAAAGTCTAACATGTATTCTGAACTAAACTAGTGTTAATTCAAAGTTAAAGTCCTAATTACAGTCCTAATCTGGAGCCTGATCTCTTCCCTCCACACCCATGAATCAAAGTAAATAAAACCGACAGGCAAATAACAAGAAACGAAAGAGTTTCCTCGGAGTGCGACACTCACCACGTTGTAGTAGGTCTTACTGATGATCGTGGTGTCAAAACCTTTCGGGGGGCTTTTCAGCGTCGCAGACTTTGGCTTCTCTAACGTCTTGTCTACAAAGAGAGACAGAGAGAGAGACAACGATTCAAAGACCAGACGAGGCGAAAGCAATTTACACAGGAGTCGCTGGTGTATTGCTGCCTCGATATGTTAGTACACAAAAACACAAACCAAAGTTGGTAGTTGGTAAAGACTGTCTGAAAGTAAAGCTGTGAAAATAGACCAAATAAAGCATACACTTAAATTGACATTGATTTTTTTTGGGGTGGCTGAAATGCATTTTGCTGCTGCTGGTGACGTGCCAGCTGCCGTCCACTGACCACGAACAAGAACCTCATACATCCCCGTTTCAAATAATCTGACCTCCGGTTCAAACAAACATCACGTGTGCAAAAACACTGAGCCTGAACAACAAAACAAATACATTAAAGTCAATACAATCATACAGAAAAATGTCTTTATTGCATTCCAACATTTCCTGCAGGTCAATGTTGTGGACATACGAATGCTTCAATTTACTGACTCCACAACCTCATGTTGTTCCCCCGTCCTGGTTTATGTTTCCAACATTGTTCGGCCAATCATAACGCACGCTGTCATGTCCTTCAGTTCATTGTCCTCTGCAGACATTGTAATGTAAAGACGTAAGACGACAGTAATAAGCTTTCTCTAGATAATGGGCAGCTTAAAGTAGTTTTGGTACTGATTAGAGAAACTAAAGAGCGACCTGAAGCTAAATCCACTACAGACTGTAATCAGGATGCTATGAGAGGGACTTTTATTTGAACTCTAATCTTGGTCTTGTGTAGAGTCATAAGAGCGCCATAACAAAATCTGTAAAAAAAAAAAAAAAAGAAAAGAAACATAGAAATATAGAAATATAGGGAGGGATAAATAAAAGAATGAATGAATCTACCACTCCTGTGTTATCATGGTCTTTGTTTTGTGCTGCGCTTTAAGTCAGGAAGTTCCTTTCTATACAACAGCTCCGGCACTTCCTGTCTTTGTGCGCTCCCACAGCTTCCTTCCTTCATTCCTGCTTTCCCTCCTCAGAAAGCAGCACAACCATGCAGCGCAACCATACAGGCTACGAGGAGACGAGCACAGGAAGCAGCAGTTAACAGCCTTCTGAGCTCAGCTTTGAGATATATCTTTGATCGTTGTTGATTTAGATGTTAAACAGAAGTGGATACAAATCCATTAAGTAAATGCCTTCATCTTCTCTCAATTTATTCACACACTCCTTAACAATATAAACTCAAAGTCACACCTTAAACACACCACAACCTTAAATTAAGTTATTAAAATCCTTAATCCCTCATTTATATTCAGTGGCTCTTTTAGAATGAGTCTACGCCTTTAAGAAATCATGCCACGACTAAAAGAGACATTAAGTCATTATCAGTGACATCAGGCCTGCAGGAAGTCTGTTTGTTTGTTTATCTGTGCTTGTTTGTGTCGCTGCTTTGAGAAAATCATGCACACTTCTAATTCTAATAATGGAGGGTTTGGGTCTACTATGATGTTTGAGTGTTGCAGCTCAACAAGTTAGACTTACGTAGCAGGGTAATAAGGGGCCAAAAACAAAGGGTAAAAAAAAGAGCAACAAGGCAATGCTCTAACTGTGTGGTAATATTTAGGTAACAAAAGGATAATCTGCTAGCGATAAAATGGCTTTATCAGTGCAATATTTGGATTAAAACTGCTAATATGGTGAAATAAAACCTGATAATAATGAGGTAATATAGTCTGATGTTTTACTATTTATAGAATAGTGCAAGTTACAGAAGTTATCATGAGACCTTGTTCCTACTATTGTGAAAGATGACAGGGAAATGAATGATGTGTTGCATCTGAGGCAATGAGAGCTGCACCCACCGCTTCCTTTCAGCTCCCGGACGTAGTTACTGGGGAACCAGCCAGACTTGCCGTTGAGCGAGCCCTCCCACCAGCCCCCCTCCTCCTGCCGGCTCACGCTGATGATGTCTCCCTTGGAGAACGAGAGCTCGTCCTCGTTGGTCTGCTGGAAGGCAAAGCGCGCCTTGACCAGCAAGTGGCCACACCCGCTGCCCTCTGACATGTCCTGAGGAAACGGAGAACAAAGACGGGGGTGAGAGACTCTGTACTGGCTGACGGCGGCGATCGGAGAAGGACCTACGCTGCACTTCAGAGGATCGGCATCCAAGTTTAATATCAGTTTTGCATGTGTTTGTCTATTGTCATTCCCCATGAGACGTGTTGTTGTCGTTGTCATGGTAACTCACCAGGCTGCGGTACTGAGGCTGCAGCAGTTTGGAGGAGCGACTCTGAGTGTTCAGAGAGTCAAACGACTTGATCCTCAATGTTGAGGAGTGTGTCACACACACGCTGTCTTCAGAGACACCCAAATCTGCACACAGTGGTTCAATAAACAAAATTCAAAATTCATTATATTCACATAAACAATAAACCTAAGGAGCATTTATCAGAATACAGTTATTACTGGGGACTAATCGCGCCAATTCCTCTGTTCTTGGTTGCAAGAATCAACATAAGAAGTCCTCATCTGCTCCTGCCGTTTGAGAATATCAAGACCAAGTGGATTAGCTTGATGCAAATGAGACAGAAATGTCCCTGTGTTGCTGCTGAACTGGACAGAGACGCCTCGATGAAGCAGCGTGTGGAAAAGAAATGTTCAAACTGCAGGATTTCATTTGCTTGGCAACGCTGTGTAACTTTGATTAGTACCCAGCAGCTTGCTTGCTCAGTGGGAGTGGGCGTCAGAAGCCTGGGCGCAATGCATCGTGGGACATGTAGGCACTCCCGGCAGGAGAACTCCTGAGGAATTTACTGGGTCAATTACACTCTCATTTTATAAAAATGAAAAGAAAAGACAATAAAAAGACAATAATCTTACTTTCAGTTGCTTTGTTGAGGGCGACCAAGGAGTTTAGGACCTTGGAGAAGTTCAGTCCCTGCAGGAGGTCATTGACCTCAAAAGGCTGAAGGAGAAAAAACAAAATGAAGATCATAAAATACATTTACATTACATACATTTAATGCAATAAAGCTCAGAGGGGTTCAGAATAAATTTATAGAGCATGACATCAGCATGACATTTCCATGTGTGTATCTATTGTGATCACAATAAACTGAAACATAGGAACAAAATGCCTTCAATGAAAAAAATTATATTTCTAGAAACTGTGGTTTCATTCCTTTTCTCTGTCCTTATTTAGCTCACACCAGTGCTCATAATGAATTTACGTGACGAGAACATGTGTCAGCATTAAATGAAGAAATACTAAGTTCAGCGGGGGGTTTACATCCCTGCTCTGACTGCAGTCTGGAGCAGGATTACTCAAAGTCTGAGCCTCCCCTTGTAATCTCCCAATCACACACACACACACACACACACAGTCATAATCAAAATACCTCTGAAGCCCCTAATCTTGTGTATACCACACACTGGCTGACTTCTACATTCCCAAGGCGTGAAGGTGGAGCAAACTGGGATGTCAAAGTAAAAGCTGAAACATCCTGACTTGGGAATAAATTAAAAAATATTTTGAAAGGAAATGTGCAATGGTGTGCGCTGAGAGCAGCCAAAAATAGCAGTTTTTTTTATTTTTCCCAGATTATGTCTCTTTAATCCATTGATAAAACTCCTCTGTTCTTTAATGAATCCACTTGGTCTGATTTATACACAGGCTGATTAGCAGTCAGAGCAGTTTGGACCCAGCAATTAATACACACTTTCATCTCTCTGACTGGCATCAGGCCAAGAGACTATATGAGACTTTCAGTCCACTGCTGCAGCAGAAATGTACCAGTGTTTTTGAAGAGGGGTCGTGTGAGGTATTCATCCACAGTCAGTCAGCAACACACGCAAATCGAACATACGCCATTATATAAGACAAATATCGCTCACTGGACGCTTTATCACAACCAAACAGACATATTAGTAACTACACAGGAAATGCAGTTATGTTCATATTGCAGGTTGTAGTGAAAATATTTCTCGCCTGCAGCTGTGAGAGGCAGAGAGAGTAAATAAGCATGCTTAAAACAAACGCCCGTGATTGGTCGGACGGCTTACCTGATAATAGGGAGCGCTTGATTTAATGCTGCAGACTGGGCGCTCTAAATGCACAGAATCAATATCCCACCCGATTCATTTTAATAAACAACAAAAGCCAAATTAATGGTCTGATTAAATCGTGCAGCTCTGGTTAATCGTGGAGTCAGAAGTCATCCACAGTCACACTGTCCACTCTGTAATCCTCCCCTATTGGACAGACAGACAGTCTGGCTTGTCCTCTGCTTGTCCGATGACTGTCTGGGAGAATTACTACGCTGATGTCAGTCAGGCTGCTGGTAATGGAGGCCTTGGCTTCCAGCAACATGGCTGACATGCCTCTAATCAACCTGATTGGAAAATCCACTGACTGCCTGGCGTGTTGCATTACATCAGCCCGCCCGTCTCCTCTGCTCCATTTCATATTTTTATACTATTTCCATCTGACGTCAAAACAATTTTCCAAGTCTGGAGCAAAACCTTGTTACAGGTCTGCAGCCCGGGACTCCTGTGTTGCATAATCAGCTCTCGTCCAATAAGATTTCATGGCTTTTTCCACAGCTAAGATCAATAGCCTGTGTGTGGTATGTTTTTTTTTGTACCACACTACTCACTAACCCTCTCTTCACACCCACTGTGGAGCAGGATATAAGTTGGCTTGGCCTGCTGTTGTGCAAACACACCGACACATGCACACGCCTCAATACCTATTTTTATACTGATAACAATGCAGATACATTTTACTGTAGAAAAACACAGTAACAGCCAAACATTCTATATCAGTTTCAGTATTTGCAGCTTTAGATTTCAGAGTTTTTTGCAAAACTATTGATGGTTCCCACACAGATTTCTGATCAGAGTCTCTGAAAGAAAAGCCTATCCGTTTAATACCTTAACATTAACATTAAAAAACTGCAGGTGATGATTAAACCCTTTTATTATTATTCATTATATGTATCAAGGATCGGCAACATTTATAAATGCATAATCACCAAAACAGAGAAAAACACTTCCACAACCTGGCAACCCAGTGTTGTTCTTATCAGTGTCTTATTACTGATCCACGAAGAATTAGTAAATGATTTGCTAAACATCAATAAGGTCTTTAGTTCCAAATTACCACCACATCCATGTGTCTGCATGGTTGAATGGATCAGAACCAAGCATTTAATTAAAGGGACAGTTCACCCTGTCATGCTGTTTATCCATCCAGATTGTTTTGGTGTGAGCTGCAGAGTTTTTGGAGATATCAGCTGTAGAGATGTCTGGTTTCTCTCCAATATAATGGAACTAGAAGGCATACATCAGAGCTTGTGACGCTCAAAGTGCCCAAAAAAATAGATCTGAAAAACTCAACAGCAGTGTCTCTTTCCTAAAATCAGATAAACCTTTATTAGTCCCAGAAGGGAAATTCAGGTGTCAGCAACAGCAACAAGAGTGAAACACAGTAAGGGACAATCATATCTGGAAACATCGCTGTTGAGTTTTTGATATGCATTTTTTGATGCTTTGAGCATCACAAGGTGAGTGCCATCTAGTCGCATTATATTCCTTCAGGTGATCCCTTCAAAGCCTGACATTGTAGCTGTGATGTGTGTGAATATGTGAGTATAATGCACATTTTTCTTAATTCAAACATATATATATAGTTTTACTTATGTTTTTCTATTTATATTATTAAGAAATTACCAGTTTACTGTTTCAGTTCTGTTTATTTGTTAAACTCTAAAATTTCCTGCATCTATTACATATCTTTGTCACATGTTTTTTTCACATGTAACCACCTTTGAGGGATCATTGTAAAAAAAAAAAATGTTGATTATGTGTATATTCTGTATTCTATGTATTATATTCTGTATTTTTTCACTCTTTAATATCTGTATGAGCATCAGACCAAAAAATCCAGCATCGGTCAGGATCTAATAAAGAACAATACAGGCCAGAGACATCGTATTTTGATGTGTTTTGATTTTGGGGTGAACTGTCCCTTTAATATAAAAAAACACACAAACAGCCATAATCCTAACCAACTATACACAGACACAGTATTTGTGTTTCTCATTATACAGGTTTATCCGAAAATAAATGTCACGCCGCAGCTATATTTACCCAGAATGACACCTTTCCAGGTGGCTCGTGACGTGGGTACAATAACTGTTGCTGTCTCGTGCTGTAAATAGGAGAAGCGGCTATCAGTGTGGAAGACGTCACCGCTAAACAGCGGGATACACAAGTTTTACAAGGTGTTTTAAACGATGAATATGTTCGTGTGGGTGTGTGTTAATCTGTTTCCTGGGCTTCACGCTGTGTTGATGCATTAATAAATCCATTATTGACACGTGAACTCACCTCCACACCGAAAGCCCCGCAGCCTTTAATAAACTCGGTAATGTTCCTCTGACAGTCGCCGTCGCTCTTCGGTTCCTGGACAAACTAAACACAAAAAGTCGCCGAATTAGCCTCAAATTACTGACATCAAATATAATTAAAATGTTATTGAGGGTGTTTGACGTTTTTCCGCCGTGAAACAATCTTATTACAGGCGTTGCTGCTGGTGCACTTGCCACTTGCTGCTTACGAGCATCAAGCTAGCTAATAAGTCACACTTCCGGTGAAGACTTTCAAAATAAAGCATTAATTGAGCGATGTTTTCATATCTTGTGTTTGAAATTGCGCCTTTTGTAAAAGTTAAATTTACCATAATTTTATTTTAAGCTAATAGTTAGATACCTAGTTGTTGTATCTTGTGTATCTTTTTTCAGCTACTTCTGGAGGATCATTTTTTAAAGTTTTTGCCTACCTGGTCTACATCCGCCACCAAAAATGGATCAACAACAAACTTAGTGACATAATATGTATTGTATAACTAGAAATGGAACACAATGCTGTCACAAAAGTGGACCAGCTGTGGCAAAGCTGTCCCAGGCGAGATAAAATAGATAGTGGAACTGGCGCTTCATAGCTGCTGACGGGTTTAATGCCTTTATTTTGAAAGCCTCGCTCTGTGCTGAGTTGAAGCTAATAGAAGCTACTTTGATAGAGAACTACAATCTCCCAGGGAAGTGGGATAAACCGAAGGAGGATATGACGTTGACAGGTTCAGGGTCCGTGCATTGTGCGTGCGTGCGTGCGTGCGTGCGTGTGTGTGTGTGTGTGTGTGTGTGTGTGTGTGTGTGTGTGTGTGTGCGTGTGTGTGTGTGTGCATTCCATTTTTTTCTATTGTGCACTAAATGAACCAGGACCTTATTTAGTATCACTGGTAACACCTGTGTTTACGTCACTAATAGGGCTGTCGTGAAATAAGGTCTATATTGGATTTATATTATTAGTATTATTAATTTTATTACTGTATTACAGCGAAATATCTTCATAACTTAATTTATGCGGGAAATCAGGTCTCGGATTTACATCTAAATGTCTCATATTGTCTCATCTTTTCCCGTGTAAGAAATAGAGATAATAGCTAATAAATATGTAAATAATTTAAGAATAGATAAATTATGATTATTTTTATTATTTTATTTTTGTAAAAGAAAGGACTTCTACTGCTGCGTATTTATTTATTTATTTGCAATTTTTTTTAAGTTTTCCTTTTTCCCAATCATACATACATAATTCAAAAATTCATTACCACTGGCAAAGACAGTTAATACCAGTTTCTTGCACATGGTTATCTCATTGGCTGTCTACTTTTATTTTATTTTATTACTGAAAGACAGCAGAGGCACTTGAAGTTGAAAGGAAAAACATTTTACACGAACAAAACATGCTGCAGATTTTCTATTTAAGTAAGGGCGTTTTTCAAGTTATTTTTATTTATTTCTTATATGTGATAAATATCGCGTTGTAAACTTTTTATCATGGTATATCATACTGTGAGTTTTTTGTATTCTTACGTCCTAATAACTGGTATTAACTGCTTATTTTAAGACAGTAATTTGTAAATATTCTCAAAATATTATGTTTAACACTGTTGTTTGTAAGATAATAGAGTTTATTTATTATAGGGGTTAATGTTTCTAAGTTGTTTTGCTTTTATGCTGTTTTATACACGATATAATGGATTATTTCCGTCCTCCACTGTCCTCCATCCCTCCGTCCACTTACTTTGTCCACCGTCCCGGGTCGGAGTCGCTCCAGCAGCCTGCACAGCACCGCTCCATCCTGCAGGGACGTCTGGAGAAAAGCCTCCGGATCCGAGATGCTTTTCTTGGGAGAGTCCAGGACCCCGAGCGTGATGAGCCACGTTACCGTCTGTTCGGCTGAATTCATGTCTCTGATGTCCTACAGCAGCAGCGGCAGTGTCCTCTCCGTGATATCCTGCCGGTGGTCCGTCCGAAATGAGCCGAGAGGGTCAGTGAGCCCCGCCTCGACTGAACATCACACACAGACACACACTGCTGGGATCAACACGCGCTGCTGCTCCTGAACACACACAGAGAAAATACAAATATTCATGTGGAAATGAGAAACAAAGGTGGTTCCTTCCTTTAACAGCCGCTTATTGTCCCGCACTGCTGTCCCTCTGTGTCTGAGCGGATGTTGGCATCACCTCTGCTTGTGTTCACATCTGTATCAGCAGCAGCACCGTCAACGCAACACTGCAACACGCCGCTTCCTGCGAAACGTTTCAAATTAAAAGCACATCCTCGAGGAGCTCGTGAGAAGTTTGCTCGTAAAAAATGAATGAGGAATTTTATTATTAATATCGATTGTTGAGAATCATTTTCTCTCTTTGTTCTCTTTTGTCTTTGTCGACTTTTAGTGTCGCATATATGCTGGCAACACAAAACATATTGATAGCAATATTGATAGGAAATATGATTCAAACAAGCTTAACTGGAATAACTGTTGCAATACAATATTGCAAAAGCATTAGTTGCAGCATGTAGGAGGTTATTAATAACTATATTTTGCATCCATTTAGTGCAATATGACATTTATTCCAGCGCAATAATTACAATTATTTTTGTGCAATAATTACAATAAATAATTCTTGTGCAAAAACAGGTTTACACCTATTCTAGTGCAAATAGCAGTGCATTACATTTATATATTTTACTTATTATTCTAGATTCAAGTTTTACTCTAGTATTCTAGTTTACTTATTATCCTACTGTAATTTTTTTTATTATTTAATGTACATCTGTTATGAGAAAAGACACAAAAAGCTTAAATATATTGTGTCATACAAAATCTCTTAATGTATTGCATGGTTATAGACAGACTGTGACCATCCTATGTCGTCATGGCAGCTTTTCCAAATCAGATTTTTGCACTTAGGCCTCCTTCGGTGATTTTACTTTGAAGGCAAACCGTCTAACTTCCGTTTCCACCCTCGCCGTCTCTGATGAGTTTGACGCACATCACAGGACCGTCCCGTAAAAAACAGGCTGATTAAACCTCACTAACTGACTGTTACAGCCTGTAACAGATGATTCAGTTCATTTCAAAAGGCTGTAAATTAATTTTAATTCCTTATCTGATACGTTTTTTTTCTGTTTACAGACTGAAAGCTGCCAAACTCCATTCAAAAATATTCACATATAAAATACGCAGTATTTTGTTTAATTTAGTCTCAAAATTGTTGGAACATTTTTTTTATTGCAGGAAAATAAATCATTTAAAATATTTTAATCAAACAGTGTTTCTCTCGGCTATAAATTCCACTAATGCACTGATTTATTCGCTGAACCATAAATTACGTGTTAAGTCGATTTCCTCCTGTGACTGCAGGGACAGGACATTATTAATTCATTGACTCGGAGGCTTTTATCAGCCTCTGTGACTCTGTCACACCGGCCTCTGTCGCCCTCTGCCGGACAAATTTAGTTTCCACTTTGCCAACTAATAAATGACGCCAATAAAATGTTCTTAATATTATATACAGTGGAAAGTAATAAAGGATCTCTTTCTACAAGTAATATAGAGAATAAAATCACAGTGGTGCGTGAACATGGCATTATATTATCATTTACAGCAGGACTTACTATAAGTCCCACAATTTATTGTAATTATATAATTCTAGAGTCTGTACTGTGAATACTATTAGCACGTTTTAATTATAGTAACATAACTGAGAACACAGTTGAAAAGACACTTTTTTCACATTTTAACGGAAGAAACTTTTTTTTTGTAAAATATTAATATAAAAATATATACTTTTTCACTGGTCTGTAACACTGTTAATTAATTAATTTATTTATTTTTGCAGAGTTTTGGAGATATCAGCTGTAAATATGCTCAAAGCACCAAAATAAAACATTTGAAAAATTCAAAACCAGTGTCTCTTTCCACAAAATCATGACCTGGTTACTGAAAATGATCCAAAAATCTGCAATTCTTACATGTTTTACTCTATTTGTGTGTATAAATTGTGATTATCGAGTGACTATTACCAAAGATTTGTACTTTTCTAAAAGAGCAGACTGTATATGGAGTCAGAACCATTTAAAATGTGCTGAACAAATAAAAAAATGAAAGTTGGCAGAAATTAAACAAAACAAACCTGGAATTCAGAAGGTAAAGAGTATAAACTTTTAGTTAAATTTTTAAATTAAGTTTAAGATTTGCAGAAAAGTAGTAGTGCGTTCATCCCATCTGACACTGAGGCCAGATGAAAACCAAACCACATGTCGGATTATAGTTAACAAAACTTTTACTCTAAATACAGTGTTTTAAAAATAAGGGTGTCTGCACTTTGTGTCTTGGGTTTTTGTGGCTTGAAACTAGTTCTCCACCTCGGCTGTTGTGAAGATGATAAAAAAAAAAAAAAAAGCTTTATCATCTGTAACTTGAAGTATAATCTAAGTGTTCTTTTTTGTCTGCAGAAACTGGGCTGGGTTTTGAGTGTGAAAGTTTGATCGATGAAACATAACAGGATGTCACACTGAGGAGTGACATGAAGAGATGCATCACATACTATGTGTGAAGGTTTCCAGTCACACAAAGGCCCACATTAAAAACCTCGTTAGGCTTGTCGTTTACACCAAGGGCTCGAATATAAAGAAGTGCCCGCTTCTGTCCGGAAAACCAGCACCAGATCTCACTGACCAATCAGGTTGGACCTGAAAAACCAGCCGGTAAATGATGCTGCTTCTGTTCTGGTCTGCGTGGAGAAAAATACAGTGAAATCATGCAGCAATCCTGACTCTCCCATCTCATTCAGTCGTGTTTTTACATGCAGACAAATAAGCTCCGAAAACACCAATACATAATACAACAAACAGGGGAGACCGGGGGCAACTGTAACATTTTTTCTAATTTTAATTTTCATTCATAACTCACAGACTACTTGAAATACACAAGTCATCTTTTAATTTGAGAAACATATGTGCGCTAACCACAAATGCAATTGATGTATTTTCACTTATAGGGACAAGACAATAAAATTAAACTGAATGCAATAGATCACAGGGTGACAGTGGCTGCCTTGATGGGGGCAGGCGTAACAGTGGTTGCGGCAACTGTAACGCTGAAAAACTGAGTGACATCAAAGTAATGAAATCACTGCTGTAGTATCTAATAATGTTATTTAGGTATTAGCTTGTTTCTGAATGGACAGCGTGTTTCAACTGACCCCTGTTACACTCGCCCAGCTTTCCCGTAGGTAGGTTAATAGTTGGCCTGTTATAGTGTCACCTTGACGGTCAGTGTGGCACTAAAACCTCAAGTATTTTGTAAGAATTACAGAAGCAACACTTCACCTGGTGGTGGTGGTTGTTGTTTCACACTTGTGTTTGTGCTTTCTAGGCAGAATAAAACCACTGAGGCTGAATATGAAACTAGGTGGATAAAGAATTTACTATTAACGGCTTCATCAACTTCAACTCAACCTCGCCATCGTCAGGTACCATCGACTACTGATGGTACCTGATGATGACGCTGGATGCCAAAGTTCACGGCAATCCACAGTATTTAAGAGTTGTGGAGACATTTTACTCAAAAACCAAAAACGTCGGCCTCACGGCGCTACAGAAAAGGTAAAGTCAGCAGGATTCATCCTCTGGGGATCATGAATGTACGTGACAGTCCATGCAACACTTCGGCGTGGTTGAAAACCTGTAAATTACCAGCTCGTGTTGTGCGTCATCACTTCTTTTTCTAAAATACCCATGTTCACCTGTGCTGTGTTTTGGCTCATCAAAACTTGTGGAAGAGGAAATAAGTGTAATGTCGGCGTTGCCTCTTTTGCACAGTGGGCGGGTTGTGGTTTGATGGCGGATTGTGCCAATCGCACATGAGACGGGGTGACACGGCAGTTTCATCAGTCCTGTCAGTTTTTCTGTTAGCTGCACTTCAACTTCCTTATTTGCCCAGAAGTGCTGTTTCCTCTTTCGCTTACTGATGAGGTTGTTCTTCGGTGTACAGCTTCGGATAACTCTGCTCCGCTGACCTTCCAGAGATCAAATCTGCACCTCATGACTGACATGAACGCCGTCTGTTGACTTGTCCTCAGTTTTAAGGACAGACATTTGTCGTCCTGGGCCGTGGAGCCACTGCAGGACCGGTGAGTACACAGAGATCGCAGCGCAAGTTGAAGCTTTACTGAGGTGTCAAATGTTCTTCAGTTCCAGTGTGATCATTTAATGATTGTTGTGTCTCTTGTCTGTCCACAGCTTCAATGCGTCCCTTCATTTGTTTTATGTGACTGTGTCCTCGAGAGAAAAGGAAGACAATGGTGTTTATAAGTGTGACAGCAATGTGTGTCTATAAGCAGTAGCATACTGTGTGTGTGTGTGTGTGTGTGTGTGTGTGTCTAGGTGTGTATGCGTTGAGTGTGTGTGTGTGTGTGTGTGAGTGAGTGTGTGATGTCGGGGGACACCAGCACCCTGTCCTGGAGGAGCGTGTCTCCCACCAGCCAGTCCGACTCCTCGGACATGTCCCCCACGACACATGTCAGCAGGGACGGCGTCTTCCCGGTGAAGATCATCAAAGTGTGTTTCCTTAGCAACAGCTCCAACCTGGGCAAGAACTTCAAACTGGTCCGCTGTGAGGAGGGCTGGACCGTCAGGGTAAACTCTACTGAACTCTACTGTACTCTATTGTAGTCTACTGTATGCTGCTATACTCTACTCTGCTGCACTCTACTTATTCCATACTACTGTACTCTACTATATTCCACTGTACTCTTCTGTTCTCTACTGAGTTCTACTGCACTCTGCTGTATTCCACTGTACTCTACCATACACATGCATGACTGTGTCCCTCCCAGGCCATCATGAACGTGGTTTTGTCCAGCGGCTGCGTGGGTCCAGACATTAAACACAACCTCTGCTACGGCCTCCTCCTCAAACACCTCAAGTCCTCAGAGATCCACTGGCTGCACCCGGACATGACGGTGTGCGAGCTCACCCAGCGCTACGAGCAGCAGCACCTGGAGGCTGAGTGGAGGTCAGTGCTCGCCTCGAGGCGACACGCACCGTGCACCTTTTTGTTTTTTAACTATGAGAAACCGCTGTACGCAGGTCAGGAATTTCCAGAGTAAACAGCAAAGAAATCCAGCAGTTAAAACTTAAGTAAAGTTGGGGAAAACTGTTGTTTACAGTGGCATCCACCTTTATAGAGCATTGTTTTTGCAGCAGGTGTACATGAAATTAGAATAATTAGATCAACATTCACTAAATAAAACCCTACTGGAATCAGTTCTATATTTTGTGTGGATTTGGGGCACAGCTCTTGCACAAAATGTTAGTCAACTTGCGTCACATCCTCTGAAGAAAAAGTCATGACTTGGCAAAGTTGACAGAGAACTTTGTTTGTCCAGATATGATCTGAGGATCAGATACATCCCACCAGACTTCATGGAGATATTTAAAGACGACAGAACCACGATGCTCTACTTTTACCAGCAGGTCAGTAACACCACTGTGTGAAGTGTGTGTGTGTGTGTGTGTGTGTGTGAGTGTTTTTGCATGCTTACTCTTGTAAATTATTTTAAATGTTAGATTTTGGGAGTAGGGGATTATGTTAGCACCAGGTGTCAGGTGTAAATAGCTGAACTTTGTGACTATTCTCACCTGGGTGCAAATACAACTGCCTGTCAAAGGTGTGTGTGTGTGTGTGTGTGCTCGTCCACAGGTACGAAGTGACTACATGCAGCAGTACGCCTCAAAAGTCGCCGATGGGATGGCTCTACAGCTCGGTTGTCTGGAAATAAGGTAAAGTACACCTGCCACCTCGTGCAGGATGAATGTGCATCAGTCACTGCTCCACATGACAACTGTGTTCATTTATTATGTTTGCAGGAGATTCTGCAAAGACATGAATCCAAACGGACTGGAGAAAAAGTCCAACTTTGAGCTCTTAGAGTAAGTCAAGTCAGTCTCTTCTATTCAGGGCAATGACAGTTTATATATATATATATACACTGGTGGCAAACATCTGACATGTTGTTAGATTTTGCCATAAAAAGATGTCACCATATATCTGTGGCATAGCTACACTCTGTGGGTAGACAGCTGCCGATGTGACCTGACAGATAAACAATGAGGAAGAGTTAAAAGAGCAGATGCGGTGTGAGCTTACAATGAAAAACATTAAGCATATGTTGTGTGTGTGCGGAAGAGAAAAATAGGTCAGCTCAGCAGTAAGAGCACTAGTCACAATAACAGCACACAAAGATAAAATAAGAAAAAAATAAAAATGGAATGAGATATATAATAAAATATGCAACACTAGTGGATCTCTGCCGTGCAGCTGCTTTACATTCACGACAGAGTATCAAACCACGAGGCCGAGGGCAGAAAGAAGGTTCCTGGTTGTTCTTGCTGCTTTTGAAAATGTCTGTCTGTTTGATGATTGTGTTCTGACGTTCTGACGTTAGGAAGGATGTGGGTCTGGACCTGTTCTTTCCCAAAGAGCTCATCAACAGCATGAAGGTACAGAGCTGCAGCAAACACTTCCTTGTTTGAATATCTCTTGTATTGTGCTGAGGTTACGTAATGCAATGAAATTATAAAAATGACCACAGTGTCTGTTTGCACCTGGGTGAGAGTAGTTGCACAGCAGCAGTTTGGCTATTTGCAACCAGCTTGGACACAATGGTGATTTTCTCTGCCATGCTAGGCTATTTACACATTGGCTATTTGTGGTATACGTACCCCCACTGGCTATTTACACCCTGGCTGCAAATAACTACACTGACTATTTAAATCCTGCGTGCAAATAACAGTTTTTGTTTTTGACACCTGGATGTTTATCTCTGGCATGCTAGACTATATGCATCCAGGTGTAAATAGCCAATGTGGCTATTTACACCTGGATGCTCACAGCATCTGTCAAATTCACATTTTCAACGAGTGCTTCTTGTCTGTGTGCGATGGATCAGCCTAAACAGTTACGTAAGATGATCCAGCAGATGTTCCAGGGTTACTCCACCCTGAACCAGGACCAGTGCATGAGCAAGTTCTTCACCACACTGGCTCAGTGCTACAGCTACACACAGGAGATCTTTGCCTGCCAGCTGGTGGTGAGTTTGTGCACAAGTGAAGAAAATATATTTCTATCACATTTCAAGCTAAATGTTTAGTGTTTTTAACCATTTAGTGTTTGTGTGTGTCTTGTGTCTATAGCACGGCTGGAGTGTAACGATAGACCTGGTCATCGCCCCTGAAGGCATCAGTCAGCAAACTGAAAACTCCACGGTGAGCTAACGCTAACAGTAACAGGAAAATAATGCAAACATATAAATAAGTAGAGGATTCGCAACACTTGAATATATGGATTATCTTATAAAGTGAATAAAGTGAAAATAATCACATGCAGCATGCAAGCAACTTTTTCCTTTCCTGTTTCCTGTGCTTAGAAATGCTATGCTAGCTAGATGTTTAAAGATACAGCATATGTTAATTAATATTAGCAAAATACTAGCTAGCTAATTTACATCAATCGTTTGCTCTTTGTGTCTTTTGCAGCCCAAGTGTTTGGCCACGTTCTCTCAGGTGCGCAGCATCTCCTGCTCTGCTGAGAGTGACGGTGGGGCTCTGCTCACTGTGCACATAGAAGGAACCAAACAGGTGATGAGAACCCTCCTAAAGTGAAGTTCAACATTTTGCTGAGAGCCGGATGAAAAGATTGATATCACTTTCATGTCTGTGTGATAATTTTCCAGTATTAAGCCACAGCCAGCTGCATCTTAACTTAGTATTTGTTGAATCAGGACAAAAACCAAATGGTGTGAATGATAAGCACTGAAAATAATCTTGGGCGGGTCCAGTGACTTCCTTGAGTCCTGTGAGTGAATGTGCTCCGGCCTCTGTGCTGCATGTTTTGCGGTTGAGGTTGTGGTGTGAAGCACACACACTTCATATGTTGTATCTTTGCCCCTCCAGCCGCTGTCAGTGAACACCTCCTCCCTGGCCGTGGCGGAAAACATGGCCGACCTGATCGACGGCTACTGTCGGCTGCAGGGCACCTCTGAGACTTCGCTCATAATCCGGCCCAACAAAGGTACACTTCACCTGTATAACCATGTAAAAATCTCAATCAAAACTTCTTCTTATTTACAACCTGGATGCAAATTGTATTTCTCGTCTCTGCCATGCCAGACTATATTCACCCAAGTGCAAATAGCGTTTTTGGCTACGGAGACCTGGGTGTTATTTGCACCTGTCTTTTAAATAACAGGATTAAACTGCAGCCTTACTTGTTGGGGCTGCATCCACACATCACAGCAGTGAAAGTAACTGAAGTACGACGAGGTATAAACCCATGAAATGTTCCTTTAATTTTCTACTAAGATAATTATCTTAATATCTGACTCTTTTAGGGAGAGACACTCGACCGAAACTGCCTGACATCCCACAACGGTGAGTGTGATGAATCACATTGGAAAGTCGTGTTAAAGTCGAGTTTTTTCCACTGTGGTGGTTAATCAGAAAACTTTACACTGTGTGGGACGACTGCAGCTTTTTGAGGATTTCTATTTTCACACCTTCCCCTTCTTCCTTTATGTTCTGGTCATACTTTCACCAAAAGGTCGCGGATGTTTTTGAATTAATTTCTGCTCTTTTAGGCTGACTTTTAGTTAAAATGATGCTGACTGCTTGCTTTGAAAAATCTCTCCTCCAGCGGCGGCACCAGCGGTCCTGACAGAGGTCTGAGTAAGTCTGTTTGATGAAAAACACAAAACAAAAAACATCCTGCACACCATTATAATGAGAATCTTTCTCAAAATGATGAAAAAATAATGAGTTAGTGGGTCAAAATAATGAGAAATTTCCACGTTTTCTTGTTAACTCCAGGTTCAGATATTTATGCTGAGATTCCAGACGGCACAGTCGACTCTGCTGGTGAGTTTGATTACAAGTTTTATCCTGATATCATCCTGTAATACATCGCTATAAATGCCCCCAAAGCAGCCAATCACTTAGAAAAATGTCATGCATTATAAACACTATTATAATGCATTATACTGTGCTTTTAGTGGGGTATAATTATAGTTTTAAACACAAAAAAATACTCATAATCCTCGAGAACTATATGATCATAACACCCTTTAAAGCATTTTATAATAAGTTATAAGGTCAAGTATCGTGATATTTCATAGGTGCTGCTCACTCTGATATTTTTATCACAAGAAAAAACAACAAGAATTATAAGAAAAAGACCTGATGATATTGAATTTATAGGTCATTACAGTATTATAATATTTTAGGTTTGCATTAAAATAGTCTCAGAGCAAAATAAAATATCTTTGAGAAACCAGATCAGGTTTCAGTTTCAACCAAAACACTAAACAAGAAGTGAGTAAATGAAAAAGACTTTTCTAAACTATCCCTCCGTTCCTTCATGTGTTTCATGTGTTTTCAGAGAAGTACAGAGTCTGCAGAGACGACGTGGTCGTGGGTCGGATCCTGGGCGAGGGATTCTTCGGAGAGGTTCACCAGGGGGTTTATAAAAGCCCGGTGAGTTCTTCTGTGATCTCCTGAACATCACACACAGGATCAAAACACGACAGACGTGATGCTGAATCTGTGTGTGTGTGTGTGTGTGTGTTTGCAGACAGGAGAGAGGATCAATGTCGCCATCAAAACATGCAAGGACTGCTCAGCTGACGTGAAGGAGAAGTTTCTCAGTGAAGCCGGTGAGTGAAGCTGCAGCAGCTGCAGTGATTATTTCCCACCAAAAACACTTGCACTTCTTTTGCCGCCTCAGTCACACTCTGATCACGGGGTTCGTGACGCAGCTGCGACGCGTGACAGATGTTCACAGCAGCAAATATCAAATTTTTCCAGAAATAGCTCACATCCGTCTCGGCGGACTGATTATCGTTTCAATCACAGTGAGGAAAGAAGAGAAGGAGGTATTTTGAGAGAAGAGTTTGAGGGTTTTGCAGGTTTCATCAGGCTGAAGGTTGCTGCAGAAAACTTCCTGTTGCCTGGTTGTGGCTTTGTGACAAAGCTCAGACTGGAGGCTGCGGTAGCTTCAGTGTGAGACAACAGACCTCATATGATTTTTCATTCCTTTGCTCAATGACAAAGTGAAGGTTTAGTTTAGTTTTTTTAACTATTGTTTTGAATGTGCTGCGAAGACATTCAATAACATCACTTTGACTCGTCTGTAAAATCAAGACTGACTGTTGAAATGTTCATAATACCAAACAGTACTGATCATCATATTGATCATTTCCTCTTCCTACAGTCATAAGGCTGGATCGCACCAACAACAGTTCAATTTTAGACCAGATTAAATTGTGGCTTAACTTTATGTTGCACCAAACTTTAAAACTACCTTAAAATAATATGTATTTATTTTATTCTTTCACTCCAGTTGCTGCCAGGTTGTCTCTTTTTTCTTTACCAAATCCAATATGTGTGCTACTTTTAGCTCTGTTTTGGTCTCCTCCACCGCCTCCTGAGGAAAGTGTCTACTGTACATAAAACAGTAGAATTACATGGTCAGTGCTTTCGTCACCATGACGAACCTGTTTCCTATGACACACAATCAGCTGATCCATTGCTAAACTAAAAAAAACTGTTGATGAGCGCAGCTTTATTGTGTGACTGCAGTGATGTTCTTTGAATTTCTCACATGCACATCTGCCACACAAACACAGCGGTTAGATTCTATTTTTTGATAATGGTTTTCCTGTCGAGTGAAAGTGAAAGCTTGGTTGGTGTCCAGGTGGTTAAGATTCACACACACACACACACACACACACACGGTGATCGGTGTTTATCTGGGTTGATTGTGGCAGAGGACCTTTGTTTGATTTCTCGCTCCTCTCCGCTGGTTTCCCCTCCGTCTCCTCCGGCTTTTAGCAAAAATGCCAAAAACCTGAAACAGCGAGCATGAGATTATAAAAAGCGTTATTGTATTGATCCGAGGGATGTTTCTCTGTCTGCTGCAGACTTGATGAAGAACCTGGATCATCCTCACATCGTGCGTCTGATAGGAGTCATTGAAGTCGAGCCTATCTGGATTATCATGGAGCTCTATGAACATGGAGAGGTGTGTGTTTTTATTCGTGCGTCTGTGCTTGAATTATGAATCAAGATCAATCATATTCATCTGGAAAAAACATGTCACCTCTATCAAATTTCATATCAAGTTGAAGATTGTTGATGTTTGTTTCCCCGACAGCTGGGGAACTATCTGGTGGAGGAGCAGTACATCCTCACCACTGCAACATTAATCCTGTACTGTGTTCAAATCTGCAAAGCCTTGGCTTACCTGGAGGGTCTCAACATGGTGCACAGGTGACACTTCTTCCTAAAAGAAAAACGACCATTCTGCCCCTTTATTTGAAGGGCTGTGCGTGTTATTTTACAGAAAGTGTGCAGCTTCTGGTAATATTTACTGTAATATGTATATTTATATCCTGTTTGGTTTCTGTTCTGCCTCTGTGCTGCAGAGATATCGCGGTGAGAAATGTCTTGGTGGCGTCTCCTGAATGTGTGAAGCTCGGCGACTTCGGTCTGTCTCGCTACGTTGATGAACAGGAGTATTATAAAGGTAAACACACGGAAACACACACACAGAAACACACACATGCACACAGGCAAATGTCTGTGGTCAGCAGTGCAGAGGAGGCTCCTTCCTTCTGTCCTTTGTAAAGAGGTTCAATTTTATTTTTATCTCCACCTTGTAAAACTTAAAATACACATCCAACACCTTTTTTTTTTGTTTGTTTCTCTTCCGGTATTCTTCTTCTGTGTGCAGCCTCAGTGAGTCGATTACCGATCAAATGGATGGCGCCCGAATCCATCAACTTCAGACGTTTCACCACAGCCAGTGATGTCTGGATGTTTGGTGAGAAACGCACTCGTCTGCGCACACACACACACGCACACACACACACACACACACACACACACACACACACACACACACACACACACACACAGCTTAGTGTGTCTTTTATTGTCTATACATATAAATATAAACTTATAGTTTGTTCCTTACATTCATGCACCAGAATAACTATAGATTATATATGTTAGCGATGACACAATGACGCCCATGTCTGCAATAGATTATAATGCATTATGACAACATACTCATAATGCATTATACAGTCCTCATAGAAATGTATAATATAGTTATAAGACGTAATAACAATAATCATAACAGAATATTTTACATGTCTGGTCAAATATCATAATACTTATGTATAATCATAATAATTAGATCATATTCTTATAAAATTATTATGACGTATTACAACACCTAAGTTCATGAGATTTTTTACCCAAAGCAAACAATGACCACTTACAGTGACTCATAACCAGCTTATAATGCATTACATCTGCCCCAAACTCAGGAATTAAATTACTTTATGTAAAAAACAATTTATCTATTCAGTATATAGTATGTACTCTATATACTGTATATGCAATCTAATCACATTATAATCAGTGATTATAATGTATTATTAAATGGTTAAGAGCATTATGAATGCTTATACCTATAATTATACATTGCTATCTGCACTGTGTTTATAATGGATTATAAGGCATTATAGACATGAGTCACAGAAAGTGTTACTGGATATTTCTTATAATAGATATTTTTAAAAATAAATGATTTGTCCTGTTAGATTATAAACCTAAAAAATAACTAAAAGAGGTGAACTAAAGACAAACATCAGAGGTTCTTTACATCGTGGTTAAAGCTGTCGTGTGTGTGTGTGTGTGTGTGTGTGTGTGTGTGTGTGTGTGTGTGTGTGTGTGTGTGTGTGTGTTTAACCAGGCGTGTGTGTGTGGGAGATCTTCTCGATGGCCCAGCAGCCGTTCTTCTGGCTGGAGAACGGGCAGGTGATCAACCAGCTGGAGACGGGAGTCCGTCTCCCCAAACCGCAGCACTGCCCGCCCACCGTCTACTCCCTGCTCACCCGCTGCTGGTCGTACGAGCCGCACGGCCGACCCGCCTTCAGCCAGCTCGTCTGCTCCTTCAGGTATACAACAAAAATGTGCTGGTTAATACACACGATGGTTAATACACACACACACACACACACGCTAACTGATGTCTTCATGATGTCACATTTTGTGACAGTGAGATCCACAGGATGGAGCTGGAGCAGGAGACGGGTCTGAGGCGAGACAGATCACGATCCATCTCCCAGATATGTGACCCTAATCTCACAGAACCTCCACCCAAGGTACCACACACACACACACACACACACAAACACACAACATGAGCTGATGACTCAGTTTGACTCAGTGAACTTCCTGTAAATTCTTCACAATAAAAGTCCTGTGTTACTGTGCTCTTCAGAAGCTTTTGTTATGACGCAGCAAAACCAGGAAATGTTGGGTTTTCCAGAATGTACACAGTAACTAAATCTAAACAACCACTTTTTTTTTTAAGTTAAAGGCATACTGGATAGTTGATGACCTCCAGTACGACCACTAAAGGCTGCATTGTTTGACCTGACTACGTTTCTCGTCCTCTCTTTCAGCCGTCCAGAGTTCAAGGCAGCACACTTCCTCGAGTCGCACACACACAGGTGAATAAAACCAAACGTAACACTGAAAATCATTGAGTGAAAATGTCAGCAGCAGACAGCAATGACTACAATGACCAAACCTCCCAAATTACATCAAGCACGAGAGGGAAGTTCGCTGTTGAGTCACAGCGCTCTGCAGTGACAGCTGCTGATAAGATGTTCAGGCCAGAGTGTCAAAACTGGATGACTAAACAGCACGCAGCAAGCTGAGGGGAAAATCTGTCGTAATGTGCAAAATAATTTCATGGAAACTGAGGAAAAGCTGCACAGAATACACAAGAAGAAATCCAAACAAACCACGAATATTTATATGTAAAGTTTGTGTGTGTGTGTGCAGAGGACAAACAAGGACAGCAGGCCGGTGTGGGAGAAACAGAGGGAGCAGGTGGAGGACACGCTGCAAAGACAAAGACGAGAGATGCTGATGGATAAAAAGTGGCTGGAGCAGGAGGAGAGACAGCTGGTGAGACACGCACACACACACACACACACACACACACACACAGCGGAAAGCAGAGAACTGCTCAGCAGAGAAAGCACAGGAAATAGTTTGTGGCCTCAAGAGAGTGACGAAACGGCAGAGTGACGTGTCTTTGTCAAACACTTGACATGTGACTGAATGTGATGAAATTTCAGGAGTGCTGACAGATTAAAATAACTTTCTATAATGTGACTCAAACAAACACTGGTCCGTGCTGCGTTCACTGACCTCTGCCTCTGTGTTTCTGCAGGATCCCGTCGTGAAACCGGATCCACACAACAAGGTACATCATCTTGTTTTTATTCCCTCATGAAACTCTGAGAGGTGTGTTAAAGCTGCGTCTGGGGACTTTTTGACCAGCAGGCGCCAAGAGGCGTACCTAAACATTTCTCAGATGTAGTCTGGTGCACCACTTCCTGTTGCTGAACCACTCGTTCATTTGGTTTTCTGCTTCTTTTAAAGCAGGTGATTATAACTGTAAAGACTGGTGTTCCTCAAGGATCCATCCTGGGACCAGTTTTTTATTTTCAACGGGTTCTTTAAAGGCAGCTTTTAACTTATTGCAGACGTCACTTGTTAAATTAAAAGACCAAACTTATGACTTTTAGTCGCAACTGTCCAGTTTTAACACTAGATGGCACAAATGTACAGAGGATTATCACAGAGCCCTCAGCGTCTGACTGGATTCACATTGATAACCTCCTAAAAAACAAACTCAGGTTTTTATTTTATTTTTTTCTTTTACTGCAAGAAAAAGATTAGTCCAAAGTGCCTTTTTTGTCAGTGTTAGACTATAGTGATGTAATTTACATGCATGCATCTTGTGTGTCTTGTTGTGTACTTTAATTTTAATCCTATTTATTTTATTTTTGCTGCCCCTTTTGTCCAGGACGTCCTGGCAGAAGACATACTGTAATCCTGCCTGGTTAAACAAAGGCTAAATCAATTAAAATAAACCCTATTAGATTCTTTTTCCACGTGGTGAAAAGACAGTTGGCTGTAAAGTGATATATTCACATCCTCTCTCTCTCTCTGTTGTTTGCAGCCTCCTGAGAAAAGCTCAGAGAATGGTGAGTCCAGATGACGAGATCTCACTTCAGCCTGCAGCTTTCTAAAACAAACTTTTACTGCTTCTGACCTCATGTGCTCAAAATGTTTAAGCTGTAAAGAACCTGCAGTAGAAATACGCAGCGTATAATGGCATTAAAACAGACGAGGCTGGTTGGAAACTGGAGCTGGCTTAGAGGATCTGAAGCACAGGGGAAGAAAAGTTACTGAGGTCCAAACAAAACCTTCAGCAGACTAGAGCCTAGATGTCTGTAGCACATAGGAGACTGAACGATCTGTCAGAGTCTGGAAGTCTGAGTCGGGGTTAAATACTGCAGTGTCCTGATTAGTGGATTGGTTGCAGGTGAGCAGGAGGAGGGGACCGAGAGCCACGCCCATCAACGCAGACAGAGACAGACATGACACACGAGGGGGAGGGGAAACATGAAACACAAGGAAAGGGAGAGACAAACTAACAATTTGCATAAACTGTGTTTGTGTCAGGTGCTCCGGAAAAGCCTCCGATGCCTCCCCCAGTCGCACAGGTAAAAAAAAAAAAAAAAAAAGCTACGTATCTATAAAAGAAATTATTCTTACATCTATGATGTGGTGATATACAGATTAAATTTAAACTGAACTGAATTTTGTTAATTTCTTACCATCACCAATGTTTTTACACTGCAGACCTTTTTAATATGGAGGATTTAAAGTACGGAAGCTAAGTAAAGAAATAAAAATTAATAATTACGTAATTATATTCTTTAATACATAAGTAACATGTGATTTAGTGTTTAATTGTCATCTGTAATAAATAAATCACAACTTGAATGAGACATCAGATATATATATAAATGTATTTATACTCATTTATTTATGCATTTGTATTTTGTGTAAATGTATAACTAAATGAATGCAGAAATATATTTAAAATTTGTATATTTAATGTCTTATTTAATATGTGAATAATTTAATGATGACAGTTAAGCATTAAATCACATAACTCTATTTTTTTGTTTATTTAAGCATTTAATACTGTAATTATTTATGTATTTATAGTTTTAGTTTTGACTCTTGATGCTCTCCGTATTTTAGAACAGAAATTAGATTTGCTCACTAAAATTAACGTTTTGTGTTGTTGTTGTTGTTGTTGTTGTTGTTGTTGTTGTTGTTGTCGTAGCCGCGGCCCACAGCTGAGCTGGACCGGTCAGGTGATCAGGTTTACACTGGCGTCATGGCGATGGTGAAACAGGTGGTCCAGCTGAAGAATGACGTCAACACGCTGCCCGCCTCCGAGTATCCCAACGCCGTCAAAGTACGTCCGCCACCATGTCGTTGTTGTTGTTGTTGTTGTGTTATCGTGTGTGTACTGAAGATGCTCGTGGCGCCGCAGCAAAGGATTCTGGGGAGCATGAACCTGAACTGCAACCTGCTCCTGAATCTAAACTGAGATATGATTTTATTTTAATTGTTTCAACTCTGTCCCTCTCCGACCTCCTGTCTGTCTGTCTGTCCATCTGTCTGTCTCTGTCTGTCCGTCTGTCTGTCTGTCCGTCTGTCTTCCCTCCGTCCCTCAGGCGGTGGGAATCACCCTCCGTAGCCTGATTCAGAGTGTTGATGAGATCCTGCCTTCTCTGCACAGCTCTGTCACTACAGAGGTACCGTCGGCTTCACTTCCTCTCTTTGCATCAGATCAGGACACAAAAGGAAAAACTGAATGCTGTTAAATTTTATCGTTCTGTTACAGTTAAATTAATGCTGCTCACCAAAATATGTGAATCTAAAAAAGAAAGATATTTCACATGCAAAATGCTATATGGTATATTCATTATTCTAACTCTTATTAATATAAAGAAAATGATATTTGACACAGTGTCTGTCCTTCATGTCTCAGATCGAGGGCACCAAGAAACTGCTGAACAAGGATTTGGGGGAGCTGATCAACAAGATGCGTCTGGCGCAGCAGAACGCCATCACGTCGCTGAAGGAGGAGTGTCAGCGGCAGATGCTGGCGGCCGCCCACACGCTGGCGCTGGACTCCAAGAACCTGCTGGATGCCGTGGACCAGGCCCGAGTCCGAGCCAACCTGGCCAAGCCCAGACCTGCCTCGCAGGACAAAGAGGACTCTTGGAACTGAGGACGGGGCTCCTTCTTCAGGACGCCGGCTCTGATCTCATCAGAATGTGCTGCACTCGTCTCAGTGAAGATGTCTGAATATATTTGTATTTTCTCATTAAACATGAATCAAACTGAGCATTTCCTGAAGCTAAACAATTCAAACAACCACAATGTATAAAAGAAAAAGTTTATTCTTATGTCTCTTCTTTTTAAAAAAATATTTTTACTATTTTTACTATTAAAGACAATGACATTCTGCACTTTCTCTGTTGTTTTTTCTTTTGAGACTGCGTGCACAGACACTTTTTACAGCGCTTTGAACGCCAGCCGCGCTTGAAAATTAGGGGTCATGTAAAGTTTGATTTATTGCGTGTTGGGTTACAACATTTCAACATTATAGGGATGTAAGACATTCACCAGAAAATTACAAGATCTTGTTGTGTGTGTCAGGAATGATGCAAGAGAGGTTGTTGGCAAATTTGGCAACTGTTGCGTGGGACGCAATAATTTTCCTTTATTCTCCACTCAGCTTAAAAGTTCATCGTAAACATTTTGCACACAAAACGTTTAAAGTGCACCTTAAATCAGTTTAAACGGCTTCAACTTAAAAACATAAGTTAACTGATCTTACGTTGAATAATTAGTTTAAAGTCTTACAACCAGCTGAGTTAACTGAACTTGAGAAAACACGATCAATAAGCTTCAGATATTAAGTTCATCCAACAGCTCTTCACACTGACGCACATTACAAACAAGTTTTCTACTGAATCGTGTGAAAATAATACGTTGATTAAAAGAGGAGGGATTGCTTCAGTTTTAAGCTGAGAAGAAGTTGAAATGTTCATCTTAACACTGCAGCTCGTTTTTGTTACGTAAATTATTCGTTTAATTGAACGAGACACTGATTACATGTTATAAGATCATAAAACATTAAGTAAATACTTTTACAACCTTTTTTTTTAGTTCATTCAACCATCAAACGACTTTTTGGCGTTCAGTCGAGCGCAGAGGCGTTCGTGAAAGAGCCGCGACTTTAGTCTTTCCTAAAAGAAAACTACGAAAGCGAAGAGACGTTGGACTGATCGTCTCTTTATTTTTGCCGTTATTGTGTTGCATATTCTGTCTTGTGCTGCGCTGTTTCTGTTTTGAGAAAATACGTTTGAAGAATGTAGTTGAGCGAGCTCCTGTAAGGTGCAGTTACACAACTTGTTTAAAAATATTCTTCCTGACCACTCTACTCCCCCGCTGAGCTCCAGGCAAACATGAAATACATTTCTTTCAACACTTTCCTGTCCTGATGCAGAATTTTGTAATTACTTCGCACTCGGGGAACACAGGTTATTCTGCAGAACGGTGGATTCATCGGTAGCAGAGCAAACGTTTTGTGAAACCACCTTATATGTTCCTTTAATTTCTGATATAAATGCATAGACATCACACACATGGTCATTCTAAGACACTCGTGTCTGTTTTAATCTTTTCTACCATTAATGTGTCAAAAAAACACAAAATAAAAATATTAAATCAATTAAAATAAAATAAAATGAAAAGCACCACTGTTACCACATGATCTTGAGAAGGGAACAAAATGTAACATGCAAACCAGAATCAAACTAAAGCGTCGATAGAACCAATCATTTTAAAGGTCTTTGCAGACCTTTACATCTGCAGCACCACCCCTCAGGAGAACCACACCCTCACTTCACCTATAAATGCGGCTCTTCAGGTCGGGGTGGTCACCGGCTGCCTCTCCGCTCTGAAAGCACACAGCAGTCAACATCTGTCAGGATCCGATCAGCAGGTGAGGAGTTTTACATCTTTCTTTACATTTTATTCACGGACGGCTCTCGACTCCACCGAGGGTTGAAGGAGCAAAACCTCAGCTAAAGTCTGACCTTATGGGTTTTTACACCGCTGAATTTTACAGGTGTTGGTGTAAGCATCAGGTAATGTGAGGGTTACCTTAAAAATATAATTCTCAAAACCAGCAAATGTTTTATTGCAACTTTTTAGAAAGATGCTGAAGTGGTTTTAATGAAATCCAGACTCATGACACGCAGCTCACTTTACACGCTCATCACATCCTCAGGTTGCACATGCAAACACTCAAACCAGTACTACGGGACTTTTATTTTCATTCTGTGTGTGAGTTACCGAACTTCTCGTTTAAGCGTCGCTGCCTGAGGATAAAAAAACCCCCAAACTTTGTGATGCTGCAGGCAGAAGTGCATCAGAGGGAACGTCCTACATTTAACTGCAGTGAAGAAGCAGAACAAGTCAATATTTATTTGATACGATCACACAGTGCAGAAGATAAGATGGAGATCTGGGCCTTTATTACCAAAACTGTCAAACTTCTGAACTGTTTGGTGACCATGATGGGTAGGGTTAGGACCTGATTTAGTTCTTAAGTCAATAATCTTATCTTATCATAGGAAAAGTTTATAACACAAGCATCCTAACTTTGTGTTTCTCTACAAATCTTGTTGTTGTTGTTGAACGCAGGATGAAGAAGTTGATCTTCGATTTGGACACAGGGGTGGATGATGCCCAGGCCCTCATGGTGGCCCTGGCGGACCCCAGTGTCAAAGTTTTGGGGATCACCTGCTGCCACGGCAACACGCCCCTGGAGAACGTCCTCAAGAACACGCTGCGTGTCCTGAAAGTCTGCAAGAGGCTGGACGTAAGTTTGTGGCCCACTCGCATGTTGGTGTGATGGTGGAGGTTTGGTGTTCAACATGTCGTACTCTACAGATCCCGGTGTATCGTGGCTGTGACAAGCCGCTGCTGGCGCGTAAACAGCACGCTGGAGATTACCACGGGAAGGACGGGCTGGGCGACGTCCCCGATCCGGACGCTCCAGGCCTGGAGCTGCTGCAGAAGAAGAACGCCGTGCAGGCCATGATCGAGATCGTGACAGAGCACCCGGGAGAGGTGAGCCAAACGCAACGTCACACACGCTAAAGTTTGCGTGCGTCACGCGTCCACTCCATCAAACATCCTGTTAACACCGAAATTTGAGCATGTTGTTTCTCTTTCACATGCAAACACTAAACTCCTGTGTCAGAGAACATCCCGCTCTACAAAAGACCAAGTTTACTCTCTTGGTTAAGTGTTGCTTTTATGTTTTTGTCTGCAGGTGACTCTGGTTGCCACGGCGCCCCTCACTAACCTGGCTGTCGCCGTGCAACTGGACCCCTCCATCTCTAAGAAGCTGAAGGCGCTCTACATCATGGGAGGAAACATCGAATGTAGATGATCGCTCATTAATTAAAAAAAAAGTGCATAATCAGTGTGTTTTATCTTTTATCCCTCTTTGGATTACTGAGGATTGTGTGTGTGTGTGTGTGTGTGTGTGTGTGTGTGTGTGTGTGTGTGCGTGTGTGCAGCCAGGGGAAACACCACAGAGTGTGGAGAGTTTAACTTCGTGGCTGACTCTGAGGCGGCCTACGTCGTGTTGGACCGCTACACCTGCCCCACCTACATCGCCACCTGGGAGTTCACCTGCAGGAACAGCCTGCCATGGGTGAGGCTGAGCACTGAACACAACTCGATGAGAGACTTTACCCATCATGCACCCTTCACCGCTTCAAATATAATCACAGACAATTAGCATCATCTGAACTTTAACCTTGGTTTGTCTGATAAACTAACATAAAAAGAGCAGTTTCTGATTTGATCCAGAAGGACGCAGAGACTCTGTTTGTACGGTGACGCTCTGTTTTCCTCCCTCAGTCTTTCTGTGATCAGTGGCTGAACCAAAACACTGAGAAAGCTGCCTTCATGAAGAAGATTTCAGCTCTGTCGATGGCGGTAAGAGTGTGCAGGTTGTGAAGATACGAGGAGGGTTAACGGTCCTGTTAAATTAGACTTTTCTTATAAAGACACAGCAGCTCAAATGTCTTTGTGTGTTGTTTCTGCAGAAAGCTCAGTCAGCGGAGTATCAAAAGGAGATCACAGCAGGAAAAGGCTTCAACTCCTGCGACACGTACGCTTTGGCTGCCGCCATCGACGACGCCTTCATAACAGAGAGCGAGGAGGTGAGGTTAAGACCCACTGCTTTTATCTGTTTAAAAAAAAAGTTTAGATCAGCCTCAACTTGTCGTGGTCCTCCACCAGGTTGCGGTGACGGTGGAGCTGGAGGGAACCTACACCCGCGGCATGATGGTCCTGGACTACATGGAGCTGCAGAAGAAGAAGCACAAGGCCGTCATCATGAAGAAGGTCGACCTGGAGAAGTTAAAGAAAATGTTCATGAATTCGCTGAAGTAGACATGAAAAATGCACGAAAATGATTCACCAGAACGAATAAAACAAATTTTGTTCAAGCATCATTTGGGGGCGCCGGTGAGATTAAGTGATGTCATTTTTAAAACTCCTTATTCCATCCAGGGTTATAATTAATAGCTTCCCTTTTTGAACTGCGGTCGCCTCCAGCTTTGCCACCAACTTCCGCTTCTTCTTTACTTAATTTGTAATAACTATTGTGCAAATGATCTTCCTGTTCTCTAAAGCACAATTTCAATTTCAAATAAAATTCTTTCTGCCAAAGTAACTGAGTCACAAATAAGTTTTTTTTTTTGTCTCCCTGAATCAAAAACTGAGATTATTCATGAAAACATAACATTTCCTTTTCAGTCAACTCAACATGTGTTTTTTAATTATTTTATCTTTTAAGGACCTTTTTTGGGACTTTTTCCCTCATTAATTTAGTTTTATGAATATAAAAGAAAGAAAATTCAACTGACAATCAATATTTTTAAGTTAGAACCTTTAAACAAAAGTTTTCACCACTTGCTTCTTACTAAATATTTAATTTGAGGGTTTGGTTTTCAGTGTAGGAGGAGGAGTTCATCTGTTCTGATGATGCAGGAAAATCCAACAAAAATTTAAATGCAACACTTTGATTTTTTTTTTAAAGTGTTGTTAAACCTGCTGTGTGCGATTTGCACTGATGCACAGAGGAACCGTCTTGATGTTGGGAATGAAGGTGACGCACAATGATGCAAAATAAAGATAATAAATAATTGACCTCAAATTCATTAAAGCTGAAGCAACAAACCTGTTTTACAAAAAGAGTAGAAAGAACAGATTCTTGTGTTCAAATGAAGGGAGTGAAGTCCACCTGTGCAGTAATCCAGCTGTTTAAAGCCACATCTGTCAGATCTCCTTCACTGACGGACTTTAACAAATTTGTGAACAAGATTTGAGAGAAATAAACCTTTTGTGTTCACAGAATCTTCATTTTGTTTACTTCAACTCATGAAAATTGAGAGCAAAAACACAAATGCTGTGTTTCTATATTTGTTGAGTGCATTTCTAGGTCAAAGCAGCTGTGTGTCTTTAACTGTGTAAACACGCCTCAGACATGTCTGTGCTGGTTAATGTTTTGCATGTGGTTTCATTTTGTGTGACTGTTGCATAACCATCCTGTCAGTGAGACGTCGAACTCTGCAGACGATCTGCACTTTTGATAAGGAGACACCTGGATACTGAAACTTTTTTCACCGGTGAGTTTGTCTTTCTGCTGTCGACCTTTAATCCCTGATTAATGAACAACATGTTCAACATCATAAAAACTGTGTGACTGTTTTTCATTTTCATGTTCGGCTCTGGAGAGAACGCCTTTGTCTCAAGACTTATTTCAGCCCAATGTAAGATCTTAAAATGTTCTTTTGTCTCACTGCACTGATCTTAAATCAGTCTTAAATAAGATAACAGCTAGATCTAAAAGAAAACCTGGTTGTCTTAAATGAGATTTTCGGCTCAGTGGTTAAATTTAAGTCTTGTTGCTCCATTCGGTCAACAAGGAGAAACTTTTGAGACACCTGAGCTAAAAAATCTGTTTTTCTTTTGTTTTGCTCCGAAGGGACAGTTAGGAGAAACAGATGAGAATAAGAATCTCATTTATTTCTTATAAGACAAATAAATGACGATTGTGAGAAACAGTTTTCTTCTTGCGTGTTGCAGTTTGGGAGGCCTGTCTGAGCCTGTGGTGAACCATCAGCTCTGTGAATAATGTGGAGGAATTCATAGCGACACACTTCCATCTCCTCTACTGTCGCTGGGATCTCGTCCTCCAAACTGTTTGCTTCTCTCTTTTGATCCAAAGAAAAAAAAAGGTTGAGAAAACTCAATATATGGCAACAGACTTGTGAGTTTTGAGCCTAAGCTTTGCAATAAACTTAACCTATACTCTTTAGTTGAGATGATTTACTTTTCTTCTTTAGATAAACTCGACTGTTTAAAGTTTATTTCAAAGCTTAAGAATCTGAGTCAAAACTCAAAATCTATTGCAGCATGTTGCCTTGAAATTTTGAGTTTAAATTGTTCAACGTTTAAATTTTTACAGTCTTTAATTCATTTAATGTTTTACTTTTGTTCTTAAGATGAGCTTGAATCTTTTTTTTGACCTTGATCGTTATTTTGGTGCTTGAAAATCAAGTGGTTGCAAATGAAAATATGAAATTATTTACCATTATTCACTTTCACTTTAATGACTTTACAACAATTTTTGAAACACAAAATATTTTGTTTCCAAAACTCAAAGATCCATACTTTTCTTGGAAGAAAAGTCAATTATGTCGTCAAAAGATTGTAGGTCGGAAAAACTGTTTTCTTTTAAAGTTTATCTCAGAATGTAAAAGTTTGAGACGGTGCTATAAATCAGTTAAGTTGAGATTTATAAATCACACATTTATCACATTTATCGATTTTCTTTGATTTCTTCCAGGTGAGATGAAGAAGAAGTTGATCCTCGATGTGGACACGGGGGTGGATGATGCTCAGGCCATCATGATGGCCCTCGCAGCCCCCAATGTAGAGATCCTGGGCATCACCTGTTCCCATGGCAACACAACACTAGAAAATGCCTGCAAGAACACGCTCCGCGTCCTCAAAGTCTGCGACAGGCTGGATGTAAGTTTTTTTGCACATGATGTCTTCCTGGGTGAGGTCGTTGTGTCACGTGACGGGAAACCTGCACTGCTCCTCAGATCCCGGTGTACCGCGGCTGTACATGGCCTCTGCTGGGTCACAAACGCCACGCTGGAGAGTTCCACGGGAAGGACGGCCTGGGAGACGTCCCGGATCCGGACGCTCCAGACCTGGAGCTGCTGCAGAAGAGGAAAGCTGTGCAGGCCATGATCAAGATCGTGAAAGAGCATCCTGGAGAGGTAATGAGACTCAACAATCAACTATCTTACTGACCTCTGATTGGTCAAAGTCTCCTGACGCGGGGATGCTTACAGCAAAAGTTCTCCCCAAAAACAAAACCACACATTTTTCCTCTTACTTGCAGTGCTAGTTTAGATAAGCTTAAGTTTGGGTCACTCAAGATAATCCGATCTGAGCAGTTCAGTGTAGGAACTATTTTGTTTTTACAGCAAAATTTACCAGAACTACTTTCTTTCTGATCCTAAAGTAAGTCTGGAACTTTTTGCCTGAAGATGCCAAGTAGATACCGGTGGTTAAATGATCTGAATCTAGTTTTGCTCTCACTTGGACTGTCTGCAGGTGACTCTGGTTGCCACGGCGCCCCTCACTAACCTTGCTGTTGCCGTGCAACTGGATGCTAACCTCCCTAAGAAGCTGAAGGCGCTCTACATCATGGGAGGAAACACTGAAGGCACGTTATCTGTTTTTATTTGTGTTGACATCAGCTGTAAGCGTTAAACTTGACGTGGAGCGCTTGTTTTCTACAGCCAGAGGAAACACCACGGTGTGTGGAGAGTTTAACTTCGTGGCTGACCCTGAGGCGGCCTACATCGTGTTGGACCGCTACACCTGCCCCACCTACATCGCCACCTGGGAGTTCAGCTGCAGGAACAGCCTGCCATGGGTCTGTCGCTGTTTTGTCATGAGAATCAAAATTGCCACAATTAAAACAGTCAGTTAACTTGAACTTTTCCTCCCTCAGTCTTTCTGTGACACTTGGCTCGCTCAAGACACAGACAAGGCTCGTTTCATGGAGGAGATTTCCCGCCACACCAGGAAGGTGCGACGCTGTCCCAAGCGTTTTATTTATTTCAACGTGCTGGAAAAGAATTCAGGATAAATGTCACAAACATCTCTGGTCTGTTTTGTCGTCAGATGGTGCAGACTGAGAGGTATCAGAAGGAGCTGGTGGCAGGACCGGGGTTCAACGCCTGTGACAGCTACGCTTTGGCTGCAGCCATCGAAGACGCTCTGGTGACGGAGAGCGAAGAGGTTAAAACGGCTTCTGTCGCCACTTTATCATGTTTGTGTTTGACAGCTACATGCCCTTTAAACGAGCTGTAAGTAGTGTATTTTTTTCAGCAAAACACTGCCAGGATATCCAACAGTACGGTTTTCCTCCTCCAGGTTGCGGTGTCGGTGGAGTTGGAGGGGACTTACGCCCGAGGCATGATGGTCGTGGACCACTTGGGTCTGCTGAAGAAGAAACATAAGGCCTTCATCATGAAGACAGTTGACTTGGAGAGGTTTAAACAGATGATGATGGACGCACTGAAATAGACGTCTGACCTGCTAAATATCACAGTCTTCTCACCACACAGAAATATTTTGCTTTTCATATTTTTAGCTTCCATTTCTTGACGCTCAGACAAAATATAAAATATAAATACGCTGATAAAATGATGAGAAATGATGTTTAACAGCTCCTGTCACTCTGAGCCGTGGGTAACAAACTGACTATAATTTTGTAGAGAGAAATGGTGTTTCTTTATATATTCAAAATGTATTTCTTTTTCTTTCTCTTTGGCCTTTTCTGTGTGATATCACTCAGCATTCTTTGGAAGTTAGGATACTTCTTTGGAAAAATATAACTGATGAGTAACAAGTAAATCAATACGAGACTTTAGAAAAATCTTTGGAATATAAAAATATTCAAGTGAATAAAGAAAGAGAAACATTTCCTTTACGAATCCTGGATTCCAGTGAATTTCTGCTTGTTTGTTTCTGTATTTTGACACTTTGTCAGGTTGATAAACTGCACTGTTTGCAACCTCAACTCCAAAAAAGCTGTGACGTTGTGTCAGTTGAGTACAGAGCAAAAACAAGATATTTAATGTTCAAATTAATAAACTCATTCTGAATTTGAATGCTGAACATGCTTGTGATCAGCTGAACCTTTTGCGGATGAAGTCTGTTTACTTGTGGGATGTTCAAAACCGTCATTTTTTTTTAACTTTCTGCAACTTTGCCGGCCTTTTGTTTCTCCTGTCTCAACTTTTTTTTTAAACATGTTGCAGACATTAAATGATAAATGAGTGTATATTTATGAAAAAAATATATATATCAGCTTGAACATTAAATATCTTGCCTTTGTACTGAATTCAAGGATTTGTAAATTTTCAATTGATTAGATTTTTGCACCACATAAAATATTAATGTCTAACAAAAAAAAAAAGATGTATGACCATAGATGCTTCACTTTGTTTTGCTTCACTTTCACATTTGACCAAAACCACAAACATCACTGCAACGGCGCCACTGTGAGACGATGACACGCTACTGCACGCGGTTAAAACATTTCACAGAAGAGCAGCAGGAAAAGGATGTGATTTATTCCTCCAGGGTGTAAAACTGAGGCAACGTAAGTTAATAAAACCTTTTATTGAAAGTGCTTTGGAATGTACACTTTAAGAAAGAAAGAAAGAAAGGGGAAAAAAAGTTTGCACCCAATGTTCCTCCACTTTCCTTTTTTCTCTTCAATAAGCAGGATTAGATTTTTTTTTCAGTCTTTTTTTAAGAAAACTCAAAGAAACAAAGCCTCTTCAGAAACAATTCTCGGTGTATATATTACAACCTGCCAGAATATTATTTACAAATCATACAAAAGAACAACAATAAAAGCTGTGTCTCATCTGTGCCCACGTTTCTGCAGCTAGTCCAAACTCAGTCCAAACTCATCACCGTTCACCGGCTTTGGAGCTCAACACGAGAGCCGAACAGAAAACCAACAATCAAGAGTTGAGAAACAGTCAACCAGCTCGGCGTCAATCAACCCAGAGAGTCAACCTGAGTCCTCCTCGACCACACGTTGACTGACACGAGCTGGAAGCGGAGTCGTTGTCACCCTAGAATTGAGTTGAAAACAGATTCAGGAGTCGGCCTGGAGCCAACTAGTGTCCAACCTCAGAGAGAAACCGATTCTACTGGACTCTGTACTTGTAAAACCAGCAGAGACCCTGAGTGAAGTTCCAGCCCAGAGAGACGGAGAGGACGTAGATGAGGCCGAGCAGAGCGAAGGGGTAGAGCAGCACCACGGTGTTCTTCAGGAACGGTAGAGCTGAGTGGAAAACACAGGACGGACACATCAGCACACTGACGGTCAAAATACACGACAATCCTGGTGAAAATGACTCCAGTCGAAGAAATAAAAACAGCCTTTTTATTAGTTTAACAGGATCTGAAATCCTGTTACACCCTGACTTGATGACGCACATCCAGGAAGTGCAGTGTTGCTACTTTTTTAATAAATATATTGAACACAATCTAAGTCGGCGTAGTTAAATGCGAGCTGGACTCACCGTTGTACCCTAAGAAGGTGATGTAGAGGTAATAACTGATGGCGATGAGCCACAAAGTGTTTCCAACAAAGTATCCCAGGAACCAGTCTGAGTTTATGACCACAATATCTGAAACACACAGAAATTCAACACAAAGTGAAACGTTTCTAAAAAAATGAACGAAGCCATTCGAACGTGCTGATAGAACTCACAGAGAGTCACAGTCTACTCACGGTTAATGAAGAAGAGCTGCAGGAAATGTAGGATGACTAAAAGTGGGTAGAAAGCGTTGAGGTGAACATCGAACGCGTAGCCCCACTCCACGTCAAAGTTTCTGCTGGGATGTTTCAGCAGGTACTTGTTGCTGACAAACCTGGAACAGACAAAACTAATTTTTCAGACAGAAAAAAGTTCCTTAATTCTAATAACTGGAGGGAATCTTCGTTTATTTCCATCTTATTCATCTAATCAAGAAGGCAAACTCACCACATGAGGGTTGATATGAGCAGACCGACTCCTATACAGTCAACAAAGACCACCCACAGCAGCAGCTTCAGAGTCTCCAGGACCCCCATGTCCAACACCAGACCAAAGCCGACTGTGGACACTGCAGAGGAGGAGTGTTTGTTTAATTTAACCAAACAGGTAAAGTAAGGAAGCAGAACCATCTCAAAAGAGCAGAAATGACTAGACTTACCACAGAGCCAGATGCTGAGCAGGACCAGGAAGGCGGGGTCGTCCCTGGCCCACTGGTCCTTGGTCTGTTTCCTGTAGTGGAAGTTGCGGTAGACTCTCTGTGGCGACGTGAACAGGTAAAGCATCTGCCACAGGGCAAACTCGAAGTCCATCTGTCTGAAGTGGAGCAGCCGCCGCAGGTACTTGTAGCGCTTGGCGCCCGCCGTGTGACGTGCAGCGTCCCTGGAACTGAGGGCGCCGTTGGTTTGCGGCGAGGTGGTCGGCAACATGGTGCTGAAGATTAGATTCAAAGAGAATGTTAAAACAGGGAGGTAAGGAAACAAATATTTGTGCAGACACATCTACAGACGGGCTTGTCAGTGTGGCTGCTATAGAACAATGTTTGCATTTCGCCTTGCGACTTTTGCGCACATGTATCAGAGTCACCATCATTTTTTTCTAGATGTTGTTAACATGTTTTTCCCATCCTAAGAGACAGCAAATCTAATCTGAAACCGTTACTTGCTTAAAAGTAGAATAAGTAGAATTTGTCTGTTGCTGTTTGAAAATGCACCATAAAGATAGTTAATGGCGTCTCATTCAAAGAACATCAGAAACCAACGTTTTGGGTTGGTAAAGCATCTAGAGCACAACAAAATAATGAAGAAATACGAAGATATTTTTTGAGCACGTGATTTTGCGCTTTGGGAAACACTGATTCACATTTTTCACCATTTTCTGACATTTTAAAACAGACAACTATTAATTGAGAAAATAACTGATTAATTTACTATGACAGTAATCTGAGATGAATGACAGCGTCCATGGTGGCAGTATAATAAACCCAGAGTAATGTGAGAGACATTGGACAGCTGACATAAAGGTCTAAAGCGTTTCAGTGGTTTAAACCAGTCCTGTAGCTTATTTATGGACTACAAACACACACATACACACACACACACAGTCCTGTAACTCAATTTTATATATAATAATAATAACGCATTACTTTAAATTTTATTCTTACCTACACACTGTGTGTCCTGTGGCAGGTTATCACTAAACAGTGTCAATCATACAGATAAAAAAACAATGACACACAGAAACAGGATGCTACTGCAACCCTATGAACCATATTCACCTTAGTTACGTCAACATCCTCACAATTATGGCAATGTATTAATATATTAATACAAATACCAGTTACTCACTGAGCAATAATCGTTTCATTTGACCCCCAACAAGCATTCAAATATTTAATTTCCTTGTTAGTTAACGCTGTGTTTGCTAGCAGGTACAGTTAGCTTGTTGCTAACTAGTTTACTAAGAAGAGAAGGCCCGGACAGATTTATGTCTATCAGACTCGGTTTTAACGTCGCTTAGACTGTTTGGTTTCATATAATCAACTAAACTTATTTATTTAAAATAATATTCACCTGCTTCTGCTGTACTCCTGCCCAGGAGAAAGCACCAACTCGAGCTTCTTTCTGTAGCTGCTTCCTGAACTGTCGCGAAAATGAACACGTAGCTACTTCCGGAAACAGTCAGGTCATCATGGGAAATGTAGTCGGAGGTGACATCAGCCCTCGGAAGTGAAATCAGGTATCAGTGATGTGATTTTATTTATTTTTTTTAATCACAAATGTTCGAAATGGCTCAGAACAGGACACTGAAAATCACAACAAAACAAAGTATCGTGGTAAATGTAGTTTTTTATTTAAATTCAGCCAGATCTTAAAGAAAACACACTTCCTGACATTTTTTTCTCATTCATCCCCATTTTAAAAGTCCCTTCACGTGTCGTTTTTTTTTTCTAAATAACTAACTGTTGCTGTGTGTTTTGCTCAGTTATATCAGATTGAAGCAGAAAATAAACCTCCTCTCAGTTAAATAAAGTTTTATAACTAATACTATCAAGCACGAAAACTTCTCAGGTAGTATTTCTGAGTTTAAATTAAAAAGACATATTTAAGGAAACATTTCCAACTCGACTACACTGCAAGAGACCAGAGTCAATCTCAATCCACATTAGACCTGATCTAAATCTGATCAACACAACAGCAACACTGCTTCATTTATGAAGCAGGATCAAATGTCAAACACTAAAAACAAAAAAAGTTGAGGAAAAAATAATATAAGTAATATTTTGTTGAAATAATTTACTTTTCTTCTTTAGATAAACTTCAATCTCTGAGTTTTATAAAACAATAAAAATTAATTTCAAAAATTATTGAGTAAACTTGTTGAAGTGAAAGTGTTGTGAAAGTTTTAGTTTTGTTTTGTTGATGAGAGAAAATAAGAACAATGATCCTGTTAACTCAGCAGAAATACATTTATTTCTCATTTATGAAGTATTTAACATGTGTATATGCAGGTGTCAAGATAATATAAGGTGATTATAGAAATGACAGTAAAAACGATCAGGAACGTTCATTAATGCACAAATTTACTTTCCCAACATTTATTGATGAATTTGGTCTCGATGGTTTATAATATAATAATAATATTTAAATAATATTTAAAAAATGTCTCCAGAAAAAATGTTTGTGAAACACTGCAATACAATATACAGTAAATATTAAATGTTAAAAGTGAAATAAGAAAAACAAAAGAATAATAAAGAATATATTTGATCAATATTAACAATATCTAAAGACAGAATGATAAAAAAGTAAGTCATCAGTATTTTTGTCTCCAGATCTCAACATGTGCTGTTTCTAATTCAGGGTCACTTATACAAATATAAAACACATAGAAATATAAACTTGAACATTTCTTGTCCACAGTTCCAGAAACACGATTTAACAGAACAAACAAGTCCTGCTGGAAAATGTCCTTTATGACTGATGTGATGATGTTTTCTCTGATGTCCACTGGACGGCAGCAGCGTCTCACTGAACTACATCCACAAACACACAAATCCAACTTTTCTACTTTCTGATCAACATTTCTGATGACTTTCGTCTTCTTTAATAGTTTCTGTGTAAAGAGCAGTTCCAGAAAAATTCAGCACTTAATAACAGACACGACTAAAACCTTTCAACAAAGTTTTCTGATTGAAAATGTCTTTTTTACATAAATCATCACACAAATGTGGACAACGAGTTTTTCATTCGCCTCTTTGTTTTGGTCAAATGATAAATGAACACGGTCATTAAAGAATTACAAATATTTCTTGATTTGATTGTAACCAGAGTCAGAATTGAAAAGGTCACGTGACAGAAGGTCCAAGTCACAGTTGAATGATCACAGCGTCCATCTTTAAAGGACAGGAAGTGGAACAAGTTTACAACGTGAACCGTGAATCTTTGACGCCACTTTGAATCAGTTTGTACAAAGTTCATTGATGAGCTGAAAGATTGATGAGACTGTGATCCTGTACAGACTCAACTGATCTGTCTGTGACAGGAGGACACTGTCTGTCCTACAGAGGACACAGAGACACTGAGGAGGAACCAGACCTGGACCACCAGAGCCCAAATCCAGGATAAAGAGGTTCAGTGAATGTGGTGTTGAAGGTGTGGAGGTGGATCAGTGTGTCAGAGGAGACTCTGTAGAAGGACAGAGAGCCAGCAGGACAGTCCACATACACTGCTACTCTGTTAGAGACAGAGGAGGAGGAGGAGGAGGAGGAGGAGGAGGAGGAGGAGATGAATGTTTCTCTGTTATTGTGACTGACAGAGTAACCATCATCAGAGCAGTTCAGACACCAGGACTGATCATTCCTTCCAAACACACAGTCTTCATCATCTCCTCTCCTCCTGATTCGTCTGTAACTCACTGATATATAAACGTCTCCTCTCCACTCGACCTCCCAGTAACAGCGACCAGTCAGACCAGTTCTACACAGCAGCTGATGACACCAGTCATCATCAAATCTGTCTGGATGATCAGGATATGACTGAAGCTCGTCCACATGTTTCATCTTCCTGTTGTCATCAGACAGTTCGATGAATCTGTTTACTGTGTTTGTGTCGACTGTGAGTTCACAGGAATCTGATGGAGAGAAGGAGACACAACACAGCTGCAGTTATTGATGGATCATGTGTTTGATGATGACATCACAGATGTGAATGATGATGTTTTCACACTTACACTTCCTCAGACCTGGTCTCAACCATCGGACTCCAGCAGGCTCCACCCTGAAAGGAGGAGGAGGAGGGTCAGAGCAGCACTTCCTCTTTCAGCATGGAAACATGGACGTTACCTCACTCTCATACACACTTTTTCTGTTTCTCTTCAAATCTACAGTTGGAATTTGATTCTTTTCATTAAATCCACGATCTGATTCCTTTTCAATCAGGTTTCACTTTCAACATTTGCAGCTAAATTTAGGACTCAAACAGGGTTTCTGCAGCTTTCAACAAGTTCAGTTTCAGACTTTTACCACCTTCTTAAGATCATTATGAAGCTAATTTAACATCTACTTCACATCCAGATTGGAGACTAAATATCTTCATTCATGTCTGATTCATTATTTCATATTATTTCATGTCTTCATGAAATCTGCCCTGTTTTGTTTGTCCAACATTTATAAATGAGAGACAGAGCAGCTGTGCTTTTAATGTTGCTGTAGATCCAAACTCTGTCCCGAGGTCTCTGACTGGAGCTGCAGGAGTTCAGCTTGTTGCTGCACACAGACTCACACTTTGCTGATGTGAAAACACAACAATACTGACTGATGATGATTTTTACAGCAGATTTATGTCTTTTGACTGATATTTGAAGAGCTAAACTTCACATGATTGTTTTTTAGAGTTTTGAAGGAGCTGCTGAAACTCTGTCACAGATTCAGTTGACATGTGTCTCCAGCGTTGACAGAGAAAATGTTTGCAGCTCCTCCTCCTCTATCAGACTGACTGTCTGTGGCTGCAGCAGGCCTCTTCATACCTGAGAGTCTCCAGTCTCCAGTGTGGATCCTTTAGTCCAGCAGACAGAAGCTGGACTCCTGAGTCTCCTGGATGATTGTAGCTCAGGTCCAGCTCTCTCAGATGGGAGGGGTTGGAGCTCAGAGCTGAGGCCAGAGAAGCACAGCCTTCCTCTGTGATCAGACAACCTGACAGGCTGCAAACACACAAAACAACACACATGATCACATCATCTGAGGCTCCTGCTGTCAGTCAAAGACAAGAAGAAACAGCCTCCAAATACTTCATCAATCTCCCTGCATGTCTTTGTTTTTCTTCAGGTACATTTTGATCCACATACAAATTAAGAATAAATCTTTAAAATCATCATTTAAGTTTAGTTAAAGTTCCTGTAATGAATCATATTAACAGACACAATCCTGCACAGATTAGTTGTTGGGTTGATGAATCCTGACCTGAGAGTTTCCAGAGTACAGTTTGGACTCTTCAGTCCATCAGACACCAGCTTCAGTCCTGAATCCTGCAGGTTGTTGTTACTCAGGTCCAGGTCTCTCAGACTAGAGGACTGTGAGCTGAGAACTGAGGACAGAGCTTCACAGCTTCTCTCTGACAGGTTACAGACACTCAACCTGATCAGAAAAATTTATGACAGCAAATAACATTTGTGTTAAAATGTCCAATCTAATGTCTCTAATGTCTCTTTTTTACAGTATATACAGTAAAAATCACTTCTCAGCACATATTAAAATCTTTACTCTTTTACTGCGAACCTGAATTAGGAATAAGTATTTAAAATCAAATTATATCAAAACTAATTAGATACTAAATCTCAGCCATAATTCATATGTTTTGGTTTTGGTCTATACTGTGTGACTGTAAATCCTGAAAGACTGTGAGTTGATCTGACCTGAGAGTTTCCAGAGTACAGTTTGGACTCTTCAGTCCATCAGACACCAGCTTCAGTCCTGAATCCTGCAGGTTGTTGTTACTCAGGTCCAGGTCTCTCAGACTTGAGGACTGTGAGCTGAGAACTGAGGACAGAGCTTCACAGCTTCTCTCTGACAGGTTACAGTCACTCAACCTGGAGAGACAACAGTCAGGAAACATGTAATAAGAGTTTTCCATCTGAAAGACTGCAGTATATTTATTGATGAATAAATCTCACTTACAGAACTTTCTTGGAGGCTTTGACCACTGGCAGCAGCCTCAGAAGAACCTCCTCTGGATCTGAATACTCGTCTGAGAATTTCTTCAGGTCAAACACGTCCAGATCTTTTTCTGATGACAGTAAGATGAAGACCAGAGCTGACCACTGAGCAGGAGACAGTTCATCTGTGGACAGACTTCCTGAACTCAAAGACTGTTGGATCTGATCAACCAGAGAACGATCATTCAGTTCATTCAGACAGTGGAACAGATTGATGCATTTCTCTGCAGAGGGAGTCTCATCAATCTTCTTCTTGATGTACTTGACTGTTATCTGATTGGTTTTTGAGTCACTTCCTGTCTTTGTCAGCAAACCTCGTAGGAGATTCTGGTTGGTCTGCAGTGAAAGACCCAGGAGGAAGCGGAGGAACAAGTCCAGGTGTCCATTTGGACTCTTTAAGGCCTGGTCCACAGCACACTGGAAGTACTGTGTCACTGCAGATTCATGGTAGGTTGACTGTTCTTCTGACAGCAGATTGACTCCAGAGTCGATGAATGTCAGATGGACATGAAGAGCAGCCAGAAACTCCTGAACACTCAGATGGACGAAGCAGAACACCTTGTCCTGGTACAGTCCTCTCTCCTCTTTAAAGATCTGTGTGAACACTCCTGAGTACACTGAGGCTGCTCTGATATCGATGCCACACTCTGTCAGGTCTGATTCATAGAAGATCAGGTTTCCTTTCTGCAGCTGATCAAAAGCCAGTTTTCCCAGAGACTCAATCATGTTCCTGCTCTCTGGACTCCAGTGTGGATCTGTCTCAGATCCTCCATCATATTTGAAGTTCTTCAGTTTGGACTGAACCACCAGGAAGTGGATGTACATCTCAGTTAGGGTCATGGGCAGCTCTGCTTCTGTTCCTCCTTCTTCTTCTTCTGTTTCTTCTTCATCTTCTGTTTCTGTTACTTCTTCTTCTGTTTCTTCTTCTGTTTCTGTTTCTTCTTCTTCTGTTCCTCCTCCTTCTTCTTCTTCTTCTGTTTCTTCTCGTCCTCCTCCCTCTCTGGTCTTCAACACGTCCTCCAGAACTGTAGCAGTGATCCAGCAGAAGACTGGGATGTGACACATGATGTGGAGGCTTCGTGATGTTTTGATGTGGGAGATGATTCTGCTGCTCTGCTCCTCATCTCTGAATCTCTTCCTGAAGTACTCCTCCTTCTGTGGGTCAGTGAACCCTCTGATCTCTGTCACCATGTCAACACACCCAGGAGGGATCTGATTGGCCGCTGCAGGTCGTGTGGTTATCCAGAGTCGAGCAGAGGGAAGCAGATTCCCCCTGATGAGGTTTGTCAGTAGCTCATCCACTGAGGTGGACTTTGTAACATCAGTCAGGATTTTAGTTTTGTTGAAGTCCAGAGGAAGTCGACACTCATCCAGACCATCAAAGATGAACACAACCTGGAACTCTTCAAACCTGCAGATTCCTGCTTCTTTGGTTTCAGTAAAGAAGTGATGAACAAGTTCCACCAAGCTGAACTTTTTCTCTTTCAGCACATTCAGCTCTCTGAAAGTGAACGGAAACATGAACTGTATGTCCTGGTTGGTTTTGTCTTCAGTCCAGTCCAGAGTGAACTTCTGTGTTAAGACTGTTTTCCCGATGCCAGCCACTCCCTTTGTCATCACTGTTCTGATTGGTTCATCTCTTCCAGCTGAGGGTCTAAAGATGTCTTCTTGTCTGATTGGTGTTTCTGGTCTGTCTGGTTTCCTGGATGCTGTTTCAATCTGTCTGACCTCATGTTCTTTATTGACCTCTGCAGTCCCTCCCTCTGTGATGTAGAGCTCTGTGTAGATCTGGTTCAGAAGAGTTGAGTTTCCTGCTTTAGAAATCCCCTCAAACACACACTGGAACTTCTTCTTCAGGTTAGATTTAAGTTTACGCTGACAAACTCCAGGATGACTTTCTGAATAAACAACAAATAAGACCAATGAATGAATTATAAAGTAAATATTACAATTTAATTTCCTTAAATAATTTGTCAAACATATAAAATCTTTAGATAAATCCTCTTACTTGTCTGCAGACGGTCAGCCAGATCCTCCTGCTTCAGTCTCCTCAGGAAGTGCAGTGTGATCTTCAGAAATGACTCTCTGCTGCTCTTCTCCTGCTCTTCATCCTCACCATGCAGCACCTCTTCATCCTCCCTGGAACTCAGAACCCTCTGAAACTTCTTCAGCTCGTTCTTCACAAACATTACAATGTTCTCCTCCAACAGCTGGAACAGAAATTTATATTAATGACACAATCAAACTAAAATCATGGAGACAAACATCAGATCCATGTTGGACAGACTGACAGTCCACTGGTCTCACACATGCAGCAGGGAGATTATTGTGGACAGAATAGATGAAGAAGTAGTTGTTGAACATGAACAGACCATAAATATGGAGTCCAGGTGTGTCTGATGCTGCAGGACAGACTGACTGCAGGGAACCTCTGAGTTCTCCTGTTCTACTCTGTGGAGGAATCATCAATAATTAGGACACATTATGTCACACAGAGACAAACATCAGGTCCTTCAGGGACCCTGCTGGACATCTGGGGGAGTGAACCCCGTCTCCTCCAATCATGAAACTGCTTTGGACAACAGGTGGTTCTGAGCCAGAGTCAGCGTGCTGCTCCCTCATCAAATCTGAATATTTAGTTTTGGTAAAAATAAACATCCAGGTTTAAAAAACTTTCTGGATTAAAAACAATTAAAACATGAATCAGTCATATTTTAATGTTATTAACAGTTTACTTCTTTGCAGCAGAGGGTTGTTCTCCTGTAAGATCAATGAATCACAGAAGTCACTCTTTAAGGACACATACCTTGGTTCAGGTTCAGGTTCAGATCCAATTCCAGATTCAACAGAGGCTGGTCTCTCATAGATCCTGTTAGACAGAGAGTAAAAAACACCAGGGATGGAAATACATTTTTAGTCTTCAGACACACAAGCTGCTGGAGAAACTAGCATTTGTCATGAAGAGATAAAAAAAAAACATGTTTTGTATCATTAATGATTCATCAATCGTTCAACTTTTAGCATTTTCATCGATCAATTGAGGAAAATGTTCAACATTTATGACCCTGATTCCCACCCAGCAGTGAAGCTGGTCAGTGTCTGGTTGTTTCAGACTGGATGGATGAGAAATGTGATTCCATGTCAGTAAAGATTTTATTATTGTTATAAATATCAAATCTTTACCTTTGATCAACAGATTGATGTCTGTCTTTGAAGGTTAGAGGATGAGCTTTAGACTGGTTGCTCTTCATGGACACACTGCTGGGTTCAGGTTCGTCCAGCTTCCTCCTGACGGAAAACCAGAAAAACTCTATCAGTACTGGAGTAAAACACAGAGTAAAATGAAACTTTAAAATTTATCGTGGACACATTTGACAAAACAATTAGCTTGTTGTTTCGTCTTGCCATCCAGCCTTCCTGCTTTCCATCAGTGAAAGTAAGTGAATTTATCTTAAAGACACTGGAATGAAATCAGTTCTCTCATGTTACAGAAAAACGTGAAACTGAGCTGACGTCTGTTCATCAACACTCACTGATATAACTGACTTCTTCCATCAGCAGCATCAATAAGAAACTAATCATGTTTCCTCAGACTGTCTGTGATTGGTTCATTCTGTGCTGATCACAGTTCAGCTCTTATCACTGACATGTTTCTGTCTCTGTTGTCACGTGACTGAAAACTAGAAAATATTGAGTTGATGGAGGAATCAAGGTTAGCCTTCATCAGCTGTTAGCATCTGTTAGCCTCAATAATACCACTGTTTTATATTCATGCAGCCATCAGACAACAGTCAGGATGTGTGTGAGGAGAAAATGATAAAGAGTTGAAGACTGGTTATACTGGTTATACTGGTTGTACTGGTTATACTGGGCAGCTTTCAGATGTCAGAAAAGAATGTATGTGAGGAAGAATGGTGCTGAAAATAAACATATATTTTTAAAAATGTATCTCTATTTACCTCTTGTATCTAAATAAATGACATTTAAAACATGAATCAGTCTTATTTTAATGTTATGAACAGTTTACCTCTTTGAAGCAGAAGATCGATGTCTTTTAAAATTAATGAGGCGACCCGTTGACCAGTCACTCTTTAAAGACACACAGCTGGGTTCAGATTCAGATTCAGAATCAGATTCAGCAGAACCTGGTCTCCCATAGATCCTGTTAGACAGAGAAAAAAAAACACCAGGGACAGAAATTCAGTTTTCAGCCTTGAGACACAGAAGCTGCTGGAGAAACTAGCAGCTTTCATGAAGGAAAGAATCAACAAACTGAAGTTCAAGAAAACATGATGATCAGTGATTTCAGTTGTAGCGGGGCAGTCAGGGTAGAATTTGAAGAACAGACAGTGAACCAGATAATTCAGAGAAGAAAGAAAGCTGAAGAAATATTTTAATCTGCTGTCTGCAGTCTCTCATCAACTGTCGCCATGTTTGACACAAACGCAGCACGTGACCTCGACTGTGCAGCGCTTCATACCAAAACAAGGTTATCTGATGACGGCTGATGACGATGAATCCTGGAACGAATCCTGGACGACAGTTTGTTTCAAACAAAGTGAAATTCATTCTGGTGTATTTTCTACACTGTTGATACTGTTCAACCCTAATTTCAGTCAGAATAATTGGTTCATTTCTGCATAAAATATTAGAAAATACAACGACCAAAACATCAGACAATATTGGACTAAAACAGGTCCAATGCTAAACTGAAGAGTTGAAGACTGGTTATACTGGTTATACTGGTTATACTGGGCAGCTTTCAGCTGTGAGAATATAAATGAATGTGAAGAAGAACAAAGCTGAAAATAAACATCCAGGTTTAAAAAACTTTTCTGGATTAATAACATTTAAAACATGAATCAGACTTATTTTAATGTTATGAACAGTTTACCTCTTTGAAGCAGACGGTCGATGTCCTTTAAAATTAATGAGGTAAGGATTTGACCGATCACTCTTGAAGGACACACAGCTGGGTTCAGGTCCAGGTCCAGGTTCAGGTCCAGGTCCAGGTTCAACAGAGGCTGGTCTGTCATAGATCCTGTTAGACAGAGAGAAAAAAACACCAGGGATGGAAATTCACTTTTTAATCTTCAGACACAGAAGCTGCTGGAGAAACTAGCAGCTTTCATGAAGAAAAGAATCAACAAACTGAAGTTCAAGAAAAAGTGAAGCCACATTCTTTCAGTCTGTGAATTTTTATATGAAATATTTGAACAAACCAGAACTAAATTTACCTTCATCAGCTGTTAGCATCTGTTAGCCTCAATAATACCACTGTTTTATATTCATGCAGTCATCAGACAACAGTCAGGATGTGTGTGAGGAGAGAATGATAAGAGCTGAAGACTGGTTATACTGGTTATACTGGTTATACTGGTTATACTGGGCAGCTTTCAGATGTCAGAAAAAATGTATTTTAATGTTATGAACAGTTTACCTCTTTGAAGCAGACGGTCGATGTCCTTTAAAATTAATGAGGTAAGGATTTGACCGATCACTCTTGAAGGACACACAGCTGGGTTCAGGTCCAGGTTCAGGTTCAGATTCAGCAGAACCTGGTCTCCCATAGATCCTGTTAGACAGAGAAAAAAAAAACACCAGGGACAGAAATTCAGTTTTCAGCCTTGAGACACAGAAGCTGCTGGAGAAACTAGCAGCTTTCATGAAGGAAAGAATCAACAAACTGAAGTTCAAGAAAACATGATGATCAGTGATTTCAGTTGTAGCGGGGCAGTCAGGGTAGAATTTGAAGAACAGACAGTGAACCAGATAATTCAGAGAAGAAAGAAAGCTGAAGAAATATTTTAATCTGCTGTCTGCAGTCTCTCATCAACTGTCGCCATGTTTGACACAAACGCAGCACGTGACCTCGACTGTGCAGCGCTTCATACCAAAACAAGGTTATCTGATGACGGCTGATGACGATGAATCCTGGAACGAATCCTGGACGACAGTTTGTTTCAAACAAAGTGAAATTCATTCTGGTGTATTTTCTACACTGTTGATACTGTTCAACCCTAATTTCAGTCAGAATAATTGGTTCATTTCTGCATAAAATATTAGAAAATACAACGACCAAAACATCAGACAATATTGGACTAAAACAGGTCCAATGCTAAACTGAAGAGTTGAAGACTGGTTATACTGGTTATACTGGTTATACTGGGCAGCTTTCAGCTGTGAGAATATAAATGAATGTGATGAAGAACAAAGCTGAAAATAAACATCCAGGTTTAAAAAACTTTTCTGGATTAATAACATTTAAAACATGAATCAGACTTATTTTAATGTTATGAACAGTTTACCTCTTTGAAGCAGACGGTCGATGTCCTTTAAAATTAATGAGGTAAGGATTTGACCGATCACTCTTGAAGGACACACAGCTGGGTTCAGGTCCAGGTCCAGGTCCAGGTCCAGCAGATTGTGGTCTCTGATGGATCCTGATGAAATGAATTGATCATGAACACACACAGAGCTTTGAGTGATCTGAGTGCTGATCTGTGACATGCAGAAGAGTGATGGACAGTTAGAGATCTTCATCTCACCTCTGAGCTTCATCTTCATCACACAGAGTGGTTTTAGAGGGAGGGACTCCCTCCTCTCTGTCCTCACACTGACTCATGCTGCTGGACTCAGATCAGCTCACACACACTTTGATCTGCAGAGGAAACACAAATCATTCATGTGCACATCAGCTGAAATCATCCTTTACATCATTTCTCCTGTAAAAACATCAGCTGCTCCTCCTCTGATTGGCTCTTATTCTCTGTTTCATATCAGTGTCACTTGAATGCAGTCAGACAGCAGTGTGAGGCAGAGGAAGCTGCTCTTCTTCTACTATCACGCCACTAGATGGCGTCATGGAGCTGCAGTGACGTGAAGAGGAACGTTCACATTCACTGACACACCGACTGAATCTGACAGGAAGCTTCACTTTGTTCAATATTCAGTAAATTCACAAAAACTTTCAGTTTGTCTCAGGGATCTTTGATATGAAGATGTCAAACAGTGAATCATATTTTATAAACTGATTATTGGACTTTTATTTTTCCTTTTTTTTTTTTTATCTTAATCTGAGAAATAACAAAATGTAGGGAAGTAAAAAGTCAAATGTCTTTCTCTTCTATGCAGTGCAGTAGAAATAGACTAACAGAAATACTTGAGTAAATGTACTTCGTCATTTAGTTACAAAAGCAGACAGATAATTCCAAAATAAAAGTCCTCCGCCAAAATATTAAAAGATTAGTTTAAAGGAAATCTCTTTGATTGGATTATCGATTATTTAGATGACAAAAAAAACTAATTTTTAGGAGTAGTCGTGTCTAGAAGGGAACCCTAGATTAAAACTCTCGCGAGATTTCTAGACGTTGTTTCCTCACTACAGACGTTGTACAAACTAATTATATTTATTAAAGTCACAACGCTGTGGTTCGGGTCCGGGTCGGTTTAAGGACTGAAAACACTTGGTCTCGATTCAGAAAAGATCACGGTTTGGGTTAAAATGTTTAGTCTCGCGAGATGTTTCGCAGGTCTGGGGTTACCTTCTAGAAGCGAGGCTTCTAGGCCTGTCGGGCTTCTAGGCCTGTCGGGCCGAGTCAGGCCGCGTTTCGAGGCTCAGACAACGGGAGAGCAGCGGCTCGTCTCCGCCTCGTCCACAGGCTGATTCAGTCATCAATAATGATGCTACACAGGAAGAACAACTCTGTTCAACTACTGACCATCAACTAACTCTACTTCTACTCTTATTCCACCGTTTACACTCCAAACATCCACAACATGTTTTACACTTTACACTTCAAACTCCTTTAACAAGTTTAAATCAAGATTGAAGCGGAAGATTTTTACTGTTTCTATTGAAACTAAACTAACGACATGTTGATTTAAACGAGTCAAACATTTCAAACTTGTTACTTTACCTTCAGCTGGAGATTCACACGGAGAAAAATAATAAGTGCGTCACTACAGTCAGACACAAACCGAAAGTAAAATTGTTCGAGGAAACAGAGAGAGAGGCGGAGAATAAACACCACACCTCTGTTCATTTTATTGAACCGTGTTTATCTGCACATATTAAATTTCATCTCTGACTCCAACATTAATACTTAAATGTTAAATGGTTTCTGATACTTTTCTTTACAGTCGTTTAGTTACACAGATAAAGTTAGTTGTCATCATCTATTCTCATTGTGCTGCTGCTACAAATACTGGTAATAAAATCCATACGAAGGACTGATCGGAGGTCAGAGTCCAGCTGGACTTCAGCAGGTCTGTGTGTCTCTGTGGGATCAGTATTTGTGAGGACATTGTGTGTTAATGTAGAATTTCATAATTATAAGATACGTCTCTTAGTGATGAGCTATGCACATACACCCCCCCCCCCCCCCCCCCCCCCAAAAAAAAAATAAAAAATAAAATAAAAATAAAAATAAAAATAAATAAATAAATAAAGATGCAAAATGTTCCTGAGATTTAATCTTTTTCATACCGTTAGTGACATTTTCGCATTTAGTGAAGAAGTGACTTTTATTGTGAAATTTGGGACCCCATTTGAAACGGAAGTAGATTACCATGCTATTTCCGCTAACTCCGCCATAGCTATCTGACTGGTGGTATAACTCAAGTTAACGCTGTTCTGGTCCAGAAGGCCAAATAGCGAAAGGTAAGAGCCAGAAACGTATCGTGCATTTTTAAAGGTTTAAACCCGCATGTTATTTAATGACGAGACCGGAAAATAAAGAAGTGTTTGACCTCGTTACCTTCAGTAACCCTCGGACAACATTGCAGCGCCCGTGTCCTTGAATAGCACTGTTAGCTAACAGTGTTAGCCTGCGAGCAAGGAGTCCTCTTTGAAAGTTCCATGCTAGTTATTAACTGTCTGTTATGACGCTTAATATTTTGTTATGTCAGTATGTTTCGGAAATTCTCTTTCTGTTGTCTGTGCATTATCTCCATGAAACGTTGACTGTGTTTCTGAGTATCACTTGTTGTTGTTGACAGTGACAGCTATGAAGCTAGCTAGCATTAGCTACTGTGGCTCTGATTTTAAGTTATTCACTAATATTTGTGAAATATGCTGATTATACCAGTACAGTAGCAACTTCAGAAAATGACGTAACTTTACTGTTGCAGCCTATAAAGTCATATCCCATGTATTGATATCCAATATCTAAAATTGTATTTATTTTCATATCTTTATATCAATATAATACCAATGTATTGCCCAGCACTAAGTCAAATCAAAAACCCACTGAGATTTTGTTGCCATCTACTGTCAGGCTTTGGGCTGAAAAGCTGTAAAACATTCATTTTAAACAACCATCTGAGCAATTTTGATCATCATTAGTGCAATACACTGGTTGCTAGGTCTGCAACTAACGGTTATTTTTATATTTGAATAATCAGTCGATTATTTTCTCAATTAACCGATTAATAGTTGTTTGTCAGAAACCTAACATGACCTCCTTACATGTCTTGTTTTACTCGCAACCCAAAGAAATTCAGTTTATTGTCAGAGAGAAGTAAGTAGAGAGAAGTAAAATCTGAAATCAAAGAAGTTTTTTTAATTTTTTTAATTATCTATTAATAATCAATTATTCGTTGCAGCTCTACTGGTCACACCGGTGTCATTACTGCATTTTTTATTTGTTTATAATCTGCAAGTCTGTACTCTAATTTATAAAACTCACACACCTATCCCACCATCTTCAGCACTGTTATTGTTTATGTTATTTATATGCACCACAGAATTTCACAATTAGTGAATCTCTAATCAAGAAATTGACGCCATGGTGAACACACTCTTACTAAGTGTGCAAAAATATTAAGAAAAGATTAATCATGGTAACGGAATAAGGATAGCTCACCTGTTGGCTGCTTTCTCTCCGTTTTCTTCTCACAGCGTCATGTTGCGTCTGCCGAACGTCGGCCGAGCTCTGGCCACAGCCGCCAAGAGCAGCCTGGCTCCCTCCCACACTGGTAAGACCCGTGTGTGTGTCTGTATATGTATCTGTGTTTGTGTGTGTCAAGGTAACTAACAACAGTTATTCTCTGCACTCAGTGAACAGATTTCATTTCTGATTGAGCTCAGTTGTATTTCAGTATATCTCCATATTTCTTTGCTAACATACAGTAAATTTCAGAAGCATTGCATAAATAAAGATGCAGTATTTAAGGATGTCCTGTTTGTATCTTATGCTCCTTTCACATTTAGGGAAACTAAATAAATTGATTCATTTAATGTCACTAAACTTGACCTCTGTGCGTCCACTTCCAGTGCGTACTCCAGTGCGTGCTGCCAGCAACATGGTGGAAGTGTTTGTGGATGGGAAACCAATCGAGGTGGAGCCTGGAACGACGGTGCTGCAGGTCAGAAACAGCAGATCATTTTACCGTACAGATGTTTTACATGATTATATACTGTATATTTGTATCTGTGTCGTTAACATTAGCTGCTGTTTTGTGTTGTTTCTATTGTCTCGGAAATGATTTAGCCCATTAATGTGACACGGTGAGAGATGATGCTGTGAAGCAGAAGTGACTCTGATCTTACTGCCATATTTTAAAGGGTTAACTTTAACTCTTGTGTCACGTGCAGACTTCAGAAAAAAACAGTTTGACATGTTCACATATTTCTTGCATCATCCTTAAGAATTTGTATAGTTGTGTGTGATTTAATGTCCTTGTCCTCCCAGTGTCAGATACTGATATTGTTCTTCTTCCCTTCAGGCCTGTGAGAAAGCAGGAATCCAGATCCCCAGGTTCTGTTACCATGAGCGCCTCTCAGTGGCAGGAAACTGTAGGATGTGTCTGGTGGAGATCGAGAAAGCTCCTAAGGTAACGGACTGCATCAGATTATTTTAACAGCCTCTCTGATGAACGTGCATTAGATTGAACAAAGAACCTTGAGATAAATACAGATACATTGCCATAGAAACAGCTGTAAATGTTCGCAGTGCGACAGTTTAATTGACGTGTGCGTCTTCATGTGTTCCTCAGCCGGTGGCAGCCTGTGCCATGCCCGTCATGAAGGGGTGGAACATCCTCACCAACTCAGAGAAAACACGCAAAGCCAGGTACAAATCAGTGCATTCAAACACGATTTGTAGTCTCGCTATTTTGGACAAAGTCAACAAAGTGACAACTTACATTGATTGCTGTGGGTTTAGAGGAATTTGCATTTATAGTAACAATTTAGATGTGATGATAAAGACTTCAAGAGTCTGTATATTTTTGTTTCAGATACCTTGAAAGTGCTTGAATATTTCTCCTTAATCTGTATGAATCTTGGAGGAGAACTGTTGTAAACAGGCTTTATGAATGTGTGTGTGATCAGAGAGGGAGTGATGGAGTTCCTGTTGGCCAACCATCCACTGGACTGTCCCATCTGTGATCAGGGAGGAGAGTGTGACCTGCAGGTAAACAAACAACCAGCGTACGGAGGTTAAAATGGATCAAACCGAACATTTGCCACACTTGTTAACGGTCTGCCTGTTGTGTTTTCAGGATCAGTCCATGCAGTTTGGTTCAGACCGCAGCCGTTTCTCAGAAGGGAAGAGAGCAGTCGAGGACAAAAACATTGGACCGCTGATCAAAACCATCATGACCCGCTGTATCCAGTGCACACGCTGCGTCCGGTCAGTGCAGCGCAAACATCCATATATCCGTCAGGGATAATTATCTGCTGGTGTTTTTTCTTAACAGCTCATTCATGCGTTCCTGTCTGTGGTTTCTTTTTGTAGTTTTGCCAGTGAGATCGCTGGCGTTGAAGACCTGGGAACGACAGGAAGAGGAAACAACCTGCAGATCGGGACGTACGTGGAGAAGATGTTCATGTCGGAGCTGTCGGGCAACGTTATCGATGTGTGTCCCGTGGGAGCGCTCACCTCCAAACCCTACGCTTTCACCGCACGACCCTGGGAGACGAGGTAGGAGAGGGTTTGACACTCGACGCACACAACTTTCTCCAGTTAGCGTCTTCATCTTTGCGTCTGACTCCCTCATGCTTTAACTTCATCTTCTGCCGTGTTTGCAGGAAAACCGAGTCGATCGACGTGTTGGACGCCGTAGGCAGCAACATCGTGGTGAGCACAAGAGGCGGCGAGGTGATGAGGGTGATGCCCAGGCTGAACGAAGACGTCAACGAAGAATGGATCTCTGACAAGACCAGGTAAAACACACAAAATCGGGTGTGGAGGTGCCACATGATGTCGTCAGATGTGAGATTTGACTTCCAAAACGTGTGTCCTCAGGTTTGCATATGATGGTCTGAAGAGGCAGAGGTTGACTCAGCCACTGGTGAAGGATGATTCAGGTCAGCTGACCCCGACCACCTGGGAGGACGCTCTCACTCGCGTCGCTGGAGCAGTAAGTGTGTGTTTGTTTCTCTGCAGGATGTTTCTGTTGTTATTCATACGTTCAGATGTGTTTCAGTCTGTTACTAAAGGATGGATGTGTGTGTGTTTGTGTGTTATAGCTGCAGAGTGTGCAGGGCAGCGAGGTGGCAGCCATTGCAGGAGGGATGGCCGATGCTGAAGCTCTGATCTCCCTCAAAGATCTCCTCAACAGACTCAACTCAGAACACCTCTGCACCGAGGAGCTCTTCCCCATGGCGGGAGCAGGGTAAGACGCTGTGCAGTAAAACATAACGTGCAAACGTCCCCGCAGACTCCAGTTTTACCAGCTGACTCCGTTTGTTCGTTCTCTCCCTGCAGCGCTGACCTGCGCTCCAACTACCTGTTGAACTCTCGCATCACCGGCATCGAGGAGTGCGACCTGCTGCTGCTCGTGGGAACCAACCCACGCTACGAGGCTCCGCTCTTCAACGCCCGCATCCGCAAGAGGTAACCACGCTTTTATTGTTTCGTTTGTCCTTCTGGAAACAGTTTTATTCCAGCAGAAAATCTGTAACTTGCCTTTCCTCTGTCAGTTGGCTCCATAATGAGCTGCAAGTTGCTATGGTGGGTCACAAAGTGGACCTGAGCTTCACATACGACCATCTGGGAGAAGAGACGTCGGTGCTGAAGGAGCTGGCTAACGGCACACACCCCTTCTGTGAGGTAATCGACGCACGGAGTCCGACTCTGCTGCTCATTTATGAACTGATGTCACTTTTCTTTGATGGATTTCTGGCAGATCTTACTTGAATTTTGTTCCATTTCTCGTCTCCAGGTCCTTTCAGCCGCTAAGCGTCCGGTTGTGGTTGTGGGCAGCAGCGCTCTGCAGAGAGAAGACGGAGCCGCCATTTTGACCGCCGTCTCCACCATCGCTCAGAACGCCAGAGCCAGCAGTGGAGTGGAAGAGGGGTGGAAGGTCCTCAACGTCCTGCACAGGTACAGAATTGTTTTCTACAGATTTAAGTTGTCGTGATCGTCTCTTTTTCTTATGCTTTGCGTTTCTGTGTTTGTGTGAGCAGAGTGGCCAGTCAGGTGGCTGCGTTGGACCTGGGCTACAAGACCGGCGTGGACGCCATCAGGAACAATCCACCCAAAGTCCTGTTCCTGCTGGGAGCTGATGCCGGCTGCATCACCAGAGCTGACCTGCCCAAAGACAGCCTCATCATCTACCAGGGTACGCACACACACACACACACACACACAACAAAGCATAAACATCCAGTAACCATGAGAGTGAAAGTAAAAAAAATAAATTTCATCCCCTCCAGGTCACCATGGTGACGTAGGAGCACCGATGGCAGACATCATTCTCCCTAGTGCTGCATACACAGAGAAAAACGCCACCTACGTGAACACCGAGGGCCGGAGCCAGCACACCCGGGTGGCCGTCACCCCTCCTGGAATGGCCAGAGAGGACTGGAAGATCCTCCGAGCCGTATCTGAAGTAAGCGGGACCTCACTCCTGCCTCAGAACGTCGGGCGACGTTTAGCTCGACCTCACGCCGAGTCATTAAAAGTGACGTCTTTGTGTGTTTGCAGCTGGCTGGCGTGGCGCTGCCCTACGACTCTCTGGACGAGGTCCGGTCCAGGCTAGCGGAGGTCTCTCCTAATCTGGTCCGTTATGATGATGTAGAGGAGGCAAACTACTTCAAACAGGCTAATGAACTTGCTAAGGTAAACACACACACAAAAACAGTCACTCAGACTTAAAAGTCAGTTACTCAGTTCCTGTTTACACCTGGTTTTAACTCTGTCCTTCACAGACTGTGAACCAGGACCTCATCGCAGCTCCTCTGGTTCCACCTCAGCTCACAGCAAAGGACTTCTACATGACAGGTAAGCTCGCGTCTTTTAACAGAGCGAATAATGCAAATCTAAAACTGTAAAATAACATTTCCTTTTCTGTGTTCAGACTCTATCAGCAGGGCTTCACAGACAATGGCCAAATGCGTCAAAGCCGTGACGGAAGGAGCGGCCGCCGTGGACGAGCCGTCGGTTTGCTGAACGTCCAGTAACGCTCTCACACACGACGCAGCAATAAACTCTCCTGTGCCGAAACAACACACTCACTGTCTCCTTAATTTAAAGTTGTCCTTGATGCTTGTTGTATACAGTTCTATCGTTTTCACTCCAGAGAACGACCTTTGTCGAATGATGAGAAACATATAAATAAAATCTTACGAATGTCTTTACTCCGAGTTGATGGTTTTCATGTGTTTCTTCAGTTCCTCGCTTCTGTCGTTTATCTTTCCCTGTGCCATCTAACTTCTACCCTTTCAACCGAAAACAAAACACCTCGGGCATAAATCATCTGACTGAACTTTCCAAGCGGCGTTTGCCAAGTACTCCCCGTTTGAAATATGGTTAAATCTGGCTTTCTGCACGGGCCTGCTGACACACAGGTGGTCAGGTCAGGGCCGCCGACTGAAGTAAATAAAGACATGAATAATCTGAGTCGTATTTAAATAGAGGGATCGTTTATTTTGGGATGAACATTTTGCATGATGCTCATTTGATTTGTTGCTGCAAGTTAGGTGAGAAATTTGTTACCACTCTCTGCTCAGAGGTAATAAAACCGAGAGACTCTTCCTCTGTTTCCAGTCAGTCCTGAACACTAGGAGATTTTATTTGGGTTTATGCAAGAAATTCTGCAAATATAAGATTTATTTCTGCAGCACAGCTTTTATAAAACATTTAAAAATCTTTATATTGTTTTACTGATGACAGGAAAAAACTACAGCCTCTTAATTCTGCATTAATGCATTTATTTTGTCTCATTTATGAAGTCGGCTTATGTTGTTTTCCTGATAAGAGGAAAGAAAAACAATAAAATGGCCTGTTTATTAATGTATCTCTCATACAGTCTGAACACGTGTGAATGTTTTCAATAAAACGTCTTCATAATGTAGGGTGATGCAAACATGGCAGGAAATATGATCAGGAATGTTTATTTCTGCACAAATGAACTCTTCTCAGAATTTATTGATAAGGCTTAGTGTAACTTGGGTTGCAGTGGTTTGTCATTACAAATAAAAACTGGGTCACCAGGAAAAAAAGTTGAAGTAAAACAGAGAATTCACAGTTAAATTAGGGCTTATGTGCAGGACTGTTTCGCGGCGTGACTTTCTTTAGTTTGTCACTGTTTTCTCCTGTTTTCAGTTTTTATGCGTCTTGAATAGATCCAGAATGGGACGCTGGTATCCAGAGCTGGACTCAGTCCCTCCAGACAAATGGCTCTTGTCATATACTGTTCCCTAAAAGAGAGAGAGAGAGAGAGAGGGAGAGCTCTTATAACCAAACAGACGCACACACAGAGAAAAAAAACACAAAGAGAGAAGACAGTCCCATCTCCTCATTCCCTGTCTGCTCAGTGTCTGAGACTGAACACAGCGACTTCACTGTTTCACTTCTCTCTTTTCTCCGTTTCAGGAATTTGTTCTTCATTAAGGTCAGTGTTGTTTCAGCCTGTAGTTGTTTTCACTTAAATTCATGGACTGCTGTATTTCTACGTGCAGATATTGTCACACAAAGTTTGTTTTGCGAGGCTGCATGTGGGACTCAAAGCGTCCTCCTCTGTCCTCCTCTCCAGGGTTTTCATGCAGGGACGGACAGCAGGACAGACCGAGGACTAATACTGGACCCAGCAGGAAAATGGTTCCAGTTAAACTTCTCATCCTGGGAGCACAGAACACTGGGAAAACAGGTACATTAACGCACAGAGATGGGAATGTGTGTGTGTGTGTGTGCACATTTTGGATTATGTAACAGCAGCAAAGGTCACATGGTCATCACGCGAAAACAAAACAAAGGAGGTTAAGTTTAGGGTTAAATTTTGGTCATGAGGTTTTGCTAAATAAGGAAACCTCACACAGGTCTCACGTCGACCCCCCTCTTCCTGAGCAGTGAAGCGAGTCCAGCCGCTGTGACCCCCGGCGCTCGTGTCAAACCGCGACCCGCCTGCGTCCTTATGTCTGCTGTCAGATCTTTTCATGGTGGGAGAGCAGATCAGAATGAGAGATTGTTTTGTTGGGAAATGAATTTGTCCATGAGGCACGGTTTCATTATAAACTCTTAAGATCGTACTGCATGATTTAATAAGAGTCTCATGTGAGCCACTTGTTAGTTTGTTTTTCTACAATAAAATGAAAAGAAGGAGGGACTTAAATAAGTGCATGTAGCACTTTAATATTAATACTTTAAATAGATTTTCTTGATTATACTTATTAATGATGGGGGGAAATTACAGTATAAAGCATTATAGACATGGGTGTCATAATGTGTTCTAAACTATAACTATAATTACAGGTTGCTATGAGCACAGTATGACACATGATCTGTATGTTTACATTATAATGAATTATAATTTTATAGACATGGGTGTCATAATGTGTTCATATTATTGTCATAAAGCATTATGAGTACTTCTAACTATAATTGCAGGTTGCTACAGTGTAGCACATTATAAGCAGGTTCATAATGCTTCATAATTCATTTTATTATAAGTAAGTTAGTTTTATTATAAGTAGTTAGTAAGTGTTTTAATTTACAGATGTGACACACAGCGAGAATTAATTCCTGTAAGTGTGTGTCTGTAATTTTTCAGCTGTAAAGGCTCAAATAACAGCCTGAACAGAACTAAATAACTTTTTAATGTGTCCTGCCTGAATGCAGCCAAACAGGAGACACAGACGTCAAACAAACATAAACTGGTCCAGACTCCTTCACAGCCCAAACACACACACACACACACACACACACACACACACACACACACACACACACACACACACACACACACAGAGAGAGAGAGAGAGAGAGAGAGAGAGTGAGAGCACTTCTACGTTTGTTTAAACAAGGCAGGTATCGTTACTAAGAGGATAATTCTCCAAGTGACGGTGACGACAGAAACACGTGAAGCTGCAGATCAGATGAGAAAATGTGAAAATCAAACGTTAGTGTGTGTGTGTGTGTGTGTGTGCGTGTGTGTGTGTGTGTGTTGTGTTTCTGGAGGTTCACTCTCTGGTCACCGTGTCTGTTTTGTGTCTCCAGCTCTGTGCGTTCGTTTCATAACCAAGCGCTTCATCGGCGAATACGACCATAAAAAGGGTGAGACTTCAGCAGAACAATAAACATGTGTGTCACTGACCCGCATCAGTCACTGACAGGACGTCTGTGATTCACTGCAGAGGTGACCTACAGATGCAGCCGTGTGGTCGACCAGGAAGCTGTCGATCTGGAGATTCTGGACGTAGCTTGTAAGGTAAGTTTTGGCTCCTGTTGATTTATTTTAACGTGTAAAATGTCTGTTTTAGCTTCCTGTTTTTAAAATGACCTCATGTCCTGCAGGACAGCTCTGTGTCTTCTCTGGAGTCGTCCATCCGCTGGGCCGACGGCTTCCTGCTGCTCTACTCCATCACACAGCGGCCGAGCTTCCTGGAGGTCTCGCGGCTCAAGAAGCTCATCGACCAAACCAAACAGAGTCTGGGTGAGGAACCGACGAGACTCTGACTCGTCTGAGAGCAGAAAAAGGAGGGTTTTTAGGATTTTATTTTGCATTTGGGGAATAAAGTAGATATGTAAAATCAAGCTTTCAGTGTTACAACCAGGCAGATGAAAAAAATAATACAACATTTGGACTTTTTTCTCAACATTTTGGCTTTGTTCTCAAAATGCAAAGATAAATAAATACATTAAATTTTCTTATTTTCTTTCTATTCTTGACTCTTTCAACATCCTCTGGACATTTTGACTTTTTTTTTTACATTTTGAGTTTATTCTTGACTTTTTGACTTTATTCTCAAGTTTTCAACTTTGTTCTTGACATCTCAACTTTGTTTCCAGCAGTTTGATTTCATTCTCAACATTTAAACTTTATTCTCGTCTTTTCAGCTTTATTCTCAATATTTTGACTTTACTCTCGAGTTTTCAAAGTTATTCTTGACATTTTAACTTTGTCATTGACATTTTGATGTCATTGTTGATGACCTTTTTACTTTAATCTTGACATTTCAACTGTACTCTTGACTTTTGGACTTGATTCTCAAAATTTTGACTTTATTCTAAAGTTTTTGACTTTCTTTTCAAATTTGTTTTTTGACATTTCAACTTAAATCTTGAAGTGTCAACTTTATTTTCAACATTTTGACTCTCTTCTTGACATTTAAACTTTATTCAAGACTTTGTTTTTTTTTTTTACATTTTCTCTCAAAATGCAAAATAAATTTTGATAAAAATCTCCGTCCTCCATTGTTTTGAACCATCTTTTACCACTAGGTGTCACCAAAGTCAAAGCCAAACACACAGAGGCTTTATGTCGTTAATTTGACATCAGAGGTAAAGACTTTTGGAGGTGAGCAAAATGATTTGAGCTCCTCTTTTCTTCAGCATCACCGGTGACTCCTACAGGTGACTTACAGACATGAAACAGACTCAGACCAGCTGCTGAACTCCTGACACAGGAACACTGTGTTCACTATGTTCACTCTTTATGTCCAGTGGTACGCTGTTCTAACTCTGTCTGACATCTGTCTATTGTCACCTTTACACACACACACACACACACACACACACACACACACACACACACACACACACACACACACTCGTGCACAGATGAAACAGACATACTTGCACATTCCATACTTGGTAGGCCGTCCTGCTCTCTGTAGGTAATGTGTGCTAACAACCCCCAGCTCTGCATGCCAGAGCACCGTCCTGCTGCTTTATTGTCGCCTCAGTGTGTGTGTGTGTGTGTGTGTGTGTGTGTGTGTGTGTGTCAGTTGTTCCTACAGTGCTGGTGGCCAATAAGGCAGACCTGGAAATCGGCAGGGAGGTGACGACAGAGGAAGGACAGAGACTGGCCAAGGATTTAAGGTTTGTGTGTAAAAATGCATCTAAATGTTTTTTCGAACAGCAGCATCTTGCAAGCAAACTGGCATTTAAATCCTGGAAATGGTGTTGGAAATGTTTTTTATGATTTTATAGGTGCGGTTTCAGGGAGCTGTCGGTGGCAGAAGCTGTTTTAGCCGTGGAGGCAGCAGTGCTGCAGCTCATCAGGTTTGTTTCAGACGCATTATAACTTCACACAGTTCACTTTGATCTGATAACATCATTACATATAGTCCAGAAAGTCTTTGTGCACATCAGAAAATGTTTGATTTTTGATTGAGCTCTTGATGTTAATGAATAAGCTTTTCACAGCTGGAAATGCAGCTGGAATAACAAATCATGGAGGCAGCTGCAGAAAGAGCTTGAAAAACTAACAACTCTCCAGGAAATAATTAGTATGCAATAATAACACCGTACTTTTTGTTCCACACGTTGTGATGTTTTGCTTCTTCCGTGTGTGACAGGCTGGTGTTGGATCAGCAGCGCCCCCTGCCTGACCGTCGGTCCTACATGCTGACCGTTCGCCACGCTCTGACCAAGAAGCTGACCCGATCCAAGACCATGCAGTGGTGACCCGTCTGCGGCAGGCCGACCATCCACCTGCTGTCACAGCGCGGCGTCCGAGAAAGCTGCGCGTTGTCGGACTGGTTTTGTGACATCAGCACGTTAAGTGTCCTCTCTGTTCGCTCGGCTGTGGAGGAGACTTGTTGTACTCCGGGTCTGACAGCGTTCAAGGCGTCTGTTGCTCTTTTTCTGCTCTTTTACAACACAAACAAACAAATTGACAGAAAAAGTGCACGTATGCACAATAACACTGTATATCAAAGCACAGTACAGTACAGTCTGACATAATTACTTCCCAGGTCGACACTTTCCCCTCCTGATATGATCAAACTCTCCCCAGATCTTAAGAGACTTGGGCAGAGTGCGCCAGACCTCCTCAAGTTATAAACCATATCATTTAGCCATTTTATAAGCAGCAGACAGTTTAATGGGCCTGGATGAGAGTCCAGGGCTGTTAAATCAGAGGAGAAAACGGCTTCTTCTCTGGAAAGAGCAAACACACCGTGACCCAAATACACTTTCACGGACAGGACTGATGGATGTCCTGAATTTATTTTAGAGGACAGTACCATCTGTGCAGTTAGGGTAGAGATACAGTGAAATAAAATATGTTTGTCCTATTTATGATCCGGATTAAACGGCTCCATGCAAGTACATGCATTTAAGTGCTGTAGTCTGGATAACACTTTATTTGATTAAATAATAAATTCAAGTGTTGTAGAGAAACTATGAGGGGGGAAACCGTTAACTTTCAGCTGTGCACATGTACTTTGTTTGCTAACAGCTAAAAAGTTAGTTAGCCATGGTGGCTCTGCAGAGAAGCTCTGTTTCTCCTCCTGTGAGAAAAACTTTTTTGCAGAATTAATGGAGAAATGTGGCCAAATAAGGGACGGACTAAAGCCAGCTAAATTAGTTTGAGTTTGTCCTTTAACTTTCTTTAAAGTCGATTATTTTGCTCAATGCGTCTAAAAGAAAGCAGCCATTAAAACTCTGCAGTAGCAGGTTTAAATTAAATCCTTAATTCTCGTTGGTGCAACCCAGGCTTAATGACAACGATCATAAAAACACCTTCATGTTCCTGATAGATGTCATGACATGGTTACGGCACCCATCATGTCAGTCTTATGCACACGATAATCTTTTAAAGCCATGTACATGATTGCATAAACTGAAAGGAGTTTGTGTGCTACGTTGTTCTGCGTTCTGTTCTCCAGTAGAGGGCGGCAGAGTCATTTGATCTGATGCAGACTCGCCACAGTCCCACAGCAGGTTGAAGACGCTCTTTGGCCAAAAGTAGATGAATACCATGTCCTCTGAGGTGTGGAAGGAGCTGAGTCGCCTGCACAGAGCCGTGACCTCAACTCCAACAAATAAACACCTGTGGAACAAATTAGAACGCTGACTCAGAACCAGATCTCATGTTCCAACATCAGAGAGATCCAGAATCATGTGCAGGGCAGTGGACGCTGTTACAGAAGCAGATTAATCCCCACAGTTTTAAAATAAGATGTGATGCTGGTGTGTCCGCATACTTTTGTCCAGGCTGAACTTCACTCGAGTTCATCTTTATAACTTGATATTTTCAGGTATAATTTGCTCAAAGTGGCTCAAAGTTAAACAGTTAAACTTGCCGTTGTTGTTGGAGTGTGTGGATGATATAATAGAGTGTAAAGAATGAGGCTGGCTTTGATTACAGTCTTGGCATCATCCGACTCTGTGTTCCTTTCCATGTATCTCCCTCTCTATCCTCACTGTACACTCTGAACTTCTGAACTTTATGATCAGCGAGAGGCATCTGAGAAAAAAAAGGAAAAAAAACGGAGAGCGACAGGAAAAAGCAACTCAGCGAGCGGCAGAAAATAAGACGGACTATAACGGGGAAGGAAAAACATCAGGCTCCTTTTGGCATCTTTTCTGTCTGTGAGGAGCGGAGAGAGGAAAGAGGAGCTGCTCTGTTGCAGCCACACCGAGTCTGACTGATCTCCAGTCGGTCGTAAAAAGCATTATGGGAAAATTGACTGTGACTGTGTCTCCGTCCCACCACTCTGTCCACCCCCACGACCATTTATTATGCATCAGCTGCTCCACCCAGCTCCAACCACAGAGCCCCACTGAGTGAGGATGAAAGAGGGTGAAGACTTTTTCATATCACACCCCATTTTTGACACTATTGTTGGTTATTTCAGCAGCAGCCTGTCTGGATTCAGATTCTGTGATTGCATCTTTATATATATTAATTTCACTGGTAATGATGCATGCATGAGGATGCAGGATATTTAAAGCTATAATATGTAACATTTCTGCCTTTAATTTTTTTTTTGGGGGGGGGGGTCCTGCTTGGGGCCCCGATCAGTCTTGTGCCGGCCCTGGACAGTTTAATGTGAACAGACTGCTTTCAAATAGAAGTCATTAATACAAAGTATGAATTAATATTCACCAACATGAGTGGGTGCTACAGTGAATTCACTCAGGCCTCTTAACTGGCGGGGAGACGGACGTATTATGTGAGGACCAATTGTAATTGTCTGGTAGAGACCGTAATTGACTCACACAGACACATTCATAGAAACTGTCTTCCCCACCTCAACGCTTCGAGTGTGTCTGAGTGGACGGACGGAGAACAGACAGGACGACATGATGACAACAATGAATGTGTGGAGAGGTGATGACATCACAGCGGTCACCACGGAGACGAAAGGTCAGAACCCAGAGTCACCCGGCTCAGAATAGAGGATGAGTCATGCGTGCATCACCGCGCCGACGGCCAATCAGGGCGCAGATGCCTGTCACATCCTGCATCAACGGACGACCAACCAATCAGGGAGCTGATGCATTCAAACAGACTGAAACTCAAGCTTTGCACAAATTTAGATTTATTTTAAATAAATGCATCAATTAAATGTCGTTCAAAGTAAGAGTAGCAGTTATTAACCTTCATACAGGCTTCGGGCTCTGCTCTGCATCATGGACTGCGTGTTGTGTTCAGGGGCAGGAGGAAACCTACTTTCCATAAAAGCTGACTGCTGATTAGATCTGCTGATCAATGCCAGTTCTGAACTGAGGTTCTCCTACCTTGCAGGCAGCCATTTGTTTCCGTTTATCCCACCACAGTTTGAAAATGGATTTGATTTTGAATACAAACTAAACCCTGTTCAACAATCTAAAACTCTTTATGAGTAACATCTCGCGTTAAAATCTCTAAAAATTGTAGACATATGTTACATATTTTGCCAGGTTGTGTCCTTGCATTACCCCAAATGTTTCCAACAATTGTTTGTTTCCTGCTAGTTGCTAGTTGCTAAAACTTCCAGGAAAACACAGGACATGTTGGATCGCCCCCTGGTGGCTGGTTACAGTATAGGTCATGCCCCCCTCCATGTTAGCAGATGGGACATGGGCAATAATATAAAAAAATCACCCCTGTGCAAGTGATAAAACAGGTGATACAACCAAAATAGGGCTCCACAGAATACCGTTAAATTTGAAATAGTTTGATCTGGGAGAGAATTACTGTAGTCGGTGGAAGGTCACCACAGTTGCACAACACCGATGTGTGTGTGTGAGAGAAAACAGAGACGCCCTGTCCCTCGGGGTGGGACACCTCCGTAAACCGATATCTGGAAGGAGAGAGGAGACAGAGAAAAGAGGAGGGGTGGAAGCAGGGAGGGAGATAAGGAAACAGAAAAACCAGGAAGGGAATCAGAAGAAGGTTGAAATGTAACAGGAGATCATTACATAACAGTTTGTCACCATTGTTTGCAAGAGAACATAAAGCATGCACATAAATTGCATGATGGGAGACAAGCGAGCACGTCCCTTTACCTCGACCACGTCCTCTGCATTGACCTTGATATGAACAGTAAAGTCAGGGGTATTATAATTACCCTCTGAGTTAAATATAAATGCTGGAGGACTCAGAACTGAGCCGCGTGGGACTCCTGCAGTCTCCTTAAGCTGAGATGATGCCTTCTGTGGCCGCGACTCAGGAAAAGCGTTACTTTGAGCTAAATGCTCGTGTCAGCATGCTAACATGCTGACTTGTGATTTTTTTCTGGTATGTTTTGGCAAATAGATGCATAACATGACCGGGAATGTGATCCGAAAGGGTAATTTTTCATTTCATCTCTACTTTAAACACAAAACACATCAGAGATTGATGGGAATATCATTAGTTTTGTAGATTTTTTGTAGGTATTTTGTAGGTAGGCCTATTTACAGCCATTATCAGGTCCAAATTTTAATGTGGCAGTAGATGTAAAGTTAAGGAATTGCTAGAACTGACTACAGTTCATCCTGAAATTAAAAGTCAGGGGATCTCCAGAGTCATTAGGGTTTATCCTCTTGGAGACATTTCTATTCTGTAAATAACTAACACTTCCTTACATGCCTCTTTGACTGAAATCTACCCAGATTATGTAACAGGTCAGAGCTGCACGCACACAACACAAGCACCTCTGATACCTGCCACACAATGGACAGTGTTCCTCTCGCTCCTCTGAGTTTCAGTCTCTCCGTCTGCGTCTCTCAGAGGAGAGACAATCTGGGGCAGAATGAGAGGGGGGAGGAATGAGACGGGCGAGCCTGAGCAATCATGGAAGAGAAAGAAATATCTGTTTCATTCCCACTTTGCAGTGTGTGTGTTTTAGCTGCAGGCATCATCTCTGAGTGTCACCTGTTTTTTTCTGTTTTTCTTCACATACAAACACATTCTTCTCACTTTTTTGCAGCGAATTATGTCTCACAATCTAATGCAATAGGTCTTATTTCCATACTATAATAAACATATTAAAATAACTCAGATCACACTGATTCCCTCTGACCTGAAGGGGGTAATATTACTCCCTCTGCCCTGTGGTAAAATCTGCTGGCAAGACCTTTTCACTGACATTTTGGACTTGTCACTGCAAGAAAAGCTGAGGTGGAACTGATAAAATTACCGTGGGGCTCAGTTCATGGAGGCTGCACCTCTGAGTCACCGTGCACAGAAACATGAACAAGCTCAAATGAATCGAAAGTCAATGTCACAGGTGTTTACAACCGAGAAATTATGTCAGGTGAAAATACTCCTCCTTTGCCGGAAGATAAATCATCGTTCAAGCCTCCTCTGGGTCCTCCAGAAACATAGTTCCATAATTTTCGGTCTCTCTCATTTGCACGGTACCCCGCTGTTTTTAATATAACTTCGTGCCCTGACCTGGACACCGCTTTATTTTGCTATTCCATAACTGTGGAAAACTGGGATTCAGAAGCTCACCACTGTAGATAATAAGGTAGAAAAAAAAGGAAGGGGGGGAAAAAGAATTAGAAATTATCATATGGACTGGAAATTCTCCTTAAATGGACATTTTAAGACATCACAGTCCAGATATTGGAGGGATTTTGCTTGGAAAGTGAGCATGAGGTTTTTAAAATGCAAATTAAACACCTGTTTTTTTGGAAAGAGTTGAGAAAACCTTAATGAACATCTGAAATCAAAAGAAACAATTGTCTGGAATGATGAACTTTTAATTACTGCAGTAGAGTGATAAAAAGTTTGAGACCTGGTTACGTGAATTGGTGGATATTCTGCATGTTGACTGAGATTTGATCTGTCTGGGAATTTATTTTTAATGTTCAGAATATAGAACGTGGAACTACAGCACACCTTGTTCCTGTACGATTTTCTCTTTCCATTGTATAACACACCTTTGCCCCCTTATAATAATAATAATTACTTTATTTATGAATTGATTTTTTAGGTATTGTCCTTGTGTTGCACTTGTTTTAAACATATCTTCTGTTTTGTTTTATTTAAAATGACTTTTAATAAAATATTGGGGAAAAAAAAAAAGAACCATGGCTTCTTAAAGGTTCTGTGTAACCACACGTGTTTTCAATTAGACTGTTGTGTCTGATCAGACCTCTGCTCAGGTTAAAGATGAACCAGTAATTACATGATGTCATCAAAACTGTACTAATGGACCAGCCATTAATACTAACTAGCAGGGTAAACACAGGTGTTACTGATGACACTAATTAAAGCTGCAGTGCATTCAGGTCAAACCATAATAATTCATGACGTCACCCACAGGTTTTCTGAGGAGCTGTTGGTGCCTGATTCAGCTAAAAATGCACAAAGAGAGATGGAGAGCGTGGGTGGAGCTGAAGCAGCTGAATGAAGCGGTTACCTAGCAGCTAGCCATCTGTGATGTCACCTACCTGCCTGTCATTTAAAGTGAGCATGCCCTTAATTATTAACTTCAAGCCTTAATATAGTTTATATTAGCTGTAGAGACCAAACTTTTTTTTTTTACATGCTTTAAACATGCTTATTTCTGCTGTAAAGTTGAGTATTTTTAATATGCTGATCTGTGGGGATTGACTTGCTTTTGGAGGCGCCGTCGTGTGGCCATGTGAGGAACTGCAGTTTGTGGCACTTTTGCATTTAAGCCACAGATGTTGAAAAAAAAACCCTGAAAAGTTGCTAAAAGTGAAGCTAGTAACACAATTTTACCAATAAATAATTCTTTGCAAATTTGCTCAAAGGTTCATGCACCAATAATTCTCCACACCACAAAAACTGTGATAAAATGGTTACAGAAATAATGTTTCATAATAGGTAAATATTGAATTTTCATGGTTTATTGCTTGTTTATGTCATCCTATTTTTTTTGTTTTTATCAAATGCTGTATTTTATAATTATAGCATAACACTAAAACCGTATAGGCCTGATTCCACGCAGGTCAAACAGAGTCAAGGTGCTGCTGTTGTGCATATTGGCTCACTGGAAAGCCTCTGCTGCACTAAATGGAATGTGGCCTTAATAACTATTTCATATTGACAAGGTTGTCGTGAAAAAGGTGAATTAAAGGTCTGTTTAACTCAAATATGCATAATAAGCCCAAACAGAAATCATTTTTTATTGCATTATTGGATTATTATCAGTGATGCATTCAGAGTCCGAATCAGAATCAGAAATACTTTATTTTTTATCTCCACGGTGAGAATGTTCATGTGACTTTCAAGAACAGAAAAATATATTGCATAGTGCAATTAGAGATAAAAAAAATATAAATATGTGTAAAATATACGTCTAACAAAAATACATAGAGGAAAAAATTGTAATAAAAATTATAAAATAAAATAAATACAGTAAAGGTGTGTGCCTTATTACAGTGTAAGCAGCCTTTTAGGCATCATTATAATAATTTGCTGTTCAAGTAAATGTAGTAAAGTACAGTATTTCCCCTACATAAAACATAAAACGGAAATACTCAAATTAATTAAATATCCTACTAAATGTACTTAATTACTTTTACAGCTGTTGATATATGAAGTTTTATTAAAAACATATGACGGGTAATGAACAGCTTTATATTTTGCGTGTGTTTGGGGCGTGCTGGTTATTTGACGCCACGGTGGGCGGGGCTACGCTGAATATTCATGAGCGCGAGGGAGGGAGAGCCAGCGCACGCGAGGAGAGAGGCAGAGCCGCGCACGCACAGCTGGATGATAGGAGCGTCTCTGCCACAGCTGGAGGAGAAAGGATGTGAATTATCGACATTTTTTGTTTGTCTGTTTGTTTGTTTGTTTGTTTTTGTTGAAGTTTGTCAGAAACAGGAAGCGGCAGGAAGCTGGACTCCGGGTGAAAATAACGGCTGGACGCTGACAGAAAACTGCCTCGTTTTCATGAGTTGATGTGAAGGTGTCACGTCCAGTCCAGAGAGCTACTGACCGTCCGTCCAGTGAGCTGACACAGACACACACAGACAACATGATGGAGTCTATCTTAGACAGTCTAACGGCGGAGAAACTCTACCCGTCCGGAGGCACCAACCTGTTGGACCTGGAGGAGCTCAGCGACGGAGATTTCCTCACTAACGTGGTGAGTTCACGTGCACGTTGACCTTAATTGGCGTGACTTTAATTGGCCTTTCGCCCGTGTGGGTCCAGTTTCTTAGAGCACCTTAAAATCAAACGCACCTCTGCTGCCTGTTCCGCCCGGAGCCGGACCTCAGGAGGGCGGTGCAGCTCAGATCCTGACTGACATCCGGGGCTCGTGCGTAAGTTAGTGTGTGTTTAAGAGTGTAAACCTGAACGTGAGACCGGGAACAGCTACACAAGCTGCCAAGTTACTCTTTAACTTGTGTGTGTGTGTGTGTGTGTGTGTTCAGTGGACAGGTGTTTCAGTCCTCAGCAGCACACCTGACTATTAATGTGCACTGTGTGTGTGTGTGTGTGTGTGTGTGTGTGTGTGTGTGTGTGTGTGTGTTCAACAGACTCTGGCTTGTGCACAGCTGTTGTGTGTGTGTGTATTAATTAACAGTTGTGTTCAGTGACATTGATCTTTATTAGTTTTCAATTAACTCTTACAGTGTTTGTCATAATTACAACCACAATTATAATTGAGACATTTTTCTTAATTATTTCCCAAATAATGAAAGCTTTGATTATTATGACACAAGTCTTACTTCAGTCAATTAATTGATTAGTTGTCTGCAGAGCTTGACTGGTATTTAATATTTGGGCCTGATGCCAGCAGAGATATCAGAAACATTCTGGTATCAATGTATGAATAGTCGATATTCTTTATTCATATATATGATTCAAAAGGCCACTAAATAATAATTGCAAATAACTAGACAACAAATAGAATAATTAATTAACTAAAAGGGACAAATATACACAAAATGCTGCCAGAAACACCTAAAAAAATAAAACAAATGAATAAAAACAATCTGTGTTATGCTTTGTAAGAAAAAATCAGTCAATATATACATCGATACATATTTATAGATAAAGCTGTGCTATCAGGCTAATAATACCAGCTGTTTTTTGCCCAACAACAAAAAAAATCTTTAAACTGCTTTGATAATTCATCATTTCAGTATTTTTTAAAGCAACAATAAAATCAAATCATTAATTCTGTATCTTAATTGACTTTAGTGTAACCCAGTTGTGAAATTACACGTCTAACTTTTAATTAAAGTGGTAATTTTAATAAGATTTCAGTCCTGGTTAATTTGGAAACACCTGTGATGACATGTGTTGTATGATTTTTTTCTGCTCTGTGCGCAGGTTGTACATTGGTATCAAAATTGTATTGAATATTTTTTACACTGTGATTGCATCTAAGTTTGAAACTCTGGTATTGTGACAACTTACTGGTGGTAACGGCAAACGCAGTTAATTACTACAGGTCCCAGAATCCCTCGGAGCAGCAAAACAAGCTATTGTCCTTTTCCATTGTTCTGCACATGGCCTGAGTCTGTTAAAGTTGAAAGAGTTGGTCGCTGTGCTGAAAAGTCGGAGGTTTGCAGCCTGTCGCCCGCAGCTCTTCCTCTGACAGCTCGCTGTAGCTTCCCCTGACTGTTGCAGTACTCCCTCGCTGTGTTGACACCTTTTTTTTATATATGCTTATGTGCTTTTAATGTGAAGATGCAGCTGTTGTCTGATGGCGATTTAGCTTATGATAACAGATCTGATGTGCACAACGTTTTTTCTTTAATGAAATTAGTTTTCCCTTTTTCCGCTATCACAGTTTTGTCCCAGGAACTTAACTAACTATATAGTTATAAACTTTATCCTGGACGGTTATGAACTGTCACATAGCAATCTTGCGTGCCATATATGCTGTTGATACCTTGATTAAATCTTAATCAACCAGCTCAGCGCTGCCGCAAAATAATCACCCACTTTTTTTTTTTCTCCCTGAGCACATGACTCAGCGTTGTGGTACAAACTCTCCCGAGGCGATGCATTAGCGATTCAGCAGGGTATGTCACAAACACACTCCAGACTGATGCATGAGAAATCAGAGGACAATTAAGTCTCTCCTGTCTGCATCATCCTGCCAGTCCCCCTTTAAAAAAAACAAAAAAAAACACCTGTCATCACCAGTCCCCTCTGTCCATGTCCTCATCCAAAAACAACAGGTTACCGGGGGCAACAGCTGCCGTCGCACCTGATGCCGTGCATCTTTAATTTCAGTAGAGGAAGACGTGTGGCTGTGATGAACAACAGGATGTGGTAGCACAGACTCATGCTTGTTTATCAATGCAATAATCGCTGCAAAAAGGGACAGAGTCACATTATTCCAGGCTGCTGTCTTCAGGCCGCTTTTCTGAGAGAATTGGTACCAGCCCCCTAACATCTGACGCTGGGTTCCTCCTCATTCCACTCCGTCTCCAAGCGCACTGTTGGTGTTCTGTGCACCTCCAGCAGCAAAATGCCAAAAGTACACCGCTGTGGGCTCTTTGCATGCTTGACCGGGCTTTGAACCAGGGAGGACAGGCTGAGGACCATTTCACTGCTGCACACTAAGAGTTTAAAGATCCCGATATCAGAGTCTCTTTTTCCACTCTCTGTGTCATTCCCTCTTTTATTCTTTTTTTTTAAGTGGCGCAGGTTTTTCTAAGCAGACCTCTATTCTAGTCAGTGAGTCAGCCGAGCAGTCTGCTTGTGGTTTATACCCCCCCGCCTCTGTTCTAAATAAAGTAGTCCACTCTGCTGTGAAGCCACTAGGCTGGGCTGTACCACTGAGGAGGACATGGGAGGCGACGGATGATTAGCTGTCTGCTGCAGGATGGCACACTTATACATCCTTTAGTGCAGTGAATGGACCTGATTTGATCTCTAATCTGCAGCTGCATTATTTGCACAGGTGCTGCTGCTGATGAGTCACGGCACCAGAGACGTCCTTCTGTTAACTCATGATGGGAGTCTGAGAACTCTGTGGTAATATGTGAATTACTCTTTTTCTCCATTCCCAATCTTGTGCTCATCACAAGCAGCATGAGAGTGTTTACTTGACTCTCAGTGATTCGTGATCTACTTTACTTTTTGACTGCGGACGATGCATTAAAATTAGATTATTATCTGTCTTTATGGCTAGCAGCATAATCATATATGAAAAGCTAGTGTAGCTGCCAAAATAAGCCCAATCTAGAGATAAAGTTTCTTTTCTGTTCTGCTACTCTGAACTCAAGTGTTTAAACCTGCATTGACTGATTTCTTTGGCAATAGCAGGACAGGATATCCTGGCAAACTGCAACGAAACCTTGTGACGTAACGTAGTTGGTAAATGAAACTTAAACAAATCCTGTTGGAAGAACAGCAAACACATCTTTCTCATGAAAAAATGTTTTAAGTGAATTTTTTCTTCTTTTAGAGAAAATATACTTCTATATATTACTTGGGCCATGTTTACTTCTCTTTTATCGCTGTTTTGGTCTCTGCCGATTTACCTCAGCAGCTACTAGATGCTCCAAAGTTAGCTAGCCGCTAAATTTAGTTGTCTGCCTGCAGTTTAGTGCAGGACAACTACAGTATTCATTGAAAACTACCTGCTTTTGTGGGGTATAAAACTGAAACGAGGAGCATAAAGATGCTATAAAAAACTATAAAAGCTGCACAATTGTTGCCAACTCGTCCTGACAAATGAATCTTTCACACTACATCATTGTTAATATAGAAATATTGATTATTTCAGCTTCAAAGTTGGGAGAAGAGAAGAATATAGAAAATGTCAGTGTGCATTTGTGGCTAAAATGTGCCATTTAGACCAAATTTTAATGGAAAAAAACCACCTCCAGTGTGTCTCTGATGATGACTTTGTCCCACATATAGTCGGAGATCATCTTTGTTCATTGTTTTTCATCACTGTTGCGTCAGTCTGAGACTTTTTGCTCAAGTTAAGACTGATTTCCTCCTCCGAGATGATTGATAAACACAGGCCCAGAAGTGGAGTTTGCTGAGTGTGAAGCCGTGCCAGACGAATGCGGGGGTAAATGCCATGGTAACTATGGTAACTGCATCCGTACTACATTGACATTTCAATAACTGAGAGAGTTAATCATAATCAGTTGATCGTTTCAGTCATTTGTAACATAAAAAAAAAAAGTTATTTGAGTATTTCCTGCTTTTCTCTGTTTTATATCATCATGAATATGTTTGGACTGACAAAACGTGCAATTTTAAGATTGTGAAAGTGATTAATCAAAAAGATTAAGCAATAATGAAAATAATCGTAGTTATTCTCTGCCAGGTATAAACCTGGGGGAGATGTTGTGATGTCTGTGTGTGCATGTGTACGTGACCAGCAGGGCTGCAGCTTGTCTGCAGCTAATCTCTCAGACTACTGGACCCAAAGATTTTTTGTGCACATTTATGACTGTATGCTCGTGGAACTCTTGTGGTTGCGGTGATTCTCTGTGTTCAGTGAACCTTGAAAAACTGATTATTTTAACTGCTCTGTTTTATATCAGCTGCTGACTCCTCACTCCTCTTCACCTGCCACTAGGCGCCGCAAGTCATCAACAACTGCTTGGCTAAAAGCGAGTCTTACCTAGTCTGCTGCAGGCCACATTTGTTGTTGCTCAAAAACTGGCATCTATGAAAAAGTTTGTTTCATCTCAAAGTGGAGCATCCACAGATTAATTCAAGCATGACACAAGATGAATAAATCCTCCTTTTTTTCGCTTTGGTACCCTCTCTGCACGGTCTATTTGCAAAAAATGAAAGATGCAAATGTTCTAAATCAATAACGGATTTAAATTGAGAAGTTTTGACTTATTGTCCCATTTTTTGTTTCCTTACTAAGTTGAAAAAATGACATTCTGTGCATCTTAAAGAAGACTAAATCACACATGCTTGGTTGCATCTGGCAGTTGTTGTGGCATTGCAGTAGGTGCTTCACCATCTGCTGCTTGGCAGAGAGCTGCACTCTACTGAGTTCTAGTTTGCAGAAAGAAAAAACACAAAGTGAGGTGAGACCAGGACAGTGTGGTCGGTGCAAGCTGGTCTCTGTGTGTTCTATTTGATTCTTTTCTACTGTGTTCTAGTCTAAAATCTAGAAAAAGAGCTGTAGATATTTGGAGCACACAGCCTTTAACTGGTGAACACACACACACACACACACACACACACACACACACACACACACACACACACACACTTTCTGTCCTCTATTCATGCTACAACTTTCTCTACATTTATTCTGTTCCCTCTTTTCTCTTCCTTCTTATACATTCTCTGCCCATATTCTGTTCTATTTTATTCTCTTCTACTCTTTTCTATTCTACTCTCCGTTCAGACCCTGCACTCCAGCTTTAAAAAGACACACCCATCTCATCTGCATGCTCGCTGCCGATTGGCCGCCGAGCTGCCAGATGGAATGTGAGCAGGCATGCAGCAGTGTGTGTGTGTGTGTGTGTGTGTGTGTGTGTGTGTGTGTGTGAGTTTGACTGAATGTGAAGGAAAAATACTCCTCTACTATTTTACAGAGAACTATAGCTGACACACACACGCAGAGACACACACACACACACACACACACACACAGACGGTAACCTCAGCTGCCTCCCCTCGCTCTCAGAGGTTGTTCGAGTGAAGCCAAACAGAGCCAGCCCGCTGCAGCCGCACGCCACCACACCAAGCCAAATACAGTAGAGAACATTGCCATTTTCTTATCTGTGGCAGCCAGGGTTATAGCATAATGACATGATGTTTGCAGGTCTCTCACTGCTGCAATTTCAATCTACACGGGAAAAAAACATCTCCATCTTAGCCAGGCGTGGAGTCTTTTATAATGTCTTATTTAACACCAGTTAAAAGTGGAGCGAGATTATTTCACCTTTATGAAGACTTTTTTTTTAATTAAAAGATTTCACTTGCACATTTTATCCCATTTTATTGTAAAATCTAAATGCTTTCTCGATAAACATGCCTCTAAATTTATGAAAAATGCACATTTATATACAGAAATTTCTCTTCATTTTATCTGAAGGATATTTGGTTAATGATCATCTGAGCCAAAAAAAAAAGCAGCAAACTGTTTTGCAAGAGAAGCTGGCATTTCTGCTTAAAAAATGTGTTAAATTGATCATTTAAAAATATATTTGCAGATTAATTTTAGTCAGACTTGACTATTTGTTGCAGCTCTAATCCATACTGTTATATTTCAGATGATTTAATGTCTGATGTGGCTAAATTTTATTGTTTTAGGAGGCAATTGCTTTCAGGCTACTTAGTAGAGTACAGACCCGGCAACAGATGATGAAACACTGACTGCAATGAAAGTTTTCTTATCTAGATATATGCAAAAATGCAAAAGAAAGTCTCAGTTTTCTTTAAGATGCATAGAATAATGGGTGACCAGGTGGGTTTACAACAGTATAATAGATACAGAAATCAGTTTGTGAGCCACGACACGAGTCAAAATGTGGCCTGCAACAGGCTAGATGAGCAGTTGCTGATGACTTTTGGCCCCTAATGGCTAAAAGAAGTGAGGACTCAACCCAAACAAACTGATTTAAAGGGCGCAGGTGGGCCTTCCAGCTCAGGTGTCTGCACTAACTTCAGCACATGGCTGTGGCGTAAGACTAACGATTCCTCGGCCGGAAGTTGTTTGGGCGCCTCTGAAGTGTGGTTCTGAATCGTATGCATCAGTCTACATACCATGTTGCTTGCGTGCAGCTGCGTGCGCCAGGCCGTGACCCCCGCTCTGTGACGGCTTGGCATGAAAACACAAACTGCTGGTCCCGATTCCTGCAAAAGTTTGGACCCCGCTGTCCACGCTGAACACATGCATGTGCAGCGCAGTCTGAAACAACGGAGCCACTGCTTAAAACTGTGGCTGTGATGTGTGAAAATAATTTCACGCAGAGAGGAAGTCACTCCAACATGACTGAGCGTAAGATGTCTCCAGCTACCACTGGGACATCCACGATAGAGTAGCAGTAATTTATGACAATCACTGTTGGTCTGTGGCAGCATACACATATCTGCTGATAATAAAAGTGTTTGCTGCTTCCAGCATAATTTGGTTTGAATAGTAATTAAATCAGGAGAGATACAAGTTGACATTATCATGTTCTCAGTGCAATTCCCTTTGGCCTGTACGTGATGTTCTGAAGAGTTTACGACGGTTTCCACTGCTGTATTCTTGCCATAACGTCATAAAATGTTTGGCCTGTGCTTTCCTTTATCACTGTATCAGGGAAACTGAAGATCCTTAATAGTCGTTGAGCAGGTGATTCATTTGCTGTAAAATTGTTAAGATGCAGGAGGTGGCTCTTCTTACCAACAGACTACTGTCCTACTAAGTTAAAGCATACTTACCAAACCTCCTGCTTTTCCCAGGATGCTATCATTTTTCATTTCCCTCTTGCTATGTCCTTCCAAGATCACAATTCTCTTGTATTTCTCACTATTTCTTACAAATTTTCATGTGTTCTTTTCTCTTTTGTACAGCCTCATATGATTACGAAATGCAAGACAACAATACAGCTGCACCAAACCAGACGTCCAGGAAAGAATAATTCCTATTTCTTAAGTATTTTCTTCTAAAAAAAATACTGCTGCAGCGTACCTATTTTGTTATTTTCATTCTTTAACGGTCACCAAAATTGAGATCTCAAGGTTGGCAAGTATGGGTTAAATTATCCATACTTTTGACAAATTTACTTGATAGCAGCATCTTTCTTGTCTGCTGTGATTTCAATTCTTTTTTCTGTGATTGATGTTTCATAATGTGCTATTCTTATTGCCATAAAGATGGGGTATGCAGTTTTACCTTAAAGTGTTTAATTAATTCAAGTGTTCTGAGAGGAAACCTGACCTCTGCTCCTCCTCTTAGCTTTGTTTTTTTAGTCTTTAGGAAATCTTGCCTGTGACTTTGGCCAATCAATATTTGACAGCCAAAGAATAAAAGCCACCGATCCAAAGCGACAACCTGGAATTGAGACTCAGCGATCAACTATTCCCTCTCCTGAATCGTCTAACGCTTCGTTTTATAGACTTAATCAATCCTTAAGGGGGCTTCCTCACGGCTTAAGGGTTAAGAGACAAACCGTGAACTGCGACGTCAGTGTAATCCCCTAATTCTGATGATCCTCATGGGACCGGCGTTGGTGATTTTGGTCTTTTTCTGCCTATTCCACCTGAACCAGCGAGGCATCCAAATGAGAGGAGAGCAGCGAGATATGTTGAGACTCAACACTGTTAATTACAGACATAACAGAGTCGCTCTCTGCTTTTATAATTACTCCTTGCGTCTGTCTTTCCCAGCTCCTTCCCTGTGTGGTTTACATCTTCAGCCCCATCCCCCTCTAATGACACACCGCCGCCGAAATAAGCCATAAAAACTGTCAACTGCTTTTTAACACTGTTTGCCTCCCTAATGTGATTCTTTTCCCAGCAGACTGGCTGCAGGTAATGAAAGGTCCAGACCTCTGTGGCTCTGTTCACACCGACTGCAGCTGTTCCAGCACTGAACCAGTCTGCGCTCGTGAAGCTTCCTGTGCTAATAACAACAAAACCAGCTCCCACCGCCAAGCTGCTTTACAAGACCAACAATTAAATGATTCAAAAAACGACAAGAATTGCAAAATACTGTTGAATCTCTGCAGGTGCATTGAATTCAAATGAGGACAATCGTCCACTGAATGTCTCCGACCAATCCCGTGCAAGAGCAAAATAATATCACATTATCTGCAAACAAAATTAGGCTGAAAATCACAGTCTGCCTGCTAAATTAACTGTGCAGCTGCCCAAAACCCAAAGATAATCAATTTAATATGTAATAAATAAAGAAAAACAGGAAGTGATTGATCCTCGTACCTTCAGTTTACCCGTGACGTCTCTACCGTCTCAAAAATATAAATCAGTCCTTGATGATTTCTGTATGAATGCGTTGTAAAGCTCAATGCAGATTATCATCATGTTTTAAGTTTAGTTTTCAGTGTATTTCCATAGGCTCGTCTCTGAAAGTTCCCAGACTGCGTAAAGGCAGCAGTTTATATTTCAGACCTCATTATTGCGCTGTAGTGGTGCGACAGACAGACACACGGAGGTCTTTGACTACAGAGGAATGCTGGGAGCTTCTCCACATGTTTGATTTACAAAAATAGAGCCATGAGACATCACAAAGTGGGTATCTTCGGGTCAGGTGTGGGGAAAAACATCATTACGGCGCCAGCAGGTGATGGATAAAGACAGAAATTTGCCTCCAAGATGGCTGTGCGACTACGAGCTGCATCACAGGCTGCAGATGTGCTGGAAATGAGAAAGAGGATAACAATATCGCAATAAATATGGCAGAATAGAGTCTCCACTGTGCTGAAACTACTGAAACTACTGAAGACAAGTCCTGCAAATGTAGTTACTTATAAATTAAAGGACCACGACTGGAATTTAAGGGTTAAATTCTGTATATTAAACTGTCAGCGCTGCTAGAGCGCAACATAGACTGTTAATCTAATGCAGCTACTAGAGCTAATTTTAGCTCTTACAAAATTGTTTCAATTACTGACCTTCCTCTGCTTCTTTTCCCTCCCTGCACCAATTTTCACCCACATTTCTCCATATGGGAAACTTTTCACTGTTTATTTTTGAGTCGCCCAGTTTAAATGTGACCTATATTCCTAATGGAGCGCAGTTAAAGGGCCAGTGTCGGGGGTTATTTAAAGGGATAATGTTCCAACATTTAGCGTAGCCGGAGAACAAAGCCGCTCTGTCGGTATTATTGTTCCTTTATGTGGGTGTCTTTGTTTATGAATGAATGAGGAGTTCTCTTTGTGTGTGCAGAGTGTTTGCACACACCTTGTTGAGCTGTGGCTGTCAGATGGTTTATCCTGTTCTGAGCTCAGTTAAGCCTTGAGATTACGCTCAAATACAAATATTGATATGGTTCTGTGGGCGAGTATGAAATCTACCAATTGCGTTTTATTTCAAACAGTGAACCACCTCTAATTCCTGCACAGAATGAAAAAGCCACCGCGTTCTTCAGACTTAAGCGTCTGTCCTCTCGTTATAATTCTTACAGGTCCAGAGTACAGAGCACGGATGGGTATCAAGAGCCGGTACTAAACTGGTTCCTGATCGGTCAGTACCTAAATATTGATAAGCTCCTGGAGAAACTGTGCTGCTATCAGTATTTATCTAACATTGATTTGTGCTAACGTAACTGCCATTTAAAAAAACGTCCCCTAGTAATGACAAAACTGCCAACGTCCGGTGATTATTCCACTGCAAAAAAAAAAAAGATCTGTTGAATAATCACTGTCAGGGCTTTCCTGTTTTGACTGCTTCAAAATAAAAGCCACCCTGTTTTTAGCCAGTCGAACGCTTTGAGCAGAAACAGTAGGAAATGTTCGGTTTGCGTTAGCATCAACTGAACTGGAACATCCTGCCCAACGAAATACAGCGCGCTGACTCAGTGGCTTCTTTTAAACCTGATCTCTGATGTCATCTGATTCTAGTTTTAATTCTAATTTTAAATTTGCTTTTATGTGGTCCGTCTTTCATTTTATTCTTTTATAGCAGCGTTTTATTGTGTTTGTTAGGTTTTATGTGCCCTTGACTTCCTATTTGAAGCACTTTGTTGCTTTGTTTTGATAAGCCTTTTGTAAATAAAGACATTACTATCATCATTATTATTATCACCATTAATACACCTCTGATACAGAGAGGCTGTTATCAGTTAGATAAAATTAAAAACAGTGACACTGGATTACACAAATGCATCGTTTCCTGTCGCTTGCTTGTGCAAAGGCAATTTGTATTCAGTGCGGGAATGGCGGACCCCGCCACTAACAATGAAAACTTTATTCTATTTCAGTGGAAATACATTGAATAGCTATAGCTGAACTGTAGATAGCGTCAAAAACATGGTTTGATTTCACGAAAATATGATTTTTTTTGCTGCTGTTTTAAATTAACATTCTTTGTTGCAGCTCAACTCAGTTTCCAAACATCAGCAGTTCTTCAGACGTCATGTGCTTCTGTTATTTTACCCACCATATGTATGTCTACCTTCTGTATGAGTGTGTGTGCTTACTCAACATGTTTTTATTAGACAGCTGCATGTGTCCCACAGTTTCACCAGAGACACACATGACCTCCTCGACACAAATACAGTCCAACAGTATGCACACACACACACACACACACACACACACACACACACACACACACACACACACTCTGAGATAATGCATGCATGAATGTCAGAGGTGGGAAACAACTAACTACAAATACTTTGTTAAGGTACTTGTACTAGTTGAGTTTTTATTTTTCAACTCTTTACTTTTGCTCATTACATTTTAACACAAATATCTGTACTTTCGGCTCCTTACCTTTTCAAGACAGGCCTGTTATTCTAGTGCATTTTAAATGCCTTTGAGGGGAATTATTGATTATTTTTATTTTGCATCAGTACATCTTGACTTGGATGGAACAACAACGCATAGAGAAGACGATTTCTTGATGTATCCGTCAGCGCGTATCACGCACAACAGACTTAACAAGACAGAAAAGACGTAACGAGACATAAAAACAACGTAAAAGATGGGACACAGAGAAGAATTAAGTAAAAGCTACTACCAGATGTAAAAGGACATAGCAGATGTAGCAAGATGAAATATTGCATAAGCTGTGCGCATCAACCCTCATACCTTTTGTTTAGTTCTCTATTTGACCTGTTTGCTCTCTTTAATCTGCACTCTGCTGCAGGGATGGATGCTCCTACAAGCGCTGAAGCTTTGATGTGTGCATATAATTAAAAAAGTCTAACGAAGCCAAGCTAATAAAACCCAAATGCACCTTTTTCTTAATATATATACAGTAGCATGTCCGATCCTATTAGTTAATTGACAGCCTTTATTCAGGGAAAGAAAGAAAGTCCCTGAAAAATGTTTTTTCTGCCAGTCGTGCTCTCAGATTGCTGACTTTCACATATCACAATTGAACCATGCACTTAAGTGTTTAAACTATCTGACTTACTAAACCTCCGTAGAGCTGACGGAAACTGCACATTTTGGTTTGTTCGGAGTTCTTTGTTGGTTTGACTTTCATTCCTCCATCACTGATATTAAAAAACCTTGAAGTCAGCTCTGCATTTTATTGTCCCAGACGTGTCTTTTCTGTCGTTACTGGCCCGATTTAATCTTCCCTGACACTTGTGGCGGGTTTTGGAGGAGAGCTTAAGCTAATTTCCAGGAATAAAACATGTACATCGATTTTTGTATTTGTTGTTAATTAAATCAGGTTATTTCTGTCACTTGCGTCTGTCTGAGAAACCTCCAAGCAGAGCTGACTTGTGCAGCTGATTGGTTCCAACAAATCCATCTGTGTGTGTGTGTGCGTTTGTACTGCTTTGTGCATGTTTGCTCAAGACCGGGATGACTCATATTGTGTGTATGTGTGTTTGTGTGTGTGTGTAAACCAGTGAAATCAGAGCACCATGCTGTCCCAGGCTTCCAGAACATGGTCTCTCAGCTCTGTGACTCATTCATCCAGACTGACGGTGAATCTATCAGCGCTGTTTTCCCACTGACTGAGTCTTCAGGGCATCGCCGCAGTCTGCTGGGGTGTCTGCCGTCTGAAGGAGATCTGAAACAATGAGTCGAATATTCCACCAGCCGATCGACAGCTATTGTGAAAACATGCATGAGTCGAGCAAAAAATGTTAATATTTTATTCTCCCAGCCTCTCCAGCGTGAAGATTTGCTGCTTGTCTTTGTTTCATTTAACTTTAAACTGATTATTTTTTTTAATTTTGGACTGAGACAAAACAGGACATTCATGGGAAACTGTGCATTTTATGTAATTTTCAGATATTTAATGGACAAAACAAGTCATTTATTGAAGCTGCAGCTGCTGTGGGTATTTCCTCCCATGCTGTCTCCAGGTTTTTCCTCACCATTGTTGCCTAGTACTTGCTCATGATGGGAATTGTTAGGAAAATAATACAGTCTAGACCAGCTCCATGTGAAAAGTGCCCTGAGATAACTTCTGCTATGATTTTGCGCTATTTAAATAATATTTACTTGACTTTACTCATATCGCTCTGCACTCTGCAGCTGTTAGGTGCTGGAAAAGCTTGGAAATGCACCCGAAAATTTTAGAAAAGCGCTTGTATTTGACTTTGACAAAGCCTCGCCCACCAAATGATGCACCAAACTTGCATGCACATTCTGCTGTATTTGAAGGTTTTCCACCGTTGTGACCTACTAGGAAACCAACGTCTGTTTTACTCGGCTAGTCAAGTCTGATTCAAGACGTAAGAACAACAGAGCACAGAACCCAGAAGACCTTTAATTGTACAGAGGCGCTGTGATTGGCTAGTGACTCATTAGCTAACTCTGTGTGGTTGTTTAATTCAGACCAGGTCCAGTTTTTTTTTTTTTTAGCTAAATACAAAGAGGCAGGGGCAATTAAATATTTTAAGTGACATGCAGTCATCAAAATGTCTTATTTCAACCCAAACTATAATGAAAGTAGAGGAGCTTTTCTTTAAAGCTGCAGATTTGGACCAAATGGATAGAGAACAATACATTTTTTGTTGTTTTTGTTCTTTGTAATTTACTTCTTGGCTGTAAGCAATGGGCAAAATAATTTCCCTATTAGTCATCTAAAATGAATTAATGAAAGATGTAAAGATGTTTATTCCAGTCCCCTGTGTGTTTTTCCTTTTTTTTTTTTTTTTTAGTTGTTGGTCTTTTCTTTTTGTCTGTTTTTGATTCTTTTATATTGTTTGCTTGATTTTGATGGTTTTTCTCTGTTTTGTACTTGTCTTTCTTTATAGTCTGTGATTACACGCTTACAAAAAAAATTGAGAGTCATGCTGAAAAAGGCTTGTGTTGTAAGATAGAATGACAAATGATTTGTGAAGTTCTCTCGATAAAAAAACCCAGAAGAGCACAAACACTGTGCAGACCTCTGCCGAGGCCAAATTCCCAATCTTGCAGTGTTAATTAAAGTGAATAATAATTTGTGTATCGATTGTGTAAAATTTCATGGGTTCCTCCTTGACCCATGCTGCACCCATCCACCAAGTTTCCTAAAAACTGAGCCAGTAGTTTTTCTGTAATCCTGCGGACAATCGGACAAACAAACGGCACCAAAAACACGACCTCCTTGACTGCTGCAGCTTTAATCCAGAAAATAAATAACAAATTAATCAAATTAATCTCTATTCCCAGATCTGAACAGACGAGTCTTGCAGAAACTTTTTGCTATCTGTAGCATGTTAGCATGCTGTTTTAGCATTAATCCTCCAGCTAATGGGAATATATTTATAATCTCAAGTGCCCTGACAGTCAAAACCTACTGCAAACAACTGCATAGTGCCAACAAAGACTAACACATTGCTCCACGTTTCATGAAATCTCTTCGTGTTGCCTCATGTTTTCCTGCTGTATATTGTATCTCCAAAACGTCAACTTTTCACAAGCTAAGAAAACCAGCCCTCTGTCAGCTTTGTGAGAACATTATTTCAGATAATCCACTGGGTTTTTTTTTTATTGGTTTATTTATCTGAGGAAGTAGAAAAAGTTTCTTACCCAAAAAAGTAAACTTGAAACGTTTTCTTGGACTGATAACTGACTAACTTCTAAAGAAAACAGAATTTTCCATGGAAAAGCCTGATTTTTACTGGATAAAAAATAACTTTCTTTCTCCATGTTTGTGTTCATGTCTTTCAGCCTTTCTCAGGAGACCAGATGGACGACTTCAGCAGCGAATTATTCAACAGTTTCTTTGACGACCATCTATTAGAGCGGCCCCTGCTGGCAGACAGACCTTCACTCTTACACATGGACATAGACAGCAGCCCAGGTCAGCCCCTCTTTTATCAATAGAAACATTAAATGCACCAGGGGTTGGATCACAGTAGTTCCAATAACATTGCTGCAGAATTTCTCAGTTATTGCCAATGTCGCAATAACAAGCCTTTCCCGACTTCCCAACCACTGTCTTGAGAATGTTTTTAAGCACAAAAATACCATATTTTCCTCTCCACAGAGAGACATTTAGTTGACCCTCACATATGTTCAGTTAGCGTCCAGCAGTCAGCAGCCTTCTCAGCTAACGTCTGAGCAGAAAAGACCCCAATCCCATTATTTGGTTTGATTCGAGCGCCAAAAAACTCCGCAGGGAAGACCAACTGTATCGAGCTGTAACTTCCCCCAACCGCTGACATCAACCCTGGCTCGGTCCTCCCCGGAGAGGTCAGATTCCACCAGCTTCTGTCGCCAAAGTCTGCGAGGGGAACACACGAGACCGCTGCTCCTCGCTGAGCAGGTGCTGGCTCTGCGAGGAAAAGACACCGAGTTGTCGGTTCAGTTTAATACCAGGCACTCACCCGCGAACTGAAGTGCCAGAGCTGCATGATTGGGCTGCTCGGAGTCATTGTACTGTAGGTTCTTTCAGTCTGTCGAAGCTGTCAGAAGCATTGACTCGTCACGCTCATCACTCGAGACAAATCGGTGTCCCTGTCAGGCGTTGCCATGGCTGCTAAGACTTCAACAAAATGACAGGATGAAGGCAGGAAAAAAAACATTGTGACTCTTACATCCTAGGAGATAATAAATCAAAGATTTCAGCATGTATACAATAACTGTCTACACAATAAATCAGGAATAATAAGTCCCCTTCTGACATGCACCTCGATGCATAACAGTTAACATGTCAGCGTCATGTCTCCGTAAGCACCAGAGTCACTTTTCAATTTCAGCACGGCACAATTGAATCAACACAAAGGCCACAGGAGCACAAGCTGAAACGTGCATAGAGAGAGACAGTTTTGAGCGATGGCTTCATCAGCTGCACAGATAACTGAGCCACCTGGATAGAGGCAGCTACAGTTAGCAGTTAGCTGATATATGCTGCAGTATGAATTCAAGAAGTGGCCAGACTGATTTGTGGTACAAGTAAAAGAGGAAACCCCTCGAACAATATAAATGCATAAAGACATCCACTCCCTCTCTATAGGCTGTTTTCACTTTTCATTCATGCAAACTGCATATCATTACAACAATGCTGCATTTTCTTTGCCTGAAAAGAACTTTTTTTAATGTCACAGATATTCAAGCAGAGCACAGCTACTCTTTGAGTGAAGACTCCGCCCCCCAGAGCCCAGCCCTGTCAATCAAAATGGACCAAGACTCCGGTAGGTCATCGAGGCTTCACTAAACCTCTAAACTTTTTATCCATTTGTTCCTCGCTTTCCCAGGTTTGTGCTTCCTGGAAAAAAAAAGTATAGCCAAGTAAAACTGTGCTGCTGATGTTTAGCCTGGCTCTCGATCACACTGGCTGTCCTCTGGTTATCTGGTTTGGCTCCGTTTTATGACTGATATAATATCTGTCCTTCTGTCCGCTGTCTGTCATTGGCTAAATCCACTGCCTGTCAGGAAATATGTGATGATTGGCTCTTTCGGTCCAAAGAGGCCAAAAAATGTTTGTCAGCCTCTCAAAGTCTCTGAAAGCTTCTGCACATTTTCTTTTCTCAGAATAACCAGATCTGATTTCAAGACTCAACATTAATGATGGGTTTCTTAAGGATACCTGTTGGTTTGAAGGTGCTGCCGTCCGTCAGGGTTACGGCTACTGACGGGCGGCTGCGTAACATCTCAGAGGAGTTTTACATTAATAAAATATCAACAGTGAGTTTAACCAACTAGTATTTCTGCTGCTGAATAGCGAGGATAGCCATATTTTATCACTAAGTTGACTTTAATCATGCACATCCCTAATATAGGAAGCTCACCAATGCTCTGCTGCGGACAGGGTCTGCAGCAAAATTAAGTGTATGCTGTATTTAGAATATTTTCTCCAGTTTATCTTGCTGCTTGACAGCCTTTTCCAACAGGAAAGAGCTGTTGTGTCACGCTTTCCAAAGCCACCAAACTCCATTGGAAAAAACAGCAATTCTACTGAGCAGAACACAAGAGTTGTTGGTCTACCGCTGCCTCCGTCAGCTAGTTTGTCTGTGTGATCGTGTGACTTCGGTGAATCCAAACCAACCATTTAAGCCCCTGAAGTCACACAATAACAAAAACAAAGTAATAAATTGAAGCAGTGGTAGACCAGCAACTCCTGTGTTCTGTGAGGTAAAATTATTGATTTTGTCTATCGAGTTTGGTAGCTTTGGAGAGAGCGAGACAACGGCTTATAAAACAACGATTTCCAATCAGAAAAAAACGGTCTGACAGCAGGGTAGAGCTGTGAAAATATTCTGAGTATATCATGAACTTTGTCTTGCTGCGGACCCTGTCCACAGCAGGACATCACTTAGCTTCCTACACCGGTACAGCTGCTGCCTCTCCGAACTGGGGGTGTGTCAACTGCCACCTACTGTAGATAATAAACTTATTATGGATAATACAACCCCGTTTCAAAAGAGTTGAACTGTCCCTTTAAAGAGTGGGCTGGATGCCGGCGTCCCGCTGGGGCTGACAGGTCTATTATATTGTATTTCAGAGGTGTCTGTAGGAGCGAGCGTCTGCAGCAGTGTGATATAGAAACACTATGTATTTCAGATCCTGCTGTGTCTTTCTGTCTGATCTTCCTCATTATCTCCTCCCGTCTTCCTCCCCGTGTGTCTGTCTCTCTACCCCGTGATCCTCTGTCTGTCTGTCTGTCTCCGTCTGTACCTGTCTCCTCTCTGTCTCTCACTCTGCCTGGCTGTTCTCCGTTTGTCCCGGGGATCCTGCTGTCTGAGCAGCAGGATCCCCGGTCTGAGCAGTTTTCCTCCAGCTAAGCCCTGCCCACCTAACACACACACACACACACACACACACACACACACACACACATGGACTCACACACCACTATGACAAGCATATGGTTTTGAGTGTGCAGCTTTAGCCGAAGCCAGCGGAAACTCTCTTTCTCTCCTCTGTCAGGTTATCTCTCTGTCTCTAACTCTGCTGTTTTCTATCTTTCTCTCCTTCCCTTTCTCCCTTAATCCAATTAAATCCACTTTATGGGTATGAATATCAGATTACCTGTGTTTCCAAAATACCACACTGAAGGAAAAAAGTCCGGCACACATTAAAAAACATCTGTGCGGCTTGTGCATTGTTTTCAGTTCAGTGCCGTGAAGTAGAATAGTTATATTTATGCAGAACGTTGCATAAAAAAGCATCAGACTGAATGAATCAATCCGAAGCCAACATGTGCGCTGCAGTCAGAATGTAAATGCACACTGAAGCCAAAGCAAACAGGATGTTCTAAAAACTTAAACCACTCACCATCAACATAATATATCACTTAATAAAACACTACATTTAGACAGCCTTGATTTCATGGTTGTTCATATATATATATATTTATCTTATTCATTGCCCTCGCCTTTACTTGTGTAGCTGCCATCTCAAGCTCACATATGGAAAACACGCACAAACAGTGAGAGAGAAGCCTACATATCTTATGTATTTGAATGTATTCCAGCCTATTTGACATTGAACTTTATCCAAAATGCATTTTTACGACCTGAATGCGCTCCACAGAGCCTGACTGTACACTTTCCACCAGCTTTACATCTCTACTTCAGCGTATCCCCTGCACAAACGGATCATTATAGTTTTATATATTTGCACTAACGTGTAGTTAACGAGCTACGTTTATTTTACAGTAGAGACGGGTGTTATATAGCAAAGTTTTACATAGAAATAGTAGAGTAGCTGACTTAGTTTCCAGCAATATTGCTATCTGATTCTGTCCTGATAACCTTTTCTGTTTGCAGATGAAAAACAGATTGTGTGTACAGACACACTTGTAGAGGTTCTTAGTCCCTGTAAGTGCTGCTTGCAAGACCCACACACTGGACGCTGCACTGCCCTGGGTCCTTAGCAATACACCCGCCGAGTGTGAAGTAGATCGGATGAACAGTTCTCGAAGTATGCGAAGGACAGTCGTACACGCATACATTCAGATCCCTTCCTTGACGGTTAGATAATGCTGCCGCAGCACCAATTATTGGCCAAAATTAATCTGAACAGAGATGGGTGTGGCTTAAATGGACAGACGGTTGATTTTTAGACTTTCGGTTCAAAAGGATGAAAATGCAACACATCGGCCATGTGCAAAGTCGATCAGATGTGTGGCTGTCAAGAAAAACAAAAGACAAACATTCAAACAGACAGAAGCACAGAGATTCCTTCCTTTATAGGTAGTTTGATTACTTTACGACTCTTTCCTCCAGATTTCTTGCCATGAGTTTGATTTTAAACAAAAAACAGCAGGTAATTCATTAAAAAATAGTGTTTGACGTATGATCTCAGTCCCTTTTCCTGTGTTTTTGAAGTTTGTTTTTAAAAGTTTTAGCATGTCGGACGGAATGACTGAAAGGTTTCATTGCATGTCCGTCTTATTTCTGTCATTATCAGATTTGTTGTCTCTGATGCTTCACCTGTTGAATGCTGCTCTTCACTCTGATTCTAGAGACGGATTTTCTTATTAAGCCACTCGTTGGAACGCCTGCCGCATATTTTTCATTTCAGATTCAGCACTTTGCTTTGTTCACGTCTCCTCTGAAAAATATTTTGTCACTCAGCCGGACAGTTAGCTGCCATTTTGGCATGAAAAGTATTTTGACAAGTCTGCAGCAGCTGAAAAGTTGATCAAGTCCCTCAGTATCGCCCTGATAATGGCATTTCAAGGTTGGGAGCATTGGAAGTAGCGACGTTAATGAAGTTTGGAGAAGAGAGCTTTGTTTCAGTGCATATTACACACATGAAATATATGCAAACACAGGTACACATGCAGAAAAGGCAGTAGGCACTCATCCCTTATCTCAAGTACAATGCAGGCTTGAGAGGATCCTTGTGCACGCTGCATTTTTTCCCCCTTTTCTCTGTCCTCCCTGTGAGAGCACAGCAACAGGAGGAGCAGCTTGTTTGTCTTGATGACTCAGGTTAATTAACCACCTAGGGATGTCAGAAGTTGTTGACCTTTCACAAAGCCAGTTTGCTCCGAATAAAGGAATTTGTGAATCATAGTTTGTTCTTGTGGACAGAGAGCAGTTTAAGGCCCTCCACAAGCGGAATTATAAGGTTGTGTGTGAAGCAGTCGATGCTCATACCGCACCAATACGCAGATCAGATTTGGTCGATTAGACACAAAACCACTAAATGTTTTTTTTACAGGAAACTGAGAGATAAGACGTGCTGCAACAGCCACCGCTTCTCCCTCAGCACCTCAGTGTCAGACATTACAGAAGTCTCGAGGCTCTTTTGAGAAGCTGAGCCTCCATAAAAGCATCAGGCCAGTTCCACCCAGGAAACAGAGGTTCCCGTGTGAAACCAAAGGTCAACACTGACTTCTTTTTAAGTTACGTACATTAACTTGCATAACTGTGGTGCAACAAGTAGTTTTTGTGCCTTTATTTGGAAGTTCTAGGGCTGTGAGAGTATGGATTTATTCTTATAATGGCAAAAGAAAAAGTCCCAACATCTGGAATAGCGGGGGGGTTAGCCCTGACGTCAATGTTAAGCTAATGCTAATGCTAGCATTGCTGATTACAATATTGTAATCCAGCCTTGATCTGCAGTGCATGATAACTCCAACACCAAATGCCTTCTGTACTTATTTATCCGTTTTACCGTCTTGAAAACATTTGTTGTTAGCATGTTGTTAGCCACCCACTGGCTAACCGACGCCTTGGATTGAGTCTGTCGACCAATTACAGGCTGTGTTCCTGACTTCCGTGTGACTTAGTCGTATTAACAGATCGATGCGCTGATCTCAACATGAGTTTGACCCTTCAAAATAAAATTGCAATGAGCTTAACCCCGTGGTAGGCATCATGTAACCGCGGTATCACGGACCAAACCACTGCAAAGCATCTGGGGCATTCCAGCAGCTGACAAACTGGCACCACAGCGATTCCAGAGATGGTGCATCTCGGGTGCAAGTTGCGCAGCTCGGCACGTTATAACTGGTAATGAAAAGGCAAATCAGTGCCACATGGTGGCGGTGGAAAAGCCCCAGTAGTTGGAAGCGTACCACTGACCAAACTACTGTACAAGCTGGAAGTGAGAACAGCCAATTAACATTTCACAGCAGCAGAGTATGACGGCCATCTTTAAACATGTTTCTTACAGCATAGGTTTATTGTTAGTTATTGATACTTGATAGTGAATTTTCACCTCTCCTGTCCTCTTCTCTGTCTCTCTCTCTCTCGGCCTGTGGTCTTACAGTAGTTCTCATTCAGTCAAAGAGAAGCTGCGTGTTTTACTGCAGCTCCTGCTGCGCTGCTCCATCTATTGTTTTAATACTGCTGCTGTCCCACTGAGATCAAACACAGTCACCACCTCTCCTCCGTCACTTCAAACCCCCCCTGTGATGACTGCCAGGAGCCTTTGGTCATTAGCCATCGCTCTAACGGTAGGATTTCTTGCAGGGGTTTACTAGCCTCACAGGCGGACTCTTCTTTTATTAACAGCATCCAAAGAGATTCCATAAAGTGGTTGGGGAGAGGATCAGGTTTTTACTGTATTAGCATCTTTTACAGTTACGTAACACTGGACAGCACCAGAAAAATACAACACAATACGTCTAAAATGAAGCTAAAGCCCATATAAATTACTGTATTTATGAACATCAAGTCCAGTAATTTGAAAGCAAAAGAAGCCTGCAGTGTGCAGAAAATAATCTGAAATGTCAAAACACTGTCAAAAGATTTCCTTCTCTCTTTGATCGAACTACCAGAGTAGCTACAAACATACAGCACGACCTTCCTATGCATTGGCTAACATCTAACAGCTTCTGGTATTCATTAAGAAAAATGGTGGTGGAGGGTTTCCAATCAAGCCCTGGCTTAACGAGGGCAGGAGGCTTAACGAGGCTGAGCGAGCAGCGGGACGGGCCTCATTAGGAGAGCCTTCTGTGGATCTCACTTCTACAGAGGATGTGGGGGATAGGTGAACGCTGCTTGATCCACCCCAAAACGCTCAATTCACGTGCTCGTTTTCCCTGAGAGTTTTCAGAGTCACCGGGCAGCGGTGACTTACAGTTAATCAGCCAGCGGTCAGGGCTAAGTCAACCAAAACCGGACCATTACAGACCTGGTTCTGATGAGCTGTGTTCAGCAGTCCACAGAACTGGTAGCTTGGTTGCCATAATATCTGATAATATTAATCATGTGTCGTTTTATTAGGAGTTTTTCCTTGCCTCTGTTGCCAAGTGTTTGCTCATTGTGGGAATTGTTGGGTGTCTGTAAATAATATCATAAAGAGCTCAGTCTAGACCTGCTCTATATGAAAAGCACCCTCTCATAACTTCTGTTATGATTTGGCGCCGTTAAAAATAAAAATTGACTTGATTTAACTAGCAGCAGCTGTGGAACTTCTGTAATAAATGTCCCTTAAGCAAATCTAACATGTTACAGCTGTATACACTCGACAGTTTCCATCACTGCGTTTTAATCACGGTTAGTTTTGTGGTCGGTTGATTTGTAGACATGACTAGATTAGTTAACCTGTGTTGTAAAAAAAGAGACCAGACGTTAGAGTCTGGGGCTTCACAGCTGAGGATCTGCAGGATATTTTTCAGTGGAACTGAATCAGTAAGTCAGTTATTATGCAACAACGCTAAACTTTCCTTGGCTGCAAGGATTTATTTTATTCATCAATTCAAACATAATATATTTTGGTTGCAGACTGTTGCAATTGACCACCTACTTCAAGTGGCATCCCCTCGTCCCCTTCTATTTTCTGTTTTACTGTTTTCAAAGTCTTTGTCACCACAGACAACAACAACAACCTCCAAGCAAGTTAGCTAAACGCTGAAAATGACAAGTTACCCAAACAATAACCTGTTCATTAGCGGCACGAACAGAAGAAGCTAGCAGGTGTTGCCTTTTCTTTTGCAGGAGTTTAGCCACTTTAATGCCACCAACGTTTCACCAAAACAAGCTCAGCTCGCTAATATTTTGCAAGAGCACCAGATCTGCATCTTGGGCTTTGCGCCGCTCAGGATGATGATGATGATGATTGTGATTTTCCCCCCCATAGCAGAATTATAACGCGTGCAGCCAGAACTTTGTTGTGCTGTGGAGAGAGGTCTGACTACCTCACAGTTTAGTCAGTACTTAGTTAGCTGCAACCTCTTCTTTTATCTAATTGAAAACTAAATATATTTGAGTTGTGCACTTTTGGTCACATAAAACAAGACATTTAAAGTTGTTATTGAAGGCTGTACAATGGGCATTTTAAACAATAATGGTACTTTTCACTATTTTCAGACACAAGAGCATTGACTCGAAGCCGGCAGGATGGGTTCTTGCAAATCCTAACTGCGTTACAAGTTAATCAATCATTGCCACATATCCAAATCACTATAAACTCGTGTGCTGATCGAGGACCTTTAGTACGAGTCAAACCTTCCCACAAGCGCAAACATCTTGTCTGCTGACCATTTTGATTCCAGCAGTGCATCACCTCTTATATTAGCTATTGGATTAAAATAAACCAAACATCTCGAGGTCAGTGTTTCTTCCCGTCAGTGACAGTTATTAGCAGCTTTAGGATGTGTCAGACGGCAGAGAGGAGCCAGAGGGATTTGATTTTAGGATGGACTCTCCGTGTGCTGACCCCCCCGCTGCTGCTGCTGCTGCAGTGATGGACGGGATAAAGAGACGAGCTCCTGGCTCTGTGACGGGCACACACACCTCCAGACACACACGGCTTGTAAACTTCAGAGCATTTTACCAGCAATGCGTTGCTAGGAAACCAGGAGGTGATAAAAATGACGTTCACTCTCAACACACACACACACATATCTACAGCAGCACCTCGTCTTGTTTAACTGCTTCTGCGCTCTTTCCGTACGTTCACCACGGGGGTCTCTTGGTGGTGTGTGTGTGTGTGTGTGTGTTGTGACAAACATCAAAGTGTGTGTCCTGGTGTTTATGTCTTATTCTAAAATGAGTCAGATGCTGACTCGGTGAAACTTGACTCACTCGTCCTCCTCTAACCGCAGCTACTTTTTTGTTATTATTTGCCTCTAAAAAGTTATGTCCTCGTTCAGAACATGGTTTCACTTTTTAAATTAAACTTCAATGTTGAAAATCTTTGTTGCAGATTAGCTCAGGGCCTTAACTGAAAGCACACATCGTTAACCTTTAACTCTGGGAGACAGATCAGTAGATTTATCATATAAACTTTCTCTGTGTGGACAAGCTCTTTCCAAATAAACCAAACATTATTTTGAATGAATCATTTCATTATTTGATGTAATGTTGCAGCCGCAAAAAACAAGATGTTTTGTCTAACTTTACAGCAGCAATTTGACTGTATGAAAGAGGTGGACGTAGCCACCGTGACTGTTTCGAAGCTTTGACTGTGACATTTTTGGATGTCGCCATCTTGGATTTTTTGAAGGAGAAGGTGAAGCTGGAAAGGAGCTAGCTTGTCAGCTAACACTACTGCTGATATCTGCCCCTAAACTTTTCCCGGTGTTCACCTGAAAAAGTTCATCTTTTGGTTGACTTTTGTGAAAAGTTCTCTCTGACTGACTTAAGTGATCATGTTTGTCCCACAATAAAAATCAATCCCCGTCACTTTGGTTTGCCAGAGGTTATTTCGGGAGGTTGGCTGCTGCTGGCAGGGACGGGGAGGACCGGAGCCTCTTCATCATCTTGCCCACTAGGACACCAAATATACCAGGAGCGCTCGTGACTAACTTTCCTGCAGCCCTGCAGTGGCGCTTATGTTCCTAAAAATACTTTCTGCAGCTGACAGCAGACTAAACAATGCAGTACCTGCGAGATGCTTTTAGAAATCTATCCTCTTTGTGTTTTGGTGAACCTCCTTTAAAATTGTACTCTTACCTCACTGCTGGGTGACTCAATGATGCATATTTTCTGCAGTGTTTAAAGGCAGCGACTGCTTCTTTTTCTCAGGAGGGACACCGAAGACAAGTTGCTGGTTCAGCCCATCTTTTATTTCAGGGTAGATACACACTCGCTGGAGACAAATTATGCACCACAGTTGCCAGAGCGACGTCGTCCAGCAGTCTATAATGACCAGCTTCGTCAGGAAGTGCTCAAATGTTTTGGGAAGCTCTTTGAAAGTGTGATTTATAAGATACCAGTTACTTCCCATTGGAAGACCTACAGCAAAGCCTCCCTGAAAAGAGATATAGTTTGGTTTAGGCTGCTTAGTTGCTCAGAACATTGAGGCTCATTCTGCTGAATGCATGATACTTTTTGTCAATTTATTACTTTGCGTTGATTCCTGAGAAATAGTAGAACCACTAATTAGCTTTTCAGCTGCAGGATCCCAGGATCTAAACTCATAAAAATACATCATGCAACATCTACTTTTAGAGACTGATAAAGAGCACAGCAAACCACAAATTTAAATGTATATGAAAAGTATTTATTTCACAATAAAAGTTAAAACTTAAATACAACATTATGCAATTATTTGCAAAAACTTTTCAACCTATATTATAGTGAATACAGTGCAAAGACAAGATATTTAATGCTCAAACAGTAAATATAATCTCAGTCAAGACTTTTATCTGTAGTACCTGGACAGATGTGACTAAAATGATTTTGTGGTATTTTGTCTTTCTCTCAGAGTTTGAGTGGAACTTCAGTCAGGACCTTTCAGCCATCTTGGTGAAACAGGAGGAGCCCGACGTGAATCAGCGGTTAGATCCTCAGCCTCTGGAAGGCCCGCCCCTCATATTAAGCCCTGCCCCGCCACACAGAGGGTCGCCATGGAGACACACGGTCAGCATCCACGGCCAAACGCCGAAAACGGCGCTGTTGTCGGTGTTGAGGGGAAAAGTCGGAATGAGTGTTGTGTGTTTGTGTGTTTCTGCAGGACCACAGTCAAGATGAAGTGAAGCCCGTCGCCATAAAAGATGAACCCAGAGAGATCGGACAGTATCTCAGCCTGCCCAGCGGTACACACACACACACACACACACACACACACACACACACACACACACACACACACACCACAGATATACTTGTCAAAGAAAAGGAGTCTAAAGTCATCCAACTCCCTCCTCTCCCTCAGACGATGCTCTCCAGCTCCCGCCCACCCCTCCCAGCAGTAACCATGGCGACAGCGACGGCTCCCTCCCTCCCTCCTCCCCGCACCTCCCCTTGCCGCCGTCTTCCCCTCAGCCGCAGCAGAGGCCAGGAGGTCGCGCCTCCTCCTCCTCGTCCTCCTCCTCCTCCTCCTCCTCTTCCTCAGCCATCTCTTCTTCACCTCTCCTCACTGCGCCGCATGTGAGTAAAAACGACTCGAGAAGCCCCTCAGCACCCACAGAGCTGCCCCCATGTGGGTGCTTATTCAGTGAAAGTGGTACAATTGTTCATTTAATGGCTTGTGGTTTACAAATGGAGAACAGCTGGAATGCTGGGTAAACAGGATGCACTGTTTGTTATGTTTACTGTCATTCTGGTAAATCGGTAAACCCTCCTCTGATGTGCAGTTTGGGCTTCATAAAAAGGATTGTTCCGTTAATGTATGAAGCTTGATATGTAGGTTAAATGTGTGATGTCAGCCTTTGTTTACACGCTGTACAATTGTATGGTGTCTTTATTGTTTTTGTTTACTCGTCTGGTGATGATGTGGACTCATCGCAGGGCCATAAAAAGTAATAACTGAATTGTTTCTGTGTTTTTAACTAAAATAATTTAATTAAGTTTTTATTTTTATATAATGGAATTTATATATTTTTAGCCCTTTACTTTTCCCTTTTTACCTCTTTGGCTTTTGCTGTTCCTTAAGGGGACGAGCTGACAATCAGCTGGCATGGGGCGGGACTTCCTGTCCAGGCTGAGAAGTCGGTTCTCGAACACATGAATCCTGTTTAGGAAAAATATAAATAAATAAACTACACTGTATGAAAAATAATACATAAATAAATGTTTAAAAATACAGAAAAAAATGAGTTATGTGCAAATAAATGTGCAAATAAATGAAAATGATTCTGTATAATCTAATATATATAATATAATAATTCTTACTCTTCTCTTCTTACAGATTTATTTATTTTTATGGCACTCTTATGACTCCAAACCACTGCAGATGTCATACTTTATGAGAAAATGTTTATGCAGAATTGTTCACTGTCAGTAAATATGTTTGATTTTGTAAAACTGCTGTAAAATCACTGTTTTCTTCAGCGAGTCAGCTGCCTGCAGGGTTGATGCTGCTTGTAAATCTGCTGATAAGCTGCTTTGTTTGATTGTGCAGAAGCTGCAGGGTTCGGGACCCCTCATGCTGACAGAGGAGGAGAAGAGGACCCTGGTGGCTGAGGGTTACCCGGTACCAAACAAACTCCCTCTCACCAAGAGTGAAGAGAAGGCACTGAAGAGAGTCCGACGGAAGATCAAAAATAAGGTGAACGTCACGGCCGTCATGAATCACCGCATCCTACTCTGAGAGTGAAGCTTTTTCTGACATCAAGATAATGACGCTGCTGCAAATCAGCCCGATTTGGGCACCTAATATTAAGAAAGTCTTTGCATTCTCCCTGATATTTTCTTTTCTGGTTTTTGTGTCCAGATCTCAGCTCAGGAGAGTCGGAGGAAGAAGAAAGAGTATGTGGAATGTCTGGAGAAAAAGTAAGGCTCGGAAAAAATCTTTGTCCCCATTTTTTCCATTCCTTTTCCACTCCTTTCAGTTTACCTTTGCTTCTGTCTGTCTGTATTTCCGAGCCCTTTTTTTTTTGCCCTCATTAGAGTCCCTTCAAACGATATTAAAGTAACTACACCAGAGTATATCAGTGCCTCTGACTTTACCCCGCTGTTTGTGGCACCATGACAGACTTTTGAGGAATAATGCTGGTGTTATTCTTTATTTTCTTACTGTTGACAAATGCCACGAAAAGACCAAAACCAACAGTGTGTGAAGGCCTCAGCGTGCTTGCAACAATATTGATCATGTGAGTGCGATTCCAACGAAAGGGGGGTTTCAGAAACACTTTGTTTGGAGGAGCGCCGCCCTGCCAGTCCGTTGGTTTCTGCCGAAACCATGAATCTTTCAAGCCACAGATACGTTTGCCAGCGACTGCGAGTTGACTGATTCGTTTGGCATCGTGACACGAAAACAGCCGCTTCTCACCCGAAAAAGCAGCTGATCCGATCACGGGCGGGACTTCCTGTGTTGTCAGGCTGTTGCCAGGGAAAATCCACAAAAATCAGTCAGAGCTTTTCATCCCTATAAACAGGAGTAAATAATGCATTTGTTAGGGACTTTTTCCAGCTGCAGATTGATACACATGTAGTTCTGTAATCTCAAGTCTCAAAATAAGGCCTTAAAAGAATTTTATTTCATTTTTAAAGGTCCTCATTTTATTTCTTGTCCTTTCATAAGATTGAAAAAATACCATAACTGTCAAATATATAAATACAATATTATTTTATGGATAATACAATATTTATAGACAAGTTTGGCGACTGGATGTTCCTTATTAAAATGCTCTGTGTGACTTGATTTCTAACAAATGTAATTTCTCATTGAATTCTAACTAAATCATGCAGTGTTGCGCAGCTGAATTAATAACTGCTTTATCGACCCCAACAGTCTCATGCCAGTCCAGCTGTTAGAAATGCTTAAACAGCTGGTTGCAGCAGTAATATCCAGGCAAGGACTGATTTCTTTTTTTTTCTTCCACTTCTCCAAGCTGTCTAACAATGTATTTAAGAGTGTTGTGTTTGGTCCAGAGACCAACCGTGAGGTTTCCCCTGAGTTGAACTCAACCATAGACCTTTTTATATATAATTGTGCTCGTAATGTGCATCGCTGGCACAGCAAAAAAAAAAAGAAAAAGAAAAAAAAACCATGAAAAATTCAACTGGCTAAAGAGAAAAAAGATGAGGAGTTGTGTAATGCTGGAGAGAACTTGGCAGCTGAAGTTTTGTTAAGAAGCAGTTTTTTGTATTTAGAGGTTTTCCCCAACTGCTCTGGAGCTGAGTGTGGTGACGGACACGAGAGCTCTGCAGGGGATTCAACAGCTGCTAACTCCTGACTCCCTGTGGGGTCACATACAGTTACTGGTTACCTGTTAAAATGTAGTCAGTAACTTGTTCAGTGTAGCTTGATAACTTCAGTTACTTTTGGTTCACCTTGGATTACTTCACCTGAAATTACTTAGTCTAATATCATGTTTTAAGTTCGGTTCATTAATTGTTTGTCCAGCTTGTTTGTTTGTTGTTAGCGGTTGGTCTGTGTAGCGAACTTTAGCGGTTGTGCTTGACTTCTTGCATGATGACAGTGTTTTCGCAGCCGAATGCAGAACTGTCGCTGTGCTGTGATGTTGTTTCTCTTCTCTGATTTAAAGATAAAATAATGTTGAAATTTCCTCCCAGTGAAACTTTTTTTCTTGAGGTCAGATTAGCTGCTTTCACTGAGACCACAGTGGTGTTGTAATACGTGTGCAGTTCACGCGGTATTAAATCATTCTTCGTGTGAAAATGTGTTTTAAAACTGTAATCCTGATAAACAGTACCTACCTATCTTAGTTACGTAAGGAACTCCACAAACCTGGGTACAAGTGTCCAGATGAGCGCATGATAGTTACAGAGGATTTCATCATCAGAAACAGAAACTCCTTCCTCTCTTGTTTCCTCTGTTATCTGGCTGTTCTTTGCTGTGGCGGGACTCCAGTAACCTGCAGAACACATGAGCTCGTATAGCAAACAGTAAACTGCTGCAGTCAGTCGATAAACACCCCAAAGAAGTTCATAGAGGTGATGACTAAATATCCTTTCAATCAAAGTTCTTTTAACCGAATCAACACTTCAGAGAAGTAAGAGGAGGTGTGTAAAAGTAGAAATCCTTTTTCTATCCTCTTTGTGTTTGTGTTTCTTTTTGGACATGAGGACAGGATTATGGGAGACAGAAAACAGCAGGACGACTCGCTGAAAGGAATGCGTCTGAATGAAACCAAACACAGGAGCAGATCAGGAGGATTCTGAGCTGGACAAGATGTTCAGTTGATGGTAGAGATCAATAGGATTAGCGGGAGATGAAGGGGACGACGCAGTCGGGAGGAGAACATCTCTTATCCTGCATTGTGTGTATTTTGTGCACAAAAAAAAAGCCCTACTGGAGATTTTAAATGTCAAAATTGTTTAGAAATGTCTCATATTATTTGGTTTATAAAGATATTGTGCAATAAAAAGATGAAGTGTAGTGTAGCAAGTTGAAACTTGGAGGTTTTTAAGTGTTTTTAAAGTACTTTCCCACCACGACCTTCACTAGAATCGTGCAAGTGTCATGGTTGTACGGCCAGAAGGAATCTGATGACACTTCCTGTCTCCACTAGGTGGCGCTGTGCCAATGACTCCTGATTGTCATGTAGGTTTGTTCAGGCCGGGACTTTAATCAAACGTGTGAAGTTTGGTGCAAATCGCACCATTTAATCCAAAGTTATAGCAATTTCGTGTTTCATGGCGAGACATCAAAACTCGACGGCACGCCACGGCCACGCCGTTTAACGCTGACCACATATTTTAATACATTTTGATCAAAAAACTTGTGTAGATGGTGCACACCTGTTTTGAAGTCAATCTGATAATTTCTGTAGCAGGAGTTTGTTAAAATACAACGTGTGGAAATCTTCAAACCTCTAAATTCAAAACTTCCTGCGGGGTTTCGGCGGTGAAATGTGGCGTGGGGGCTTGAAATTTTGAGTTTTCTCCACTTTTTTACAGTTTTTACCCTAGATTTTTGCACAGTTCAGTCTTGCTGAGTTGATATTTGTTCTTAAAGGTGAAAAAAAGTCAAATGACACTGACAAACATCTGTGTGTCTGTTTCTATCAGGGTGGAGAGCTACACGTCAGAAAACAGCGACCTGTGGAGAAAAGTAGAAAACCTGGAGACGGCCAACAGGTGAGAATCGTGTCTCTGAACACACCGAAGCCATGGCGTGCAGAATCCCCGCAACCAACAGCGCAGCGTGCGGATTATCGTCACTGAAAACAGCAACAGGATGGCAAAGAATGCGTCTTGATAAGCCGAGGGTTGAATGATCTGCAGCAGGGCCGGAGAAACCGGATCTCGTTTCGCTTTAATCTTCCTCTGAGAAATTACGATGATTAGCCGGAAAACTTCAAGCTGCAGTCACATGGTCTTCAAAGGACAAAAGCGCTCGACTGCAGATTACACGTACTAGTATTTATGTAAAAACAAAAATGTTTGAGGCCTGCAGTTTATATGCATATGTGTGTCACAGCGGATGAATTATAGGAGTCTGAGCAGAAATTTGTCTCCTCCATAAGCAAAGTGTCGACTCACCCTGCTCCGTTTGTCTCCTCTGTTATTATAACAATATGAAACCAATCTGCCATTATCCTGGAATGGGTGGGTGGGTGTAGGGTGGGGGGGTCTGTCTCTATGTCTGTCTGTCTGTCTGTCTGTCTGTCTGTCTGTGGCGGCCTCAGCCTGTCATTAAAGCTGCGACTTAACAGTAGCTTTCATCATGGAAGGCAACCCCCTCCCTTCTCACCACACGCACACACACACACACACTCACGCTGATGAATATGTTAAACCACCACAAAGAACAATGAGTTGGCACAAACTGGCGAACATGAGTCAGCACACAGCACGCTCACTCTCACATAAAGGCCCAGCGTATGTGCAGGTTTTTTTTTTTTTTTTACAAAAGGTTTTGAACTAAATTTAAGCTCCTAGTTTCTAAAAATGCCCCAAATGCAGTTATTAGTGGTCATTTTGTTCAGCATGTGATGTTTTCTCTGCACTGCAGGACTGAGTTAGTGCTTTATTAGTTGTACAAGAGCAACTTTAACTCATGTAGGATTAAATATTAAAAGTTCTTGTGTCAAATATGAACTTTTTTACAGAAGAGTATCAGAACCAGGCGTAAAATGAGAGGAATATATTTATTTAATGTAAAAATGACAAGAATAATGTTGAAACTTTGAGAATGAAGTTGAATCGTCGAGAATAAAGTCAAAATGTCGACAGTGAGTTTGAAAAACTTTGAGAATAAAGTTGTGAGAAGTTGCAAAAGTTGCAAGAATAGTTGAGGTTGAAAAGTCAAAATGTTCTGAGTCATTTTTTCTTATGCCTGGGAATAATACTGAAAGTTTGACTTTATTCTCAACATTTCAACTTTAAAAAAAATCTTCCTCCTCTCATTACTTTCCTTATATTTCTCTGCACTTTCTAGATATGTTCAATTGTTGTTTCAGCCAGTGTCAGATTAAAAAGATTCATTATCATTCAATATTAGTTCATATGTTAAAACTAGCTTAGCACAAACACTGGAGGCAGGGGGAAACTGCTAGCCTAGCTCCAGTCGAAGACAAAAAAAGACACGCCTCATAAAAGAGCAGAGTTTTGTCTTCGTTTAATTCAGTCTCATTGAATTTTCTATTCTTGTGCTGAATATTTACACACACAGAACGGTTCACCCAGTCAACCAGCCTGACCTCTGCAAGTGTATTTAAAGCAGCAATAACTTGAGCAGTAAATCACTGTGGTTTTCACATCAAAGGCCTGTGTGAGTGATGCTGGTCAGTATCATCCCAAATAAATTTATTACAGCTGGCAGCGGGTTGTCTAATGCTACACTCTGCTGCACGTGACACAATCAGACACTCTGGATGTACAGACGGGGCGGACCGACTCACTCGCCGTTTAGTTTTGCCATCTGAGTGTCTGACTGACGGGAGGAGCGGTCCATTGTCTGCTTTCATTTCTGACTTATGAAATGAGTGACTGGCTCGCTTCAGTGCGGCGTGTTCAGGCGTAGCTGGCTCTCTGTCTCCACTCGGTGGTCGGAGCGTGTCCTCACATCTGCTGACAGCTCATACCATCAGAACCCTGCTCTCCAGATCCCACTGGTACGCTGTATTCCAGTGGTTTTACTGGTGTACTCTGTGCTTACTCTGATTAACCAGCAGAACGACAGTAAATAAGGTGAATAAACTTTACTTTCATGCACATATTAGCAGTTTGAATTCATCTAAACCTCCTGCAGCTCTCCAGGGAAAATACAGCACCAAACTCCCTTTAAAAAATATAAAATATTAGCGATTCTTCACATGTCCGTAAAAACACATAACTCCAGAAACACAAGATAAAAATTCTCACATGTCGAGAGTCTTCTTGTCAGTTCGGCATCAATATAATCCATAAAGACAAACTTTATTTCAATAAAAACTTTATGGAAAAGTTTTGGATGTTGTCGCCTCATCTCACTACCAGCCTCCACTGTTAGCTGCTCTATTTTAGTGGGAAAAGACTGTTGGACTGAGCGATAAAATATCTAAAAAATTAATATTCCAGACTAAAATATGTGTTGGTTGGTGGATCAGACACATGTAGAATTAAACATGACTCGTAACGCCGTGCGTTCACCGTCTGTCGTGTGCATGTGATGAAATCTGAAGAGGTTTTTTCATTGAGTAACTATTCGGTTTGCTGCTTCCTGTTTAGTGCTGGACGGAGCACATTTCCTCCCTCCGCTGCTCAGACGCCTAAAATCTCAGGAAATGAAAAACAAAAACTTCACTCCTGCCTCTCCTCTCCTCTCCTCTCCTCTCCTCTCCTCTCCTCTCCTCTCCTCTCCTCTCCTCTCCTCTCCTCTCTCCTCAGGTCTCTCCTACAGCAGCTGCAGAAGCTTCAATCATTGATTTCAGGGAAAGTCGTCCCCCGTTCTTGTAAAATGGCCTCAACTCAAACAGGGACGTGCCTCATGGTAAACACCTTCTCTCGCTGCGTCTTTATTTACCCCAGGACGGTGTAATAATCGATCACATGTAACGTTTTGCTGTGTTTTGTTCCCCTCTGTGCAGATGATGGCGTTGTGTTTCGTCCTGGTGTTGGGCTCCTTCTCTCCCTGCCTCTCTCCCCTCTCCTTCCTCGCCGACTCCTCCTCTTTGTCCTCATCCTCCTCCTCCTCCTCTCCTCCGCTTCCGTCAGCGGACCTCTACACCACCAGTCAGGGTAGGTCAACAAATACGTCACCTCTTATTCAACGGTAGTACATTTTTTTTTTAATGTACCCATAAACTTATACTTGCAGATAGAGAGTGTTTGCGAACATTTGCGAACACTTTCACTCCTGCGTTCCTCTTCCCTATAAATTCCCTTCCTGTAACCACTGACTCCTGGGAAACCCCTTCAGAAACCAGGGGTCAGGCTGTCATCATGCTAAGCACCACTCCTTTCTGCCAGCCACCGTCCTCTGAGTTGTACGGGACGAAATCTGCAACCCTGCAACTGCTGGCGGCCGCTTTTGCGTCACAAGTCCATGAAATGAACAAATTTAAGACTGTGTGTGTGTTTGTGTGTGTTGCAGTGCGTTCCCGCAGCCTGCTCTTCTACAACGAAGGCTCTCCACTGGAGGAGAGTTTAGCGCCATCAGAAGGGGAGAGGCTACAGTCAGAGGGTCACTCCCATGTCCAGACCAGCCGGTACACAGCTGACGCACACAGCAACCAGACGACTGGGCCCGAGCTCGACCGCAGGTGAAAACACCTTTATACACTGTGATCTTAAAAAAAAAAAAACCCTTTATCGTCCTCTCAGCGTTAACTGAGCGCCTCTCGTCCCCTCAGAGAAGCAAAACCAGACGGAGCGTCAGAGTTTTTCTGACGCGGCCCGACCCCCTCCTCCCACGACCTCTCACCTCTGACCCCCTGAAGAGACCCGGACCTCCAGATTCCAGAACTCAGCAGGCTTCACACACCGACATCCAGCTGGACCAAAATCTACACGACTCTGCCTGACCTTCATCATCATCATCATCACCTCCGCAGCCTGGACGCGGTGCTTCACCTCTCTGCTCACACAGACTCTGCCACACCTGAATACACTTGATTTTAAAGGAACCGCCTTAAAAATAGTATAAACCCAACTAATCTATTCGTATTAAGTTTAAACAATCACAAAGAATATTTTACAGATACGTCTCATTTAAAAAGGTCTCAGTTAAAAAACCTCTAGATAATATCATGTAGCATTTTAACAAAAATAATACATCGCCACAAACGAGTCTTTCGTCTTATCGTCTTTCTCTCCAAAGCAAATATTTCAGAGTTGCCGATCGGAGGACGAGCAGCTTCCTCTGTGCGAGAGGGAAATGTGGTTTTCTGTAGAAATGAAACAGACCTCCACTGTGGGAAACTCGCCGATGTTTGCACATGGTGCTTGTGTTTTACTACCGAGGCTCTCGAGATCAAAAACGTCGGATCAGCGCTTTCATTTTCAACCTCACCTCCACCTACAAATATATATGTTGTTATAGGGCTGCAATTATTTTCATTATTGATTATACAAAGTCAGAAAGGGTTTTAAAATCCCTGTAACAGGGCTTTTCACACAGCATGTTCTTTTTTGTTTTTACACAGGACTAAGAATAGACCTGGGCTAAGATTTAACCCTGCAAACTAACCCTGGTCCAGAGCAGGGCCAGCAAGCCCTGAGCTAAAGTCGGGGGGCATTTCTGATTAATTTTCTGTCAATCATCTAATTAAATAATTGTTTCAGCTCTGTGTTCATAACACAACGCAGTGAATGCAGCATGTGACGCTACAAACATGTTGCAAAACTTTACTTGCAGGTGTGAAAAAAAACATAATTTATAAAAGAAACTGTGCCATTTAAAAAAAAAGTGCCTTCAGTCAAAGTGTGACCAACTTGGCCTTCACACCTAAATCCCACACAGGAATATAAACTTAAACCAGACCACAGGCTGGGCTCAGACTCGGGTTAAATTTATCTCATTTTATCACCTCTTTAGTTTTTGTTTCTCCTCATAACCTGGATGAATTTTCAGGATTGATCTCTCTGTTATGTCCTTCTCACGAGCTGCTCATCAAACAGTTATGTCGTGTGTTTAAAGTTACAACTTTTATTTTGTTTTATTTTTTATTTTTCCAAATTCTGACCAAAATTCTGCATCATTCGGGGTTGAAACCATATTTTCATATCGAGGGCCCGTTAAAGGGGTCCTGACAGAGGTTGGGAAATATTTTTATGGAATTAAAAATTGTATATGTAATATATTTGCAGCATCGAAAAAGAGCATATTTAATTTATGCAACAAAAAAATAAATAACTGAACTTGTTTTTAAGATTAGTTTATCTGTTTTTCTAAATAATGTTTACAAAAAACTTAAAAAATACAACTTATAATATATTCTGAGCATCGAAAAAGAGCATATTTATTTTATGCCAAAAAAAAAAAAAGAATTGTATGTTGTGTTTTGGCATTTAGGATGATGTGAAGTTTTACATGCTGTTTTACAGACTGTAAAACTTTGACATGATCTGTTTGTGTCGTTTAACTGTAATACAGTGTTTATGTTGCACTGCTGTCGCATGAAAAAAAAAACAAAAACACTCCGAGGAGGTTTTTGTTCCCTTGTGATTTAAAAATGCCAATTGAAACTTTAAAAAAATAATAACTTTTCACCCTCAATCTCAAGTTTCTGGACCTGAAAATCCAAAGAAATTCATCATAAATCAGCTGCAAAGTTTTAAAAAAATGAAAACTTGTAGATATTTTTCTGTCATAAAAGCATCTCAACGTGGATACTAAACGTGTTCATGCGACAGCAGTGTTTGTTGTATTTATTCCTGTTTGTAGAAAGTGTGTATATATTGATGAAGCCAATCAGGGGACTAATACATTCCAGGAAGTAAAACACCACTAGCTTCTTTGTTATCGCCACAATTTGAAGGAACACCAGGACATTTAGAGAAAATCTTTATTTCTTCATCACTGTTCTGACAATGCAAGAAAAAAACAACAACACAGTAAACCTTGTGGTATTCCTTCAAATTAAAAGCCATGAAAACAGACTTTTCAGTGTCCCAGTCCACGACTATAATCCTCTTTTCGTCCCTAAAACGTTACGATTAATTCCGTATTCGTTTCATTTTGTTTCCTCCCGCTAAGCGAACACAAAAACCATCACGTGACTGCAGCCCGTTGCACAAACATCCCACCATTCTCACCTTTGACAGTCTTAATGCACCGGTGTACATAAATAATGACAACTTAATGTGCAGTTGTTGTAAATAAAGGGCCTTGTTTTTTTTTGTTTTTTTTTGTATTGTGACAAGATTTTAACCTGTGGAATCAACGTGGGAAAAAAAAAAGGGAGAAAATCAGTGGATTTTTTTTTTTTGAGGGGGGGAGGACGATGTAAAGTTGGGGAGGGGAGGGTGACTTTTTCCACTTGTAAAGAAACCTCGAAAACACAACAGCTGCACACAGTTTAAATAGTTGTAACAGACAAGGGGGCGCTTGATTATTCTTCATGGATGTTCAGAGAATAATCAAGCATCTTCTGGAATTATCTGAAATGTGTGTTTGGTAAATGTTGTCTTGGTTTGTTGTATAGCGTCCTGCATGTTCCTCCATATATTACTATGTTATCTTAGTGTAGTCAGTAGAGTAGAAACCAGCAAAATATTAAAAAACTGCATCAGCAACACTGTGTCTGTGCACTTTCTTCATGTTTGTTCTGGTCCCGGTCTTAATTCAGTCTTTGACCTCGTCCTCTCGGCAGTCTTTAGCTGAAGTGTTTGAGTATGAGCTGTTTCCGGAGCTCCTCCGCCTGGCTGTCGCGGTCCTCGGGCCTCTGCTCGAGGCTCTCGGGCTGCTCCAGGGGGTCCGTCCTCTCCAGGGTCCAGGCGTCCAATCCGGACTGCAGGGAGGCGTTGTGGAGGACGCAGCAGGCCAGCAGGATGGACGAACTCCTCTCTGGAGAATACTGCAGAGACAAGAGGTGAGATAGATTGAGGACACTGTTTTTTAGTATAATAGGATAGTGGAAGATGACAATTTTGAGAAAACCTCTTATTAACTCATTATTTTGATTAAAGTTTCTGATTGCAAAGACTTGTGGGATGTTTTTGTATCATATTGGTGGGATTAGTACCTGCAGGTATCCTTTGGTGCCGTCCAAACACCTGAATCTGGTCTGGATGGCTCTGAAGGTTCTGTCCACTATCTCATGTGTGGCAGCGTGAGCCAGATTATATCGAAACTCTGCAGGGGATTCTGGGCAGTCGACCGGGGTCATCAACCACTTCCTTAGGGGGTAACGCCGGTCGCCTAGGAAACAGAAAACTGAAATCAGGGACCCTTTCAGACTCTGCGGAAGGATTCAGGCCGTCCTGAGTCCGAAATCCGCGTCTCACCCAGCAGCCAGCCCTCCTCTGTCTCCTGCAGCTGTTTGTACAGAGCAGATCTTTCCAGGACGTCAGTGTCTTTGAGTCCGCCCGGCCAGTGTGTCTCCGCGCTCAGTAACAGTCCTCTGGCGTCACACACCAGCTGACAGCCCACAGAGTGGAAGCCCTTCTTGTTGACGTACGACGAGTCTTCGCTGTTTGGAGCTTTGATGGTGACCTGCAGGTGAAGAGAGAAGGATGTGGGGACAGAATGACTTCAGGCTATCGAACTTTTTTATCTTGCTACCAAACAATGTAAGGTTGAATTTACTAAAGAGAAATCAGTATTTATTTATATAATGTAGTATAACAGACCTGAACACAGTCCAGCACCCCCAGAACTCCTGGGAATCCTGCCAGCCTCTGAAACTCCTGGAACGACTGCTCTCTGCTGGAGGGATCTCTGCTCGGAAAACATTATTATTGCTCTTATTGTTATTTTTCTTCCTCTTATTGTTTTTAATATTTAGAATGAAGGTTAATTTGTGCTTCTCGGCTCTCCACTGTTATCTTTCTGCAGAGATGAAGGTGTTTACAGCATGTAGCATGTTATCATACCTGTTGAATGTGATGAACTGAGGAGCTTTCTCCACCAGGGCTCTGGTCACATTGGACACACATCTGGACATCGACGCCTGGCTGATCCCTATAGTGTCTCCCATGGATGTCTGGAATGATCCAGATGTGTAGAAGCCCAAAGCAGCCAACACCTGGACCTCAGGACTGATGGCTCTGGACCGCTGGGTACGTCTGCAGAGAGCCTGACAAGCAGAAAAACACAATCCAGAGAATCTGCAGGTTTTACAGAAAGACGGACAGTTGAAGGGACAGTAAAGCGTCTCATACGGACCTCTCTGAGTAACTCCACCAGATACAGGATGAACTCTCTGGGGAAGCCAAACTGTGTGAGGAGGAAGTTGTCTGAGACAGAGTCCAGGTCAAAGCGGTCCAGAGTCTTGTGTCCTCGACCGTGTAGGAGTAGATCACAGTCCAAGATGGCTATCGGGATCGCCATTCTGTGGGAGACGATACATTTACTTCAGCAGTTTATATTCTTATTTGATGTCTATACTTTTTTGTATTTTGTGCGCCTTATATTTTATTTATTATGTGCCGATATGGAAAGTTTTTTCTTTTTACATAACATAATGCAAAGTGTTTTTCTTTGTTCATTTTTTGTTTTGTAAGCAGCAGTTTATGTACATTTAATCGTTTTTCTTAATTCAAGTTCAATATATATATTATTATATTATTTTATTTTTTTTTATTATAGTTATTTCTATTTACTAAAAATATCAGTGAAAGTTTACTGTTTCAGTATAAAGAACCATAACAGCAAAAATCTAAAATAAACAAACATAAATGATTCAATAAATAATTTAATGTTTTCATTCCTGTATTCTTCTTCTTTGCATTTTTTCAGTCCCCCAATGTCATTTTGGTCAATTAAAATTTATTATTAAACTTTATAATACCCCGTCTCCATTCAAAATCTCTGTCACAGGTGTTTGATGAACAGATTTGAGGAATAATTGCAAACATAATACATATATGTATGCATTCTGTATAGGCTGATAAATCTTTATTAGAATGTGTTTACTTCCTAATATCAGTATCGGTCCCAAAAAGCCAGCATCGGTCGGCTGTTGACTGGAATCCACTCACTTTCTATACATTACATTTGTGGTGTGGACTGCCTATAGATTACTTTTGTTTTATTTTATTTTATTAAACCGCGAATGTGGCGCTTGTTAGCTGAAAAATTGTGGAAAGACGTGACTTTTCCAGCACTGAAAACCTGCCATCCTTAAAGTGAGTATATAAGTAATAACGGTTGCGTTACTGATAATCAAGAATCGAGCCTACGTGCTAACTAGCTAGCTACCTAGCATATGAGTTTTTTTTTAATCAGCGGGGCGAGCCTGCGGAGACTATTCCTCTATTGACACATGTAGGTGAATGGCTGTAAACGAGAATTACAGCATAATTAAATTATTTTGCATTGTTAAGGAAAATGCCATTACCTTTAGAGAAGTCATGCGGCATTTGTCAACCAAAACAAGCCTCAGGAACATTCAACTTGCTACGCACATGCGTAGATTCGACAAAAAAAGTGCGACACGTTTTAGGTACAAATTATCGTTTCACAGCGAATAATATATTTCTTTCCCGCACAATAATCAGATTTTTGTTCTCTGTGATTATTATAAGTGTTGTATCTTGTTTTTTTCCAAACTGCATATTTTACAGACGGTTTCGGACAAATGAAGGAAAGTGCGTGTGTGAACGCGCTGTTGTCTAAACACGTCGACATGGAGAAGATAAACAGAGAAGCAGCTCAGCCGCTGTTGACGTTGTGTACATCCGAACTGGGCGTGTAAATGTTTGTGGAACACAGCGTTGCATGTCGTTTTTTATTAAATTAATTCGCATTTTGTTGAAGCTACATTGCTGAGGGACAAGCTAATGTAAGTTCGGCTGTTTTGCGATGGAGAGAAAGTGCGTGTTATGTAGCTAGCTAGCTAACGTTAGCCGCATGCTAACGCTTGTTGGACAGTGAGTCACCTGTCCAGTCCTGTTTCTCCCCTTTATAAAACATAAACGTTCAGTAATTATCGATAAAACTGCTATTTTGCTCTCGTTTAATGGGCCTGGCTGTGCAGTGAACCGTGTGAGCAGGTTGTCAGTGTCTCTAATTTATTGTGACCTCCAAATATTATCCGGACAATTTCATGTGAACGTGAAGGCCTCATATGCTAACACAAACAGTGGCCATATGTGGGTTAAAAACAAATGTGAGAAACAGTAATGTTGAAGGCAATACTCTCACTGTGTTGTGCATTACTTTCAGTTAGTAATTGTTAAATTGCAAGGTAGCAAAATACTGTATATGTGTGGTTAGAAATACTTGTTTTGGTCCAAATTTGGCTTGTTGTTGGATATTCTTTTTGTTAACTGTCTGTTAATCCACTAATATTGAAGTAGTTTCTCTGCAGTCATCTCTTTTTGTGTATTTCAAGTCATTTAATATTATTTTGGATGCAGCCTGTGCTCGATGTGATGCTGCTGGAATCATTCCTGAACTGACCAGAAACTGTAATTACTCTGATTACTTCAACTAAATGTTGAACAGACCAGAATCAGACATACTTTATTGATCCCCAGGAGGAAACTGTTGACGTTAAAGAACAGAAAATATATATAAGCATAGAGAATAATAATAATAGAAAGATATGAAGTATGTAAAAATATGTATGCTACTACAATATTTGAAACAGATAATATAACAATAATATATATCTAAGTATAGTAATATATAATAAATTCAATAAGGTGTGTATAAATGTGCATGTACCTTATGTACAGTATGTAACAGCAATATTTAAATCTAAAACTGCAATATATGGAAAATAAATGATGAATAAAAATTTTTCCAGCTGATTGTGGATTACAATCACAGTTTTCTTTCTGTTGTTGTGTTTGCCTGCAGGGTCGTGACAACATGGACAGTGGTCTGAGTCCCCAGGATAAAAAAGACTTGGACAAGTTCATTAAGTTTTTTGCCTTAAAGGTAAGAAGCCTGTATGATTTTATTGTGTTGCTGGTGACCTGCGAACGAGACTGAACATCAACAATCCACTAAATTTCTTCAGAATTGCTTGTAGCACCTTAAAATAAATAACTTCATTAAATAATATTTAGGTGAAATATTGTATTGTATGTTAAATAATTTAACCTCTACATTTTCTACTAATTCTAGAAATGATTATGGAGAAAATAAAGAATAAATAAAAGTGAAATAAATAGTCCTGAACATTTTAACACTGCGAGTTGAACAGGTTGCAAAGTAAGAAGCTTAGTTTCTTGGCATCCACACCTGCCTGGGAGCTTCTTTGGTCCACATGAATGTTTCCCGTTGTGCTAAATTTAAACCACCTCAAGCATCATTTTTGCATTATATGTTCTTCAAAAATTTGTTTTCATATCGGTCTGGCTCTACCTCTAGTAGCTTTGTTTCCCCACTCTTCTTAAAAGTTTATAAAACATCTTCTCTCTAACCTCTAGTGGTATCCAACATTTTGGGATTTTTTTGCCCTTATTTCGAGGTGCTTGTCACTCCAGTCAGCTGTTTTCATTTGCAGCGTTTGTCCGACCAGGCTTTTCACTTTGTTTAATTTCTCATGTCCTGTTGACAGACGGTCCAGGTGATTGTCCAAGCTCGTCTTGGAGAAAAGATCTGCACTCGCTCATCCTCGTCCCCTACTGGCTCTGACTGGGTAAAATCATTTAGTCAGAGTGTCTTTTACCTTCAGCTGTTGTGTTGATTGATCAGATTTATATGTAAACTAAAATAATTTTGATTATTATTATGTCGTTTAGTTTAATTTGGCCATCAAAGACATCCCAGAGGTGACTCATGAAGCCAAGAAGGCGCTCGCCGGCCAACTGCCAGGCATCGGACGCTCCATGTGTGTCGAGATCTCCCTCAAGACGTCAGAGGTAAAATATTTCTCAACACGTCGACCGCGGACCTTCTCCTGCTGTCCATTTTCTTTGTTTGTGAAATGGCTTTTTATCCAGAGGAGCTCAAAATGTGCAGAAGCTTTAACATAAAAAAAATTCACTTCAGGAATCGTCTTTGTAAACTAGAAGAGGTTGGCGACACGTATGTTGACCTTTGTGTCTGTCTTTCTCTCTCAGGGGGACTCGATGGAGTTAGAGACGTGGTGCCTGGAGATGAACGAAAAGTGAGAGGATTCAGTTTCATTTTTGTTTCGAGGAAAGTAGAAATACAGACACTCTGCTGAATTGTGCTGAGTCGATGTGTCGTGTGTCTCTGCTGTAGGTGCGATAAGGACATCAAGGTGTCTTATACAGTCTACAATCGTCTCTCTGTCCTCCTGAAGTCTCTGCTGGCAATTACCAGAGTAACACCCGCCTACAAACTGTCCAGAAAGCAGGGACACGACTATGTCATATTATACAGGTGAGTGGACAGTTTTGCTGAAGCTCCTTTTTTTTTTCTTTTATTATTGTCTACAGAGTTTTATAAATCTGGAAAATGTGACTTGCTTTTCGTTCTAAATTCCTTCTGTCTCGTGTCCAGGATTTACTTTGGGGAAGTCCAGCTGAGTGGATTAGGAGAAGGTAACTGTAAACTCAACTTCTTGACTGACGAGACTTTCATAGTTTACTGTAGATAATACTAAACTAAGGTTTTACACTTTGGTATACTTAAAAAACTGAACCGTTACAGTCGTAATGTAATCTGACTGGGAATCAAATGAAATATAGTAAATTATACACTGTTAATGTCTCTAACTGGTGTAATAAATCAACTTTACGACATGCAGTTGAATTAACTGTATCAGGTTAGCATATATTCATGTTTACTGAAGTTGGCCGTCTGGTTTTAAGGTTTTCAGACGGTGCGTGTCGGAGTCGTCGGCACTCCTGTCGGCACAGTCACACTGTCATGTGCTTACCGCACCAACCTGGCATTCATGTCCAACAGGTAACAAGCACACTGCATGTGAAACAACACATGCATCGTTTTGTTTTTTTAAAAAAGTAGAATCATATTTAAAGTTTTATTTAGCCCTTGATTTAGCTCTGTTTTCTCAACAAACTGTTGATTTGTGGCTCCCTGCAGACAGTTTGAGCGCTCAGCTCCCATCATGGGGATCATCGTGGATCACTTTGTGGATCCTCCCTGCAGCAGCCAGCGTCCTGCAACCATGGGACAGCCCTGCAACTACAGGTAGATACACAGAGCTCTGCTCAAAGTTAAACAACCACCGAACACAGAGATCACAGACAATTAAGAGCTTTTAGGTGACGTGATTCATCCTCTGGACGTCACAGTGGACACATCAGCTCTCTGTGACTTGTGTCTCTGCATTTTTTAAACGTGTAACTTGTGTTCATTTCTCTGTATTAAAATAAAAAAAACAATTAAATTATAACTGTGTGTTTGTATTTCTGCAGAGCTCCAGATGAGGAGGACGGAGGTCCGTTTGGAGGAGTTCAGGACTCCCAGGAGGTCTGCACCACCTCCTTCTCCACCTCCCCTCCCTCTCAGGTATGATGACACACTCCTCTGCTCCTCTTCACTGTCTCCTTCTTTATCCTGTGACTTCTCTTCATTCTCATACCTATTTTTTATTCCACTTTCTCTTCTCTCTGTCTGTTTTCTTTCCTGTTGTCTTTTTATCGTCTGTTGTATCTCTGTGCGTGTGTCTGTGTGTGTGTGTGTGTGTGTGTTTTGCATTGTGTCAGTGTGTATGCACACTGAGTCCTTCGCCCTCTAAACTGTCTAAGCCCGTCCCCCTGGACAGTCTGCAGCTTCCTGTGGCTCCTGGACTGGTCACTCACACTGTGAGTCTCTACTGGCCACCGTGAGAGTGTGACTGTGTGTGTGAGACACCTTCAACTGAACACTGACGCTGTTCATCGCTCCCATTTCTCTTTTGTTTGGTGTGTCAGAGTTGCATCTGACTTTTTTTTTTTTTTTTACCATCTTCACTTTTAACTGTTTAAAGCTCCATCACTCACTTACATGATGTATGATCTCCTGTTTGCTGCAAACACCAGGCCTGTTTCATCATCATCTTCATCCCATGTAGCTCAGTAGTTCAACCCTGTCAGTCTTTGACTCATCTCAAGAGCGCTGATGTTCTGTTGACCTTGAACCCCTCCATGTTTTGAGATCAACATCCCTTCTCCCTCTTGTCTGTGTCTGTGTCTGTAGCTGTATACCTCCAGGTTATCATACCAGCCTCCAGCTCTAGCAGGAGCTGCTGAACTGTGTCACCCTGCTGCCAACCCAAACCAGGTGATCCACAGTCACTTCCTCATCCATACACTGGAAAATAAAGATATACAGCATCTCTAGAAACAATTATCTGCACATGAATGCAGAATCTGTATTTTTTTTATTGTTATTAAATTTAAAATATAAACTTGCATCATGAATATGTGCTAAAAAATCCAGTATCTGTCAGGCAGCCCACAAAAGAAAAAACACAGACACATAAACTCTGCTCTGTTCTGCCTCCCTAGATGTTGCATGTTGGGAAGGAGGGCGGCGTCGTGTTGGTTCCTGCCCAGCCGCCTCATGGAGCCGACGCCCATCTGACAGTAGAGCACGCCCCCAACACACCAGGCAGCAGGTCGCTCTCTCCAGATGTCACTTCACAACCTGCAGAACTTTTAAGTTATTTCATTACAAATATGGAGCTTTAGAGTTTAACATAAACAAGCTCATGATTTAGTCTCACAGTCGAATGTCGTCAGACTCTGAAAAGAGGCTTCAGGTGTGACTTTGAACTTGATGAAACTTTCAGTAACGGCGTCTCGTCTTTCCTCCCAGTGGTGACGATGACGGTCTGTCTCAGAGCGGAGATGGAAGGAGGGATGAAGGCAGGAGGAGTGTTTCTCCCTCTGACCCCGTGGAGTCTCTCAACGCTTTTACAAGGAAGATCGGAGCCTTTGTCAACAAACCCAGCACACAGGTAAAAAAAAAAAAACACACGTCGGCCCGTTTGTTCCTCCCTGCTGAAGTGCTTTGTAGTGACATTAATTAAATTGTCTCTAGAGGGAACCCTTTTAACTAGAATTGTGTTTTTGACTTTGTGAGTCACTTTTAACACTTAATTCTACTGTGTGTGTGTGTGTGTGTGTGTGTGTGTGTGTGTGTGTGTGTGTGTGTAGATAACAGCAGCCAGTCTGGACCTGCCGTTCGCTGCATTTGCTCCTCGAGGTCTGGACTCGGAGGAGAACGATCCCATGGTAGCTTCACTTTTATTATGATGAATCATTCAGCAGATTACTTTGGTTTGTCTTGAAATAGACAATGATGTTGGGTCTCTGTGTGTGTGTGTGTGTGTGTGTGTGTTCAGGTACAGCCTCCAGACTCTCCTCCCTGCCCGTCTCCCCTGCAGGCCAGCCTCCACTCTCAGGGCTCAGAGGGATCGGGTCCACAGGATGACTTTGTCATGGTCGACTTTGTACGTCATTTTAGCTCTCTTCTCTTTCGCCCGCTCATTACTGATAACATCATATAGGCACAATATAAAAATGTAAAATTATGCAACAGAGAATTTAGTTTTTGGTCTTTTAAACTGTCCAGAAATCTGAACTGAGGTGCGTTGAGAAAGCTACTCCAACCAAGTTCAGACATTTACTCTTTAGTCTCAAGCCATGGTGCAGAAAAGTTAATCAAACGAACTGGACTTTAGGGTCAGGTGTTTTGACTTTTAATGTTATTCTCTGTCTGTCTCTGTGTGCAGCGTCCAGCCTTCTCGAAAGACGACTTGTTGCCGATGGATCTTGGCACCTTCTACCGAGAGTTCCAAAACCCTCCTCAGCTCGCCAGCCTCTCGCTACACATCAGCTCCCAGTCGATGGCCGACGACCTGGTAACGCTCTAGAAAAGTCTAACTTAAAAAAAAAAATTGCTGTCAAATTGAATGCATATAAGTAAAAGCAACTTGTGTCTTGTGTGTGCAGGACTCGCTGCCAGAGAAACTGGCCGTCTACGAGAAGAACATCGACGAGTTCGACGCTTTTGTGGACATGCTGCAGTAGAGGAGCGAAGGAGACGAGACTGGATGGATGAAACGGAAAAAGAGCGAAAGGGAGACGCAGCGTGGAGACTGTAGTTGTTTGTTCCTGTGAGAATCACTCAGACTTAAATCACCATCTTTTAACGTGAAGCTCCTCATTTCTGACGTTTTTCCTCCTCTTCCTCGGCACGTTCACCTCGCAGCCTGTACAGATCTTCTCTCTCTTCTGTAAATACTGTACGATCTCCTCTGACACTGACACTGACACACACACACACACACACCCTCCTCTCTGATCTGATAGCGTTCATTCAAACTGAAGAATCTTTATTTTCTATGTGGCACAGGTCTGCTGTCATCGTTTAATCAGATGATCATGTGGTTTTCAGCCATGCAGTTTAAAGGACAGACTTCCTGCACTCATGGTAGTTTTAGCTCAACTGTAGCTCACTAGAACTCACTAGAACTCACCCTCCCCCTCTGCAGAACACTACCAGCCTCTGAAGGTTCCCTACAAAACATCACGGCCTTTCTGATGAGCAACGCGACTCCAGGAGGCTTTTATTTCTGATCTGAAATCCTGAAAAGCTGGTCTTGGCAAAGAAATTGCACTCACGCCTCCCCGCGTGTCACGATTCAGAAACGTCACAACTGACATCGAAAGCGGTCCGGGGGGGGGGGCGCTGCCTCGATCAGAGGCAACACAGCGACAAGCCTTTCATTCATTTCACCCAAGCCAGGTGTTTCCCAGCTGGACTGGGGATTTAAACTGCCAACTTCAACGTCAGCAAACAGCCCCAGGGGAATTTAAAGGGATATTTTGGATTATTATTGTATTTGAAGTGATGCTGTGTGAGGTATTTGGCTATAGTCAGTGTTTTACCTACAGGAGGAGGCGGTGGACACGCCCCCAGCTCAGGGAAGCAGCACAGACGCTCAGCAGTCAAAGTGCACACTGTATTCAGAATATTTTCATCTCTTTACTTTAGTGTCAGACAGCCTTTTCCAACAGGAAACCACTGATGTATATGCCAAAAAAAGCTCTCTCGCCCTCAACCAAACTCCACTGGGAATTTCTGGCAAAATTCCTGGTCTACTGCTGCTCTGATCAATTTGTTTGTTTGTTACTGTGTGACTTTTGTGAATCCAGACCAACCGTTTAAAACACAGAGGTCGCACAATAACACAAACTTAAAAGATCGAGGCAGCGGTAGACCAGCAGCTCCCGTGCTCCTGCAAGTAAAAAATGCTGATTCTGCCAGTGGAGTTTGGTTGAGCAAGACAGAGGTAAAGAAAGCGTAGTGTGCACTTCATCTGATATTGATTTTTCTTTTTAGGTGGCTAGAATAGATTTTGCACAGCAGTACAGTGGTTAGATTCCTACTCCTGCTTCTCCAAACTGAGGGCGCGTCGACCGCCATCTGCTGCAGGTAACACACTGACTACTGACCACAACTCACACAACCGCACTTCAGATAAACTGACCTGCACCTTTACGTGTACAGGAAACACATTTCCATGCTAAAGCAACTTGTGAGTTTATACACAGTAACAGGCCGAGCTGAAACAGTAGTTTCTGCAGTAAAAGTTCTACGTCTCTGAAGGTTGAAGTGTTTATGCTCATTTTGGAGGCTTTAATTTGTAGCGAGGCACTTTGAAGCTACAACCTCCAGAAAGCGACCGTAAAAACCTTCAGGAAGGCAGGATTTGCTGCAGGGCTGCTGTTATTAGTTTTAGCTTCCTAATAAGCTGACAGCCGAGTGTGAGGACTGTCGTCTGCAGTAGAACATGCGTATGTATATTTTGGGGTCTGTAAAGGTGATAAACACGTGTCCAGCTGTTCACGGAAGAATCCAGGGTCTCCATCCATGACTGTTTTGAGTTTGGTTGAAAGCTTTAATTTAAACGTTTCTTTGCTGTTGGTCTACAGTAGATGTTCTAATAAAGCATGGCTGCTCTGTTCAAACAACAAACGCCTGGACCCACATGTATAAAACATTTCTGTTATATTCACTGCAACTGAGGAAGCGGGTGACGCAAAGACAGAACCTTAAAGGAAAAGTTCACTGAATAATTGTGACGCACTTTGTTTCAATGAGCACTATAAATCAATAATTGATAACTGTTGGGTTGAGGTTAAACTGTCAGCCATAATTCACTTTTCATGCTGAAGTCCAGTGAGTTTTGATGGTAAATGTCATTAAATGAAGCAGTAAACTCTTCAGCCTGTGCTGCAAAACCTGTTCTTCCTGCGTCAAGTGATGTCACAGTGATGTCACAGTTACAGGCTGTTTCAGCTTTGATTCCTAGTGTCCTCTGCTGGATGAGTATTTATACTATGTTTTGGCTAAAGTAAAAGCTATAGGCTGTTTCTTTGATCTGTATTATCCTGGTACATGCAGCTCACAGGTCTGTGAGAACTTATTCAGGAATTTATTGCTTCAGTTGACTTTTACCATCAACACCGACTCCACATAAGTTCTTACGTTAACAATCTAGTAAAGGGGAAACTGCCACATGGCATCTCTAAAGCTCACCAACATCTAACATCCTCTGAGAGTCTTGTCACCACCGGGGTTGCCAGGCAACCAGCAGAGACTTTAGAATTCCCAGAACCATAACAAAGCAATAGTTCAGCACATATATCCAATAAAATCAATATATTTTTTAACATGTTGTACTTTTAATTTGTTAAACCAGAGTGGAATTATTGGGTTTTAGTTAGTAGAGAGTATGTGGGACCCTGCTGCTTCTCAGCAGCACCCTGCAAGTCAAATTTTAACCACACAAGATTAGCAATCATACACATCCATACTGGGTTAATAATATGCATATTTATTATTCTAATCCACTGGTATTGGCTGACACGCAAAGTTTATAGGTACCAGAATTGGTATTGAGGAAGAGGAAAAAGATAGCACATCATCCCTTCTTTAGTCTTTATAGTAAACTAAACTAAAGGTCTCTTGACTCTAACTTTATATTTAAGCACAGATAGCATCAATCTAACACTGGGGGAAAAACAACAAGCAATAATGATTCCCTCAGTTTAATAAATCAAATGAAAAGTCGAGTGTCAGAATTCTCAAATGGAATTTTATTGTTGGTATTTTCTGGAGTTCCATCACATACCTGCAGGACTGCAAAGGGTCAAAACCAGAAAGTTAAGAGTATGGTAGCACGCGTTTTAAACAGATACTCTACAATTCATTTTCCTCCACAGTTCACGTCCTCCAGCTTGACACTCACTATGTGGCCGACTGTGACCAACTACACGTTATTGCTCCTCTTCGTCTGAGAGCCCCCGACACTGCTACCTCAGGGGCTGACAACCGTTCCGTAAACATTTCATCTTCTTCGCTCGTTTCTTCTTCCTGTCGACAGCTATCTGGAAGGCTATGGAGGAGAAGCTGCTTAAAATCAACTCTCCCAGACGACGATGATGTAAATTTCCTAACTAGTTATATTTTCTAGAGTTAGCCACTTAACATGCCGTAACTGTTGAAACACTTCCTCTGAGCGGTGGCAGACAGAGGCCGTTTCCCCCCAGCTGACACTGGGAACACTGAACGAGAAAAAGAAATCAAATAAAAATATTTAAAAAAAAAAGAAAAATTCACATGAGACAGGCAGTGATCGCCCAGTGTGCATTTCCACCTCTTTTCAATTTGCTCAGTCCATCATCAGAATGTCCTGTCCCCGTTTCCCCCACTGCGGCCCCTCCGAGCCTGACTGTCCAATGAGTTTGTGTTGGGCGATGTGGAGAATGAGTCCCTCTGGGCACCGGGGTCAAACATCAGGGAATGGTTGGAGACGAAACGTCCAGATAGAAGACATGTTGAACTGTGAGGAGACGGGGATAACTGACACGTTAACTCTCAGGGTGAAAGTCTTTGAGGTGGATGGCCAATGTCCTCCATCGTCACGAATGTCCAGCCTGCTGCCCCGCTCGGCTGAATGCAGGCGGAGTTAGATCATGTTGGGGTTGGGGTGGGGGGGTCGGTGGTGGTGGTGGGGGTGAAGCCGGCGTCCATACACACTACAGATCAGAGCAGGAGGAAGAAGAGGGAGTGTATGGAGGAGGTCCAGGAGCTCGACTTTTCTTCATGGGCTTTTTAAAGAGCGGGGAGGTGACGGGGGGCCGAGGCTCAGGCAGTGTTCAGTAGGTCCTGTATGGCTTTCTGCTGCGTCTCGTTCAGTGTCGAGACGCACTGTGTCCATAGTCCTGCTGACACCTGGGGGACAAGACCAGGGTTAACGTCAGAAAAAAAAAAAAAACCTTCACACACTTTGATATTTAGTTACGTCTACAGAAAATCCAACTCCAGATCCAGAGTCAGGGACAGCTCACCTGTACTTGACGGATGACGTTCGCCAGCCGTTTGCTGCACGCGTCTTCACTCTTCACCGATTCATTTGCAACTCCGTCCGCGATGATGAGGAAAATCTTGGGAAGGTTGGAGTTGTCTGGTCCGAGGACGATGGGGTTGTTGCTGCGGGGAGGAGACGACAGTCAGCAGTTTGTTCAACCACACCTGGACAAATGCGGGGCGACAAATTTTGCGGCGGTACCTTTCAATGAGGTCACAGAGGAAGTCAAACGTGTGGACGGCCTCCTCTTTGTCCTCGTTCAGCGGCAGCCAGCTGAGCCAGTGAGGAAGGATCTCGTTGACGTTGACGCACTCTGGTCTGAACCTCATGACTTTTCCGACGGCGGAGATGCAGTTCTCTGTAGCGTTGACGTTCTCCTTGGAGCGCGAGTCGGCAGCCTGGATGACTCTGACGAGCAGGGGGAGGGCCTCTGGACCACAAAGACACACAAACATCATGTAGTCACTAAAGACGACAAACTGCAGACAACATTTGCAGTGAGGAGCCGTAGCAGGTCGTACCTGTGCAGAACGGGCGGTAGCTCTCTCCTCCGTACTGAGCCATGACGCCGACGCCATAAGCAGCTGCCTGTCGAACCTCGGGGCTCGAGTCTCCCAGTGACTGCACCATCGGCCGCAGGAAGTACTCCGCGTATTTGAAGGAGGAGGGGCTGCAGTGCTCCACAACGTCGTCAAAGATGCACAGACCCCACTGTCTGTCCGCCCACGGCCTGTTGGGACACTGAGGACAAGCAGGACAAGTTTAGCTACAACTTCAAATAGTCAATGAAAAGACAGTCAACTATTTTCATAATTGTGTAGTGTCTTTTTTGATTTTTGTCAGTCAAAGCAGCTTCAGGAGTGAAATAAAATACATATAATGTTAATATTTATCCTAAACTTCATTAGAACTGCACAGAATGTTGGTTTATGACTTAATGACGCTGCCTTCTGTTTTAGTTTCCTTGTCTGAGAACAGGAAGTACTCACTATTAGCTGGACGATGAGCTGCAGCAGCTGTTCAAACCAGGGCAGCACCTTCTCTTTATAACTACTGAACACTGAGTGCAGGATGTCGGACACTTTGGTCAGGATGTACACATCGTTCTCATCCTGTGGAGAGAGAGAAGGAATGTTTATGCATTTTTCACAAGATGAGACTTAGGATTTATTGCACAGAACAGCTTAAACTGAGATGAAAATATTTACCTCATCTTGTAATGTCTCCTCCACCTGCTCATCATAGTCTTCATCCTGTCTCTTAGCTGTGAAGGACAAGTGAGTTAGAGGTTAGAGAGCTGTCTGTCCTTTGAGCTGGACTCTTCTGAGAATGACGCCTTTGTTAAAACGGAGGGGAAATGCACCCTGCAAGTCTCACCCTGTCTGAGCTCCTGGTTCTTGAAATGCTCCTCCAGTTTTCCTTTCAAGATGCCACCCAGCTCCTCGAAATGCTCGTTGTTCAGACACCCGTCTCCCATCAGCTCAATACACTGAAACATAAACTCCATCAGTCAGGATGCAAACTGGACCTGGTTACTATTATTAAATACTGTAAAAATCTTTTATGACAACAGTTATACAGAACAGTTACCTTGGCGAAAGAGTGCATGATCTCTGACAGGACGTCAGAGTCTGGCTCGGTGCCGATGGACTTGATGAGAGCGTCGCACATGAAGTGCCACATCTGGGTGAGGTACTCCGGTCCTCTGACCCGAGCGCACTCCAGGAGCAGGGGCATGGACTCGGCTGCTGCCACCCGCACACGTGACACGGTCAAGGAAATACTGCCACACATTCTGCTAAATCTGAATTTTAACTGCAGGCATGTTTTTGTTCATTAATCGTGATTTTTTTTTAAAATCAAATAACAAAAGGATATCATCATGGAAGTAAAACTTGAGCAGAGGAACCATCAGCTTCACCACCTGCTCCGTGTACTCCACGAAACCCTCCTTCAGCTCTTTGGCATAACACACCTGCAACACAACACAGACAATGACCTCAATATCTAAATACAGATAACAATGCTGCCATCTGCTGCTCTGACTGATCTGCCTCAGACCCCCCCTCCCTCAGGATCCCGACAGTCTGGCAGGACATCTATGTGTCTCTGTGCTTCTCTGCTGCAGTGGACCGGATTACTCACCAGCATCTGGCAGGCGGTGGCCTTCTCCTCCAGGCCGGCCGTCTTGATGCCAAAACTCTGCTGGTCTCCCAAGTTAACAAACTCCCAGCCGTCATCCTCTGATATGTTTTCCATGTCCTGGGCTGCAACAGACGGTAAAAATAAACGGGGCTCCACACCTTTTCCAGACTCTAATACGAGCACTTCTCAAGCATTTCCAGCAAAATTATGTTTTCTGATAGAATTCTACAGAAGGGTGACAAATTAAAGGAAATCTAGGGCTGCACTTCACAATTATTTCAGTCTATAAAATGGTAAAAAAAAAAAAAAGTTGGTTACTTACTGTCGAGCAGGGCCACCTCAGGCTTGATGGAGGCTGTCTTCATCAGGGGGCCCATCACCACAGGCAGGTACTGCTGGAACTCCTTCCCCAGGATCTTGCACATCCTGGCCCAGGCTGAGATCATGTATGAGATCTAAACCACACAACAAGACGACAGGATGATGGTTTGACTGTGCAGAAACGGTAATCAAGTTAGTTCAAAGTCGTGTTCAAGCATCTTTACCTGAGGATCGTCGTCCTCAAGGTCGTTGAAGTCTGTCTGAGTTTTGAGGAGCAGCTGCATGACAGCAGAGGCGTCTGGCATGAACTAGAACGGAAAAAAGTACAGATGAAGCCTGAAAGTGTAGCGAAGCAGCCAGCTGTCATGATGCAACACCTCAGTGGACAGTTTGAGGTACCTTCTCCTTGCCCACAGCCAGGCCGATGAGGCTGATGCACTCGATGGTTTTCCCACGAAGCAGCCGCAGCTCCTTCTGCACGGCGTTCTCCACGATGTGTCTGAGCGACGGCATGAACAGGTCGTAGTACGGCACAAACTTCTCCTCGGCTGTGTCGGCCACCGAGGCGATGGACGTCACCACCTGCTCCAGGACCAGTTTGGTGCCCTTCTGGATCAACTGGGAGAAGAGAAGAGGACAGACGTTACACTCCTGTCCAAGAATGTACTGAATTATAAAAACTGTTGTGATCGATTCGTACCTCCTGCAGCTTGGCCACCATGATGACGTGAAGGTGCTGCACCAGGCTGTCCAGATACGGGATCAGCAGTGATTTGGGACAGTCCTCTGTGAAGTTGATGAGGGCGGCGGCAGCGTGAGCCTGCACCCGAGGGTTACTCTGATCCTCCATGGTCTGAAGCAGGGCTGAGATCACCTGGAAGGGACGAGGACACAGGATCAGTCTTCAGTCAAAGATGCATGTAAACATCTGTGCATCAGATGGAGGCTGATGAGAGCAATTATTTTTTAGTCACCTTATCATGGAATTTCTTCTGGAAGGTCGGAGCGAAGTCTGTAGCCATTTGTCCAATAGCGTTGCAGGCAGCATAGCGGACCCTTGGGTGCTGAGGAGGAAAAGGAAGCCAAACTCATAATCACAAACTAACAGCTGCTGTGCAAACAAGTCCTGTAACATTAGGAACCAAAGAAGTAAAGCGAGAGAAAAACAAAACATCTAATCTCGCTATAACTTACAGGGTCGGAGCAGAAGAGGAGGACGAAGCTGACGATCTCCTGCAGGATGGCCTCCATCTGCTGGTGGCAGCCCTCACCAATGGCCGACAGCGCCATCAGTCCGGCGTGGCGGTACTTCCAGTCAGCTGGAGACAAAAACAACAGTGGGTTGACCTCACACTCACTGACCAATTTAAAAAAAGAAACGTGAAATAGTATGGAAAACCAGGGTAATAAAATTCTGTTGGAATTACTTCCAGCAGGTTTCAAGGTTGAAGAGATTTAAAGTGAAACACTCTGCAGTGCGTTTACTTACGGTTCTGCAGCATCTGCATGATGTGCTGTTTGATCATCGGCAAAATGATCTTTCCTCCCAAACCACAGGCGATTCTGTCCAGAGCGCTCTCCCCAGCCACAGCGTTACTGGTGGAGGACGAGGAACAAAGACTTGTCACAATACCAGAATTTTTTTTTTTAAACAAGAAAACAAAAAGATACTTGACAATAGGACAATAAATCAAAACCGCGACAAAGAGAGAAGTCCTAGACACACAGAATGATTTTTCTTTCCATCTCTTATCTTTTCGCACACAGTGCTGGTAGAGAAAAAGAACAGTCTGGTTTTACTGCAAGTAAAATTTGAGGCAGGACAATGAAGACCGAACTGAAGTCTTGAATGAGCCCTTTAAAAAACTGTTTTTAATACAGTCAGAACTATAAGAAACAGATTTTTATCATTTTAAACATGTGGTATCAAAAGTATTCATGTCTCGATGCTTTTGACAACCTTAAACAGCCTCAACACTTTTATTCCAGCTCAAAAAAAACACCAGACTTAATTTTCCCCTCTAAAATTAATCAGTCTCGGGCTCAAAAAGCCCACATCCATGAGACAGTTTGGACATTTCTCAGCACTCGGTGTTGAGGACAAAACTGTGGATTCTCGGCCTTACCTGTCAAAGTCATCGTCCTCCAGCTCGTCAGCCATGGCCCACTCATCATCGTCCTCCAGGTCCACCATCATGGCCAACATCTGGGGCACTAAAGACGACATACAGGATCACTAAACGCACTTCTTTGGGTGCCCAAAACTTATTAGAGGAACAGTGAAGAGACGTAAACTGATGACGGAGCAAATTCTCACCGCTCTGAGCCACGATGGCCGTGTGTTTCCTCAGCATGGCTGCTGCAGTCTCAGATAAGGTGACGATGACCTCCAGCGCCAACTGCCTCTGCATGTTGGTCAGGTTGGTGTCGGCACACAGCTGGAGAGAGATGGCAAAATGTCACAAAGAGCATCAAACTTAAACCTAGATAAGTTTCTAATTTATTCCAGATAAAGTATTAGAATATAGATGAATATGAAGAAACTTTCCTGAGATGCAGATGTTGGCAGGACTTTGGATTTCACATGAATAGCAGAAAAGTTTAACTTTGCACTGAGGTGCTCTGCGACTCACCTTCAGACAGAGCTGCAGGGTTGCCTCCAGGTTGGGTCTCAGGTATTTGGGCGCTGTGTCTGCAATTTCCACCAAGGACTTGAGCACAGAGTCGTCTCCCTGGTAGCACGACTCGTTCACCGCCTGATTAGAAACAACAGAGGCGCGGCTCAGTGTTGCCAATACATTCATTCAGCCGTGGCATGCTGCTAATGCTCAATTTACACTGTCGCCACAGCGTGAGAGCTTAACCTCCACCTCTAACATCATGAGTCACCGACAGGAAAATACTGCTGCAACAGAGCAGAGGAAGACAGCAGGATCCAGCACGCTCAATATAATCAACATAATCTAGATTGTAGAGTGGTGGGAAACATGTTGTTAACTTAGATTACATAATTACAGCTGGGAGGAACAGCTACCGGCCCTGTTCTGTTAGTGATACGCTAACAATGCAAACAGTGTCATCTCTATACAGCATGACAAGGAATAATCAGGTGAACTCTCGCAGCTTCTATTTGCAGTTTCCTTCCTTATTTACTTTCCGTATACTCAGTCTAAATAGTCATGACCACAATACAGACAGAAACAAAGAGGCAAATTTACAAAACGGCTCCATAAATCAAAGGATCTCAACAGGATATCATTTTCACCTGAACCTTTTACATTAGCTAATGCATCCAGATCAGCCTACAGGACATGTAACATCTAGCGCTGCATTAATGGGTGTCAAGGGACTCGTGCACAAGCTTTTACTGACCATTACTGGTGCAAAGGATTGTATGCAGTCGTCACACAAACACTGCTCCGTGTGACGAGTTGCTGAAACGTGTAGGAAGAATCAGGCGGCACTGAGAACTAACAGGGGTCTAAATCACGAGTTTCATCATGATACGGTATACTGAAGACGACAGTGACGTCACACTGCGCCGGCATCACAAACTGCCACCATACGGTTCAATTCAGGGGCCCGTGGCTGTAACTAGAACAGTTTGAATCTCGAGGAAGGTGCTCTTGGATAAAAATGGTCACACAGACAAACAAAGGCGCATCTTAATAATCTGGATCAGTGTTTTCACTTTGCATTGATATGAGCTTATTGATCACCGAATTAAAACCACACAAACTGACTGAATAATCTGATCCAGTTCACAGGAGCCAGATGAGGACAGGGTTCTGGTATCTTACCTGCAGGATGCCTGGGAGCAGGTCAGCGAAGTGCTTCAGCAGCGCCGTGTTGCTCTCGTTTGACAGAACGAAGGAGGCTGCAGCCCGAGCCGCCAGGGTACGAATCTGAAAGATTGTTTGAACAAAATGAAATGTACAGTCATACAAAAACAGGAAATTAACCGCCCAAAACCAGCTCTAATTAGATCCCTGTGTGATACCTGTGGGTTGGCCTGGTCCTGCATGCACTGAACCAGCATACGCTTGATAACCTCCATGTAATGCTGCTGCTGGTTGCCAAAGATTCCTGGGAAGTTCCTAAATAAGCAAAGACACACACACATTTGTCAGCCAGCAGAACCTCTGTCTGAAAATACAGTAGTTTGTCTTTGATAATGCAACTATATGGCCCGGTATGACGTGAACAGAACCTCACCAGAATATGTGCAGGGCAGCTTCTCGCAGGCCGACATTGTCAGAGTTCACAGAGTCAAACAGAAACTTGAGCAGCTCAGGCCACTGGTTATTCCCATCATCATCTAAAGGAAACATCACAGGCAAAGAGAATTCATTTTGGTCAATAAATCACCTCCCAACATTACATCATTGACCTACAGTATCGAACACAACAGTGAACGCAACTGTCACAATTATAGACTGAAAAGATGAGATAATATTGGCTAAACATTTCCAGACCAGCTGTAAAAAAAAAAAAAAAAGTAGCAGCATTACCGATTAGGTTGCGGGAGAGCTCGGCTGCGATGTCGCAGACCTTCTTGCGGATGTTTGGCGAGGTCTCCTGCTGGATGCTGGTCAGCAGCTCTGTCTTGATGGCTGTCTGCATCTCCAGGGTCAGGCCCGGGTAGATCTCCTCGAAGGACGATGACAGCAGCCGCCGCAGGAGCACTGCTGCCATCTGTTTGACCTGAGTAGACCAAAAAAAAAAAAAAAGGTTTTAAACTTGATGTCAAACTGCTCACCATCACCAACACGATCATTTCTGGGACTATTTTATAATAGAGCTTTCAGTAAGTGTTACAGGAGAGACCGTATGATTGCAGCTGACAAACTTACACTCTAACATTCAGTGGGATAAACTCGCATGTTTAATAACTGACTAAACATTCAGCATCTCAGAAAGGCAGAGTCACTCTCGCTGGGCCGAGCACCTCTCTGCCTGCTCCCATTTCAAGACTCTAAAAATATCAGCCTTGAGGTAAAAGAACAGGAGAGGAAGCATGAGGGACCAAGCAGCTGCTGGACTCAGAGTAAACATAACTGCCCAAATGCCAAAACTGTGACTCATAACAAGCTTCATGTCAGGCTGTGGGTGAGGACCCACGTGTGATGGCTGCTCTACATTCTCACAATGCCACCAATGTGGCACCTTTTCAAAGATTTTGCAGTAATGCAGACGGGATTCCCCAACACTCGGCAACTTAAATGTTCTTCTCTCCTTGTGTGACAAGGTTTTATACCAAGACCAGGGATGATGTGTTTCTAATTGGCTGGAGGGTGTCTGTTAAACCTTTACATTAGAGACAGCTCAAACAAAGATGCCATTTTACAAAAGGCACACATACAAAAAAAAGTCATGGCACAGATATGTCAGTGTTACGAACCTCCTCTGCAGCAGATGCATCTCTGATGGCCTGCAGCAAGAATGTGATCTTGTTCTGACCCGGGATGGTGTCATAGGTCTCCTGCAAAGAACATGAATGGACAGTGGTGAGGATGAGACGCGCCACGTGGTGCACGCCTGCTGATGCACAGTTTTAGCCCTGTGAGAGAGTCATGTTCAGTTTGTTGCCGTCACAAAGTAATGGCATTTTACACATGCCTGCGATTCCACATATGCCATGGCACATTTTAAACTGAAACAGATGCTTGAGGCTGGTTTATAATTTCATTCATCTTTACGGATTAAGTACCAACATGGGTGTGGCTTTTCAAAAACCTGTTTTATCATCTGGATTATATATTTATTGCATTTATCCTGCGGGCCAAATATTCTGTTCAGTGGTTAAAGAATAAGCAGTAAAGAGCTTTATCATAATGATTAAGCATTTTTTAAAACTCATATCAAAGGAGAAATTTAACAACAGTGACTGATTGTAGTGATGCACACTGTGTGCCATGAATCTGTTTTGATCTCCTTGTTCTTCAGTTGCATCATTTAAGCCACATGAGAAATGCAAACACAAAAAAATGATGCTTTAGTCTGTGGGGATGCAGTGAAATGTTGGGTGTGTGCTCAAGGGAAAACTACAGATGATCATGCACAAGTGGTGCTAACAGTTGAGCCTTTGGGGCTGATGCAGATGTCAGGGAGCAAAAGTTTTGTCATCAATCAGACAATGTTTCACTGATCCCTCAAACATGCTAATAAACATGTGACAAAAATATGTAATGAGAGCAGCAGTTAATTGTCAGTTTAACAATAAACTTTAATGGCAAAAACTCAAGTTAGCTATTTAGCAATTAGAGTTATTTATTATCATATAAGCAAAACCCAGTTTATACTGACAGATGATGAGGAAACATGACCTTAAATGCACTGAAATGGATTTCTTGCATGTTTTAAGTGTGGAAATTAGCATTACAAAGATCCAGGACAGGGAGGAGTATCGCTGTGGCAGCAGCAGGGTGGGGGAGAAACTGGATTACTGACCAGATGCATTTAAATGGAAACTGCATGTTGAAATCGAGCAACCATTGTATTGCATGTAAACACAGGGTTTGTGTGGGTCTCAGCAAGTTAAATCAAGTTTTAAAGACCATCATGAATGCGATCTAAGACATTTCACGCCCATGCTGGTCAGTGATTTCCTGAGTTTCCCCCAAAAAAAACAATTAAAAGCAAAACAGACACTGATGCAACTTTCTAAATAATGTTTATGTAATAAATCAACTTTTAAGGATCATCCAAACAGCCAAAATGCCTGAAGTGACTTTTCAGGGCACATGGACAGCTTGCCAGCAATAAAACATGTCCACTAGCTGTACCAAAACAGAAGAAAACACACAACTTCTGCATTCAACTCAAGAGTTTCACTTCCCAACTCCAAGACTGCAACAATATTGTGCTTCATGGCATGCCGACCCTCTCATCATGCCTTGTATGAGGTCAAGAGCTTGGGACACCTACAGATGTTCAGTAGCTGCAGACTGTAGCTGTAAAATAAGGGTTTAATGTCCTCTACAGATAGATCAGTCCCTATTGTGTGTGTATGACAGAAAGGGAGAGTTGCTATAAAGGATGAATCCCAATGAGCTTAGCATCGCGGCAGACAGTCTGTGCTTTACAAAGAAAAACGCTGACTGCCAGTGAGGGGGGTTGACTCTGATAAGATTCAACCACCTCATCCAAAAGTCGGGTGCTGCTGAAGAGGTAAACCGGGGTAACAAAGCTTTGCAGCGACAAGAGGCTAATCGTGGTGGGAGAGAAAGTGAATAGGCCAGCGAGACTGAGCCCAAACAAATCCTTAGAGAAACTAATCCAGTGAGGGGGGGGTGACCTGAGATGAGCCTTTGTAATGACGTGGCTGTAACTGATACAAATTGATTCATCAGTAACATTAAACCAAACAGGGAAGGCAATCGCACGTTTTCAACAGCTGTGTTTAAGACTTTCACATAAAATGACTGAAGGCCATTGCATAAGCACTGCTAACATGGCTCGCCCTCTGAATGAACTGGCTCTCCAACTTCCATCTCTAACGTCACCCATTGTGGTTTATCGTCGCACCTATAACGTAACATGTACTTAGGTATTTAATTTCTGATTCATGCGTTAGTCTTTCCGCATTCTACTGTGTTGATCGCTTGCTTGCTAGCTAATAAAAGTAGCTGGTTGCTAGCTTTATGCTACCTCCTTTACACTGGCTAGCTAAACGTTTAGCTCCGCAGTCGTATCCAGAAGGGAACAACAGACTCGCGTACGATCTCGCGAGAGTGGTAGTTTAATCTAAATCAAGATATTTCTCTAACCCTATCCAAGTGTTTTTGTTTCCCAAAACAACACGGATGTTATCGCAGAATTGTAACATTATAAAAACAAAATACAATCGTACAAGGCGCAGATGAGGAAAACAACGTCTATAAATCTCGCGAGACTTGCACAAATGTAGCGTTACCTTCTAGACACGACCGATCAGCTACACTGTCAGTTGTTGAATTTAGAATAGAACCCAACAAACGGAACATTTCGCCTTGAGGCAAACCGACTGGGCGTGACACACACAAACACATACACGTACAACCACACTGTGTCACGACTGGGATCATATCAGTAAGATCTACGTTATGTCCACATAACTACGCAACATGGTGGCGGTAGTTAGCATTAGCCGGCTAGCGCTCAGTGTCGGCTTCACATTGCACGTGGGCTACCGAGCCTGACGTGAGAGCTCCCTGCGCGCCAGACTAGGCAGCTAGGCTGCGTTAGCTGTGGCTAACCCGATCGCCCCCGATTTCTACACTCGTCCGACCTGTCACCTCTGAAAACAGCGACGATCGCTCCACTCACCTCTGCTTGTTTCCTGACGCTGTTGTCAGGGCTCATCAGGTTACCCAGCAAGAGGTAGAACTGCTGCTGTTCCGCCATTGCAGTGAGATCCAAAAAGAGCAGCCGGGTGGAGAAGCGGCGAAATGAGCCCGGCAGACCCTGCCTCGGTCACACAATGCTGCTAACGTCCCATTGGCTTGGCTTATCAACTCCACTCGCCGTCCATTGGACCAGAGAGCTGTCGCAAACGTGGGTCATTGGTTCATGCGGGTTCGCGGCGTCTATTGGACGGAGAGGACACCGGAAAGTGAACGCGGTGTCCATATTGGCTAATAGTGAATCGCTAAAGCGCGGGAAATCAGTTCATCAGTGAAAAATAGAAAGTGCATCGCCATTGTTGTCCTACATGAATATTATCAGTGTGGAGGCAAGTAACTAAGTACATTTACTCAAGTAGGCCAATATATTTGACTATAACTTATAAGTATTTGTACTTGAACTACTTCAGGCGTCTACTTTTCAGATTAAGAGGTTAGCTAAAACAGTAAGACTAATATTAAAATACACAGCTTCACCCCAACAACCTCCAAAAGTATGATAATAATATGATTAATAACGTGTCCTTCCCATTTTGACAGAAATATTAATTTTAGGATAGTCTACATTTGCCACTAATACTTTTTGGGTCAAGTACGTTTATGAATAGAATAATTTTTACTTATTTTCTCATATTCTGTAACTTATGCTAATCCTACCTCCTGCCTTGAAATATTTATTTTGCTGTTCATTCGTATTTTCTATAATTTTTATATAATTATAAACATTTATTATATTTAGTTTTGCAGCACAAATGGTAATGCCTTTTCAAAACCCTCTGCACACTGTCACAAATACAGAATTTAAATTAACCCTTGCAAAAATATTGAATTTAGGACTGCCTGTAAATTAACCTTCATATGTTTTCATTGCAGACATAGAGTGTCATGTCCCCTGCACATTAAAGATTAAATATAGCTTGCCTGAATAATGGTAGTTTTAAACTTAAAATGAAAGGGTTAGTAATTCACACTAAATATAGCACATGTTGGATTTACTTCTGATAAAAGAAAAAGTTGTTTTTTTTTGCAAAAATTAAACTGTTAAAGAAAAAGGTGAGGAAAAAATGGGAATAAATTATAATCTATATCTGCTTGTTCCAACATTTTGTCAATGAGTGTATCAAGTAATGCCCAGCAGATGGCAGCAGAGCTTTTCAAATGATTTTTCTTGCAGTGACTTGGGCACCCAGTCTGCCAATGAAATCATTAGTGTGTTTGTAGGTCAGATAGGCCAGAGGTTCCCAAACTCTTCTGTTCCAAGACCCCTCAGAGAGCATCAGCGTGGCCCGGGGGCCTCCTCTTTGCAATCTGAGTATTTTGTCCACCACGAGTCTTAAGGGACAAGAAGCTACAGAGATTATTAAGTCAAAAACTAACAATATTTAGAATTTAATTGGGGAATTGGCTCCAGAAACAGGACAAAACTTAATTAAAATATGTCTTATTTAATTAAAGTACATTAATACAATAAAAATTCAACAGGGCTGGAAAAAAATAAAAAGTTCTAGTTTATTTTAGAAATGTTTTCCAATGCCTCCAAATATAGTAGACTATTCCTCTAACAGTGATGCTCATAGGCTACTATAGATTTGTGGGTACCACTTTACATGATTTATGATTAGGTTATCAATTAGCTTGTCAACACTTAATAAATAATTCATCATTAATAAGCTAAGGAAGGGCAAACTTCCAGTGTTAAAGCAGCAAAGTTAAGAGCAGAAAAGAAATAACATCAATAAAAAAACAAATAATGAGTAAGTCACCAAACTTTGTAAACAGGAGGAAGTATCAAATAGAAACAGTATAAACAAGGATGTTATTATTAAAGGGGAAGAGAAACAAGAGGAAATGTTTAAAATAGGAGCGATATAAACAGGAAGGAAGCTGTAAATAAGAAAATAAAATGTGAACAAGTATAACATCTTTAAAAAGGGAATATAAACAGAGGAAATATAAGACACTAGATTGATACATTAATACTTTGGCGATATTGATAATAGCTGCTTACTTCTCAGACAGATATTAGCCTACTTACAGAGTTTATGACACATTTGGTCCACAGTGTCTCCGGACAGCAGCTCCCCTACTGGTCTGCAGTAAACCTGTACCTCGGTCCCTGTCAGAGAGCCGCAGCAGAGTCCAGAGCTCCGGGTGGCGGACTGCCGTCGTGAATCTGCGCCACCTCTGTCCTTAAAACCAGACAAGTTCAGCCAACACCAGGAGTCCCGTGATGAACCAGAAGTGAAAGGTAAGCTCGAGATTCATTTAACTGTCTGAACTTTCTTTCACGAGGAAGCCTCAAAGGATCGGAGAGACACTTATTATCGCTTTTTGTTCCATTCGGCTCCGGCGTTGAGGGAACTCACACCAAACTCCATTCAAAAATTAAGCTGTTTTTGCTGCCGCGCTTTAAAGAAAAGACATTTTAACGGAAAACATTTAATAAACCCGTAGTTAGTGTATATTCTCTAATTCGGCATCCATAAACCAAGCAACAGTTGCTGCATTAAAACGTATTTCTGAAAAACAAATTGTGATTGATGCAAGCAGTACAAACGGAAGTTGACAGTCTGTTTAAATAATCAGTTTTTTTGTTTGTTTTTCATTCATAAAGTTGCTGTTTTTCTGCTTGCACATTTATCAAAATCTTAAAGAAGGCTGCAATAAAATGTGCCCATGAATCTACCAGTGTTCAACCTGATTGTTTACCGATACAGTTACCAGTTATTAGTAATCAAGGAGAGACTGGCAACCAATATTATTGTGATGTAATGTAACTAATTGCATTTACTTGAGTACAATTTTGAGATACATGTACTATGCTTGAGTACTTTACTTTCACTCCATTCAATTTTGGAGGCATTTAATGTTTTATTTTGTACATTTATGTCTTTATTTACACATATACACACTGATATCTAACTTTTTAGATCCAGATTATTGATACGAAATTTAAATCTAACAGTTTATAATGAACAATTGTGATGTATTATTATAGATAACACTACCCAGCAGTATTTATCAAGTAATTAAAAGGAGTTTCACCTTCACCAGCTACAACATAAACAGATAAATGCATCAATAAATATAATCCAGGAATATAATACTTTTGTTACACTGAAATTGGCCAATCTGTACTTTTACTTTTGGTACTTTAAGTACATACTTTAAGCAATATTTTAAATGCAGGGCTTTTATTGTGACATGAGTATTTTTGCACTATGGTATTGCTACTTAACTGTGCAGGATTTTCTCGAAGAAATAATCATAAAAATAATCTCAGTCATAACTTTTTTCATTATTTTCTGTGATCGGGATGCTTCACCAACCCAAAGCATCCATATTTGACGTTCCAGGACGGAGACTCAACAATCATCCGTCTTTCTAACAGCAGCAGACAAATTCCACGTATTGAACCTTTAAGTAAAAGAACTGTCTGATTAAATCCTGCAACTTTTCAACATTATCTTGCAGGGAGCTCCCAGCAGCATTTCTTATCTAGCTGACAGGAAAGTTTAGCTCCCCAAAGTTTTATAAAGCAAAAATAGATAAAACTTAAATTTGAATTGAATTTTTCAGTCCCTGTCCTCGATTTGTAGTCCCAGTCCGGCAGCAGGGGATTGTGGTGCAGAAAGCAGAGTGGCTCAGCGGCTCCACTGAGACGGCTTCTGTTCCTCTTATAAACTGCAGAGACTTCACTGAGGACTCAATCTGAATGGGATGCAGTTAACTGTATATCACTGTAACAAAGTGCATTATTCAGAGGCTCCGGCGGAAGAGCGACTGATTTAAAAAAGCCGTCGCCTTCGCCTCCGTTTGAGTGGAATCCTGTAGGCTGTGATGGGGACATTTCCAGTGATGTAACTGGGACTCTGGGCGTGCTTGCTGTCACAGGAGTAGATCATAAACCTGTGATGTTTATTGCGGCTTCAGTAATACCTGCTGCCTTCCCTCAGCGTGTCTGAGGCGCAGCAGCCTTCAGTGTTGATGGGCTATTACTGGTGACCCCTACTATATTGTATTCTTGGTGGGGTGATGTGCAACAGTCTTCTGCTTTTTTCATTTCGGCAAGACTTTACTGGTTCTTCATCATGACTTTTACAAACTTTAACTTTGTTGTTTACTGTGGCACCACACTGAAAAATACTGTCAAGTTCTTCTGTTGAATTTGGCCTGATCAACCGAACAGTGCTTAAAACCACGCAGCGTTTTTTTTGCCTCATTAATTTGCAGTTGTCTGCCACGGTAAACCACTGTAAAAATAATTTGTTCTAATCTAAAAAAGTTCACGTCAGGTTGCCTTAAAATTCTAAGTTGACTGAAATTGAAAAGACGAGTTGAGATATTTTTGTAATGATTCAAAACTTGATATTAATAAAGTCACTAAAATTAAGATAATTAGTTGAAATCACACTGATGAGCATTACAGACAAACTTTATCTCCTTCTACAGACAATATGTCAAATATTATATATATATATATATATATATTATATATTTGCAGTGTTATGTGTTTTATTTTATCAAACTATAAAAAAGATCTGCTATAGAGTCCGACCGATATATTGATTGGCTCTATCGGTGTCTGATATGCACAGATATAAAAACAAGATGCTTATTATATTGGTAGGGTTTTAAAAAAAAGTTTAATGTCAAACTGTAAAATATCCTGCAATCATTACATACTTTTGTTACAAGTGTTTGATAACCAACAAAATAAAAATATTGACGTCATAATTTCTTTACTCCTTGATATCGTTATCAGCATTGGCAGCAAAAATTGAGTATTGTTTGGGCTGAACATGATTGAACTCTGTGTAATATGTTCATTCAACTCACACTTAAAGCTAAAAAAAACTCATGTTAATCAATTATGAAGTTTTCTGAAATACCAGAAGATTAGTTTAATTCACTTAATAAATAAAACTTGTGCTTTTGCACAAAGTTAATCAGAAAAGATTAGTTGATTTCATTAATTTCCTGTGATTTTTTTCCAGTGAAGAAAACAAACTGCACATCATTAATCATTAACAAACACTTCTTATAGTCCACGGTGATAAACAAACAAACAAACTGCAGCATTTTAGTGGAGATCGGTTTACCTCTTTCTCACTTCCCTCGCTCGTGTGCGATCATTACTAACAGTTTACACTGGATTATTCCTGACAAGTTCAAGATTTACCATTTGCATGATAATGTGAATACAAGAGCTGAAAATTATGATTCGCTCCAGTGTTTTGCCTTCACGTTTCAAATAGCTTCGTGTCCACATGCAGCCTGCAGCTGAATTCTCCCCGTTCTCGTTCCTTGTCAACGATATGTGTCCTGATAGGCCCCTTTTAAGTTGTCAGCTCGCTCAGACAAAAGCATAATAGGCTGAGCAACAAAACTAGCGGAGCCTGAACTACCTTGTCACACTTTTTGTTCTGCCGTGCCATTTCTCAGTCTCAGTACAGATCTAATTAGACAGACGAAAATAGCTTATTCAAGATGTATTCAAAACCTTTAATTTGAAATTCCTCTCCTCCATCTTTCTCCCTGCTTCACACCCGTGGGACACACAACAAACCTCCAAACATTCAATATTTTACACGTCTGACAAACACTGCTACCTGAGCTCATCGGCTTATTTTTGGATTTTTGAATGTTTTCCCTGCCGTCCTTCAATAATCCATCACGTTGCCTTTATTGTCTGTTATGCTGTTGTTCACACCACAGTGAAATGAATAGAAGCTTATAGCTAAAGAAGAAAAACACCCTCAGAAAGGCAGAGGTGGGAGGTAACTAAGTACAAATACTTACTTTACTAAAGTAGATTTTTCAGGTTATTTTTCACACTGCGTTTTACTTTCACTCTCTTCATTTATACAAAAATATCTGTACTTTCTGCTCCTTACATTTTCAAATCTGGCTCGCCACTTTAATTTTAAAGCATTTGAGGGGAATTATTGATTGTTTTTATTTGCATCTTTGTGTACCGACTTCCAAACATCAAGACCGAATGCATAGAAAAGTTCCTTGTGCATCAATCACTGCATCTCACTCACAAACACAATGAGATGAAAACAGTGTAGAAGATGTAACTAGAAGAAAACGACACAACAAGATGAAAACAACGTGAGAGACATAATAACATGAAAAAGACAAAACAAGACTAAAACAACATAACAAGATGAAAATAACAAAAGTAATGTAACAAGACAAAAACAATGTGACAAGATGAAAATGACATAACAAGACGTAAGAAGAAGGAAATCGTGTAAAAGACGGCAGAGAAAAGACGAGGTTCAGTCAGTAGAAATGTCCTTTTGACTTTTTACTTTTATACTTTGACACATTTCAGAGCCTTTACTTTTTCATTTTTACGTGAGTAAAGAAGTCGAATCAGTTCTTCTACTTCTTTCTTTTTTTTTCCACAAGCGAAGAACTTTTTCTGCTTCTGCAGAAAGGTCAAACTAACCTTTGAAAAGTAGTTTGTGCGCAGTCATAAACAGACAAGGACCAATCACGCAGGAAACATCAGATGTATTTATTGCCAGTAAATGGTCAAAGACATTACTGTAGAGTATATTTATGTTTTATTTTTATTTTCCGCCACTTAAAATCTGCCTCAGAGCTGAATGGAAACAGGGACTGCAGGGACATACAAGGACTTAACTGCTGCTGCTAATATATAACCCCCTAAATGGAAGTGGCATTAAATCATTAAAGTGGATGCCTGAATGTGTTACCCACAGACCTCCACAGTTTCACATGAGGTCAGGCTGAAGTGGAAAAGCAGAGATAGATGAATGAGGAGAGAAGGAGCAAGTTTAGCGCTAAAGGGGCTGATGGACAGGCGGCTGGGTGTTAAGGTTTTCTCCACTCGCACAGCCCAGAATTCATCCGAGACTGTGCGCGAGTGTGTTTAACCTTTATTTATTCAGGGAAAGTTGTTAGGACTTCATGACTTTTTTTCCCGGAAAACTCGGTGGAAAGCCGCAGTCTTCCAGCGTCGGCGACGAGACCGTGATAGCTGCTGAGGAGAGGGGAGCACTCAGTAACCCCTCAGCTAGATCGCACTGTCAGACCGCTCGCGAGTGAGTGGCAGTTTCGGTGAAGTCTTTTGAATTGCTAACCTTTAACCTGGGTCAAGAAATAGCTCAAAGTTGAACTGCTCCCTAAAACCACAATCGCTCATTTTTACATTTCTATTTCTACGCAGTAAATAAATAAGATATGAAATGTAAATAAGACAGGTTTGGGTTTGTCAGACACCAGGCACCTTTCTCTCACTTTGGACAGCGCTAGGCTAGCAGCTAACCCCTTAGCACATCCTGGAGCTACGCTAAGCTAGGTGAATTTGATATCTTATATTTAGCCTCATAACATTTGACATTAGGATATTTCCAGGTATGTCAAATTCTCCAACCGGGATGATTTTTCATGAGCAAATCACCACAAATAGCTGCTTGTCTAACCTTTAAGCTGCACCATCACCCTGCTTCTGCTGGTGTGTGTGTGTGTGTGTGTGTGTGTGTGTGTGTGTGTGTGAGGCTCCTGTAAGCCTGGTTTTATTGCTCCGGTAGAAAGGTAAACCTCAGCGACTGCGGGGGTTTTCAAAAAATCAACACAGCCAGGCTTGTTTAAAAACGGAGCGAGCCGAATGTTTGAAGTATTAAAAGTCAATATTTCTTTGTGACACACAGACCTGTTTCACAGCGGAGCGCTGTGTGTCGGACAAGGCGTCCATTGAGGGCCGTGACGGGGCGGGTGGGTCAGGGTCAGCTGCTGGTTTTGGGGGTTAAGAGTTGTTGGGTAACCGCTGTAGGCCTCTTTCACAGCTGGCCATGGATTAATGGAAATGACTGGAGATTAACTAAAATGTTTTTTAAATTGATATAAACCCTCCACCTCCTCTGATATAAAATTTACTTGCAGCTGCTAGGATCAGTATTTTTAAAAAAGTTTTGAGCATCTTTTAGCTTGCTGTGCTTTTGCAAGAAAGCTGAGCAAAACCTGCCTCGGGTTGAATGAGTTGATTAGCAGACGCGCTGATGTTTTAAAATTACACTCTTCTGAGACTGAAATGATGGCGACAAAAAGCAGGCGATCAAATATATACAATGCAGATGGTACATAAAATGCTCCAAGGTGCTCACAACATCTACTTGATATTAACCTCGGAGCGCTCGGAGGTGAACGCGCCACTAATGATTTGGGCTTTTCAAAAGATGGTGGCACTTAGAGGCAATCACAGGTGGCTGGATGTGCTCTGAACCAGACCTGAAACATGTTTGGAATCGTACAAGGTGATATAGAAGTTGCTATCATATTCACCCCTTAAGTTGACAGGTTGGTTGCCCTCTTTTAGCCCCCCCCCTCTCCCCCCGAAGTCTTCTGTTCTCTCTGCTCTGGCCATCTTTCACTGATCCTAGTTTGGCTTTTGCTCAGCACTCCCCTGCGCCTCACTGTGCCTATAATCTTTCAGCCTCAGCAGTGACAGGAGGGCTGTAAAAACAGAGCCGGAGGAGGTCATCCTGAAGTTTGCACAGGAGCGAGCCATTCATCCTCCTAGGGGGGTTTGGTACTCTGCTGTGGTGAGGCTGAGGCTGAGAGAGATGAATGTCCCGCTCTGTAAAGGTTGGGGATGAGGCCGGGAAGTGTTATTTGTCTCTTATGCTCTGCTGGGCACACGGGAAGCTAAACGATCCTGTCGTTTTTTACGGAATATGATTTATTGACGCCATTAATTTCTGAATAGGAGGTCACCCCTTTCCCTTCTTAGATTGGCATCCACTTCTACAGCCGTGCATGACTAGTGTCTCTGTCAGCAGTACAGAGACCTGCCATATTTCCTGCTTGTTGACACAGAGTGTATCTACACTTAGACAGTAATTTTGAAAACTATGTTTATGTTTGGAAATGCTGTGTTTTCGCATTGTTTGCATGAAGATCTCCATCCCTGAGCAGGCTCGCCTTCTTTTTCCAAAAGCGATTTTCAGATTTATCCCCTCTGGACGAGGGGTGCTCACTGCAGAGCCACATGGGTGGAGCCTGACCTCTACCTCTGTGGACTTAGTGAAGCTCCACCCGCGTCCTACTGTGGCAAAGGCATGACCAGTCCTGCTCTGCCTCTGATTGCGACTAAACACAGCCTCAGAGACCGACGGGGAATGTAGTGCCGAGGTGGTTTAAGGTGGAGTTTAACTGCTAACTGTTTTGCCGTTAGCTGAGTCAGCTAGCTGCAACCATGGCTGTATTAAGGAGAACAGGATACAGTAACGGAGGCGGGTCTCCATTCAATTGAAAGATGCTCATTGATGCATGCTTTGTGTGGCACATGGAGCGACAGCAGTATAGACCTCCAAAGGTCGAGTGGCTAACTTTCTGTGTAGCTCTCCACTAACTTGAAAGGAGATAAAGGGGATGACTAGACTTTCCAAATGTTATTACACCAAATTTATCCACTATTTTACAGCCGTCTTTCACAATAAAATTAAAAGAAAAACTATTTTTGGGCTGCAGTGCATCACGTGATGTTGTATTTGCACAGTTTGGCCACTATATCAAATATGCTTTAAAACCTGGCACTCTTCTAGGGGGAAGCAATTATTGCTTAGCAACATGTAAAGTTATTTATCCATCAGGAAATTACGTAAATCACCTCAGTACTGTATTCCCTATCGATCTTGGAGGCTTTGCCCAGTCCAGCCGACTCAGCCCAAGGGTTCCAGGAACCAAATCTGTAAAAAAAATCCCCACCTTGGTGCTGTATCCCCTGTCATCAAACTGGCCTCTGTTGGTCTTGTGGTTGTGGCTGGACCTAGAGGTGGAGCTGGACCAGGCCAGACTCCACCCACCGGCTCTGCAGTGAAGCCCAGAAACTGTTTTCAGGAGAATTTTTAAGGACAGGAGGTGTAAAAAAAGGAAAAACTTCACTCTTAACTGTAGGAGCACATACTGTATCTGTGATAAAATAATCAAAACTTAAAGTTCAATCACTACTTGAGTTTAGTATGACAGAAGGTTAATTAATGCTTTGCCTTTTGAAGTCTAAAATAGATCTGGGGATTCTCCTCTGTTGATGTTGTTGATGTTGAGCTAATCCTGAATGTTTATAGTGTATTAATAGAAGACAAACATTTAGTTACACCCAGTATTTTTCTAGTGTTTATGTCAGCCATCCCTGTAATCTCCTGTTCTCGCTGCCAGTGCTGCGTTCAGGGATGATTAACAACCCCAGCATGCCACCAGTTGTGTTGGCACGCTAAAGTAAATATCACAAATGTACCACAAACCAAAAGCCATTCAGGAATGAGGCGAAGAATGTGTCTGTGAAATGATGCAGTGGGACATGAATGAACCTCAAGGACCCGAGATTATGAAACATACAACACAGTTCATGTAACAGCTGCTTACAGAATTGTGTTCATGAAATGTGAAATGTGATTTTTCATTGATGGGTCACATTCGATCAAATCTACCAGTAACACTTTTTTTTCTGTTGGCCATGATAGGTGACTCTGGAGGCCAGGCTGGATTTCTTTGTTTAGGCAAACAAAATGTTTGTCAGAGCTAATGGCATTTGCTATTGACTCTGTCTCCTCATTCATTTGCACGTTGATGATACCGCAGCTGTGTTCCACCGACACCGAGGCTCATTTTGTATCCAAATGATGTAAAAGAAATCAGAGCACTTACCCTCTCGTCTGACCTTATGTAAGCTGATTTAGATGCCGATAGTCTGCTGCAGCTCTGCGACTCAGTGCATTTTAATTGTTGTAAGAACACAATTAGCACTAAAGTTTTAGGCTTTGCTTTTTTAAAAAAAACTATACACCTCACACTGCAAATAAGCTTCTGAAAGGGAAATGTTTTGACTTGCAAAACCAGCTTAAAAACTAATTGTGAAATATTTGCATCTGCAATGTCTTCTGCGCAATTTAGAATTACACAAATAGGTTCTGTTTGCTGTAGGGCTGAAACAAAAAATCTAAACTGGTGTCGGGAGGAAATATACTAAAAAATGAATACATCATGTCGGATGACATCCTGGACCCATGAACTTAATTAATTCTGCAGTATTTGCATCTCTGCTGGTGCAACACAGCTGTCATGCATGTGATTAAACCACAAATACTGAAAACAAATGCCTCGTGTTTAGCAAATTATTTGGTTGTAATTTATTCAGAGAGTTGTAAATAATTGCATATTTTGCAATTTTACACGATAACCCTCGTGACATTCATGATCCTGCCCCTGGTATTACTTGGTAAAGGATCAATCCACCAGTAGTTCAGGCTGCTCTAGTGTGATATTTGCACACAGGCGTCAATAAAACTGAATAAAAAATGTCATTTATTGGCTTGAAGAGTAATTACAAAGAGTAAAACTCAAAGGCAAGACCAGATCATTTGGGTCACGTCAGATGAAATGTTTGAAACCTGGTAGCTGAATCAAACTACTTTGTGCCCAAAAAAACTGTCAAGTATGACACAAAATGCCAAAAACTACCTACCAAACCTACCAGGGCTGCACAATTAATTGCACTATTATTGAAATCACAATTTGGCCAAATGCACTATCCAAATCGCAAAACCAGAATCAAGTTGAAACTTTATGAAAAAGGAAAAAGAAGAAAACAGCTGAGGAAAACGCAGAGCAAGGTTAACAGTGTCTCGCTTTTGTTGGAGCGTTGCTGCGTCTTGTTGGATGTTACCGCTGCCACCTGTTGATCGGTGCGATAGCACGACTCCAGGTTGCGAATTCTGCAGAGTCTCTTTAAGTAGCTCTGGTTTGATGAAGCTTTTAGCACCTGCATTCATCAGAAGGTAGCAGTTTGCAATTAACTTGCCGATCAGCTGCTGACAGACTGTTTTAGCACAACTGGTGCATCAGTCTGAAAGAGGCAATATGTGTTTGTATGTATAGATTTATATAAACCTGCTGTCAAGTGATCCATGGTAAATGTGGTGCAGCGACATCACAATATAAGGACAAAACACAACCAAGCACAACCTATTTTTAACCAGAATCTCACAAGGATAACAATACACACACTCACACACACACACTCCCACAGGGCAGACATCCCTCTCTATTCAGAGAGTAAAGTTTGCTCTGCACAAACAGGAATGCTTTGCTCCCCCCCCAACGTCTCCCCCATCACACACACCCCTTCTCCCCTCCCCTCCCCTCCCCAGCGTCCTGCACACACTCTGGTCAGCGTGCCACTGTGTGCCGATGTGTAACAAGTTCTCTCCCTCTTGTTTCTCATACCTCTCTCTCTCTCACCATGTGAAGTGTCGGGATCCGTGCCACTCGTTTGTCTGCCGGACCTGTTTGGTGATGGTGAACAAGTAAGTTTATTTTCCTGCATAATATATATTTCTGTGTGCACGTATTCCATGTGGAGGCTGGCTGTTTCAGTGCAATTACTTATTCTTTTGTGCTGTCCTTTCTGTCTTTGTGTCCAAGTCGCCTACTTTTTGCGGCTGTTTTTCTGCCTGCCTGTCAGTTTCCTCTCATTTAATGGTCTATACCATGACCCTCGACCTCTCCCTCCTCCCTTTGCGTTCCCATCCTCAGCGCGTATCGCTCCGTCTCGCACTCCGGAGACTACGCATAGCGTGGATAGACATGTGTTAACACTGGTGGGGGCTTCAGGTAATGTGTAGTGGGTATTTCCTTTGTTCTGTCTGAGGCATGAGGGCTGAAATTGGCATGGGGATAATGTAGGAGAGAAAAGCAGAGGGGAGACACCCACCCCTGGATCAATAGCCTCAGTCTGGATTGTAAAATCATGTCTGAATTAGTGTTATTTTTCTTGCCTGACCATTCACTAGAGGGCAATTGGCCTTTGTCAAGCAAGAGCCACATGTTGCACTGATTGTAACCTTGGGCAGTGTGTGAAATTCCCTAATGCTGCTCCTCTGTTCTTGGGATACTGATAAATATTTTGACTAGAGGCAGCTACCAGGCAATTTGTGTGCAAAAATCACAATTATTCTCTCCTTTTTCCCTGAAATAATTGCTTATAACCAGAGCCTGACTGATGCTGGATTTTTGGGGCTGATGCCAGTTAGGGCTGTGACTGTAATTTTTCCTTACCGCAGTGACAAAGCAGCACATTGGCTGTTTACCACGGCTGCCTTAATAATCACATTTCATCAGACTTTTATTGGAATTGAACCATGCTGTCATAAGTGTAGCATAGCTCCTTTTGGTGAATAAGTGTGTGTGATGTGCAAGTAAATGAGAGCAGACTGCAGATGCTTGTCATAGCGGAGCGGAAACTTTTAACTTAGCCGTAAGTTGTCAGCGTTGCAGTAAATGTACAGTTCAGGTTACGGTGTGTCAGTTAATAAACAGCTGCAGCTTCTCGACACCAAAGAGGAGTCTGTTATTTCTCAACTGCTGGAAAAGTGACAGAGTTAGCTCAGAAGTTAGCTGAGCAGGAAATGCTAACATTGAGCTAATGCTAATGCTAGCACTATTGGGTCTTTTGCGATCATATTTCTTTCGGAAGCTTTGTTTTCCAGCCTTGAACTGCAGTCTTCTTGGAGACATGGTACAGTACGTCCAAAAGTGAATGTCTACCGTAGTTATTTATCAGTTTTTCTGTGTTGAAAACAGTTGTTGTTGTTGTGCACACGCAATCTATCTCAACATGAGATTTACTTTTCATAATAAAAATTGCGGTGATGAGGGTAATGAGCTCACAGCCCTAATACCAATTTTAGAAATATTGGACGATGTTTTGCGATATAGGTGTGATAGGACAATAGTGTCTCAGTAACAATCAGCTCCACCTACGCTGACTGAGCGCTATCTGCACTGGAGTGTAGTCAAGCAAACAGACATGCAGCTCGTAAAAGTGACAAATATGATAATGATAATATCGGCCTTCTGATATATGACTTGTGTGTGCTGCAAAAAGGCAGGCGCACACCGGTTGATTGCATGACTAATAGGATCAAGGCTGACTTACAAATCTTTAGTTCATTAGTCTTTTTTGATGATATTTTTATGTGAGGTGAGTTATTACTGAAAAAAAACCCATCTGGCATCACAGTCATCTTTGGTCAGTAATAAGCCCCAGATTTTATGAGATCCCTCTCCATGACAGTAGCATCAATTAGCTGCAATGGATTAGTCATTAAAATACTAAGGCTGTTAGTCACCGGAGAGTTTCTTATTCAAAGGCAGGCTTTGTTGGCATCATGATATTAGTTTGACCAGCCAAGTGAAAGCAGAATAGCCACTCAGAGGTACATTTAAGAATTAATGTAAGGACACCAGTGGCTCACAAGTGGAAAACAAACTACTCATCATACTGAGATAATAAAATCCAAAACTATAATTTGTATTCTGCAACTAACCATTAAAATTACTCGCACTTAAACATAATAGCTTGACTTTTTTTTCCCAATTACAACAGTTTCTCAAGGGGTGGATGGTTTTTATACTATCTTTGTTACAGTCTAATTAAGTTCAATAAAATAATACTTCTATGGAGCTTGTTATGGTACGTTTTGTAAAGATTGTCAGATGTTAGTTTTGCAACCCAGCAGCAAATCACACACGACTGGACAATCAGGCCGTGGAAACTCATTCTCGATTCATGGGAACAATCTCGTATTCTGACGGCCAGATGGTTTGTTTCATGGAACCATCTGGGAAGTCGTCCTTGGGCGCTGTTTAGAAAAGGGCGGGGACTTTGGAGGAAACAGTTGAGTGAAGAGCGTAAACAGCTTTTCCATTGAGAAAAGGCTTCAGTGCCGTTCTTTGGTCTTCTTTCAGTGAAGAAATACTCTCCAGAGCATCTACGTTAATCTCTCTCTGTCTGTTATCACACATAAACCATGCATGTACCTGTCAGTAGTTCTTCAGAGGACACTGATTGGTCCAAACTGCTGGGGTTCAGCCATAAGAGCGTTGACTTGAAGGCTGGCAAGACGGATTCTGACGTGACCTTGTGATTGCTCAATCCCGTCTTTTCTGGAGGTCTGAACTGAATCTCTTGGTCTTTTTCACTGGATGGAGTTTGCTCAGTTTTCATCAAGTTGTCGTACTGTATACGGACAGACATCATAGCCTCCTTTTAAAGACGGTCTTTGGCATCATCTCAGTTTATAGAGATTAGAGAGATGTGAAATAAATTGTAGATCCATTTTTGGTGCAGCGGTCCAATCATACGCTGTCCTGCATGAATTTGTCCTGTCGACTTTCACTGGTACTTTTCTGTTGTGCAGAGAAAGTCAGATAGATGCACTTGGGCAAAAAATATACTGTTGAATAGTGTCACTGATGAACCTATTAATACAAACCCTCCCCTCCATGTCAAGAGGATTTATAGTCTCTGCATAGTGCCTTAATTATTGATTATCACTTTTACCAGGGATTAAAAATACAATTTTCAAATTTTTTTAGCTTGGTGCATCACTTAACTTGAAACTTTGTCTTTGCACTTTATGTTAGTCTTGTGATAATCACTACTTAAAGCTATGTTCATCAACAAAATAATAAAAACACACATTTGGCAGTGCTTTGCAGTCTGTACAGCATGACACCTACTATCCTATCCTACTATGTGTTTCCATCAACATATATTCATGTGTGTTTTGAAGTATTGCATTAGAAAGGACGGATAGAAAAAAGCATTAACTCACATGACTAATCAGCTGTTTCCACTCCGTATTGCTCAAATGGCTCCATAATACATCCTGAAGGAACCTTCCTCACATTAAGACATGAAACAAACAGAAATGTCACATTTCCCTCCTGTGTTGTACGTTGTTTTTACCTGTTAGCGAATAGCCTGCCCTACTTTTAATCGCATTATCTTGTTGCACCTTCTTCTTTTGTGTTGGTATAATGGTTTTCTGATTGGAGAATTGGCGCCACCCTGAAGTGGACAGAAACACGCATTTTCTTTTGCTGATTTGCTCAAAATTCTGTTAAAATAACCTATATATTTGGATGAAAACAGCTGTTGTGGCCTCACAAAACTGATATCACTAATGTATGAGCAAACTATTTGCAGACACAGACGTTCACATTCATTTGGAGTCACGGTTCTGACCACCTGATGGATGTAAGTAAATATTTACTCCCCTTTTAGCTCAGTTTTTGGTCTCCACCACCTCCTAAGGGAGCTGTATTTGTCTGCTGTTGGGCTGACCAGTAATTTTCAGCCATGCAGTGGCAGAGAGATTTGCTCCAGAGGGAGCATCTTAAGAGAAAGCAGAGGGTGTGCATTTAGTTACACGCCCAAGTTGTGGTGTTCTGCACAAAGCGAAAGAAATGGAGTCCATGATAAGAGAACAGAGGGAGACAGAGATGAGAGCGGGGAGATAGGAGGGGAAGAGAGGGATCAGTGCAGCTGTGTGCCTCTTTAGGATTCCTGCTCTCTACCTCCTCTAGCCGGGGCCAAACCGGCATCATTAGGTTTGGCAAATTACCCGAACGGCCATTGTGGCGCAGCCATGGCACGTTAGTGTGTCTTTTTAACTGTGGCTAAACTCAGTCTATTCACTTGTAAAAGAGAGCGGCCATTGGCAGATAGTTGGCAGGTTGCACAGAGAGGCCATTCACCCCGGTAGGAAGGAGCTGAGAACACTGCCTCGGAAATGGTCCTCGCTGAATATTTTGATGGAGAGACTCTGGATGCCCCCTCAGTGTCCATTTGCTCCAACTAACAAATTTCCATGAACTGACTTTATTGGTGATTAATATTACTACTGTTTACAGGTGAGGGCTCAGGTGCCGTGGAGCAGCTGCTGCTTTAATGACGTTTTTTTTTTTTTTGGTTGGAGGGGGGGTTGCTTTTGGTAGCAGCTGTTGTTTTGTGAGCTCCTTTTGATTCGAGGAGGAATTTGGAGTTTGGAATCCCAGGTTTTTTGGGTGTAGGGAGGTGGGAGGTGGGTGTGTGGGGGGGATTCACTGTTCCTTTTAATGATATTTGGATGAAGTCCAAGTACAAGAGAGCTTAGACAAGAGGCTGATATACAAGGGTCAGACGCTGGACCCCCTCCTTTTATTTTTGATGCCACGGAGGGACAAATTACGGAGCTTCTTGAATGAGGGAATAATTACTGGTAATTAATTTCCCTGTCATATATCACCTGAGTAAAGAGGATTTGTCTGGATTTTAATGAAGCTCACTTACCGTGTGTCTCAGCATGCTCATTTTGTGGCCTGTGTGATCCTGCTGGACATGTTATCAAAAGCGCTGTAAAAATTCTCAAACAATGCATGCTGGGGAGTCTGCTAAATGCTGCTCATGTTTCTTTAGGAACTTAATTTAATAAGTCGATTGAACTCTGTACAAGACATTCACTCAAGAGAAATGTTTGTAAGTTCTAAAATGAAGTGTAAATGATTTAATAATTATATTTATTAACTGGAGTAAATAAACCTTGCATATTTAGTTGATTCCTCCTCCAAAATGCCATAAAGCACATTAATTCAACTTGTCATTTTAAGTCAAAAGAATTAACTTGAATAAATAAAACTTGTATATTTAGGCAAAATGCAGCCCACTGAAAGGTTTCATATGACCCCACAAGGTCATCATGGAAATACCAAAAATTAAAAATCTTGCAAAGACGGTCAGCAGCATTTTGCTCATCATTAAACCGTTATCAGACCTTTATTTTGAAAGGGGTCAGTGCTGCGTTCACTCAGTCCTGTTCATTCATGTTGTTTATGTTGTTCTTCTTCTACCGTTGCTGCTACTATCGTCACAACCTGTGTGCAGCGTGCATGGCACACTGTAAAAAATTCAGTTTCCAACGAAAGGGTGACCAGCTGTAGTGTAGTGTAGTGTCCTACATAGAACACTTCTGACCACTCCATTACGAGAGATTTGGCCGTTATTAGGACTTTATATCATTTGTGTCTGGCTCACAGCAGCCTGATCAATTTCTCATGTGGTCCCTCGTGAAAAGTAATCACCCACCCGTGATTTAGGCTGTGGCAATGAGAAAAGATTAATTGATTCCAGCTCAACATCTCAAGTCAAAAGACTTTGAGTTAGAAGAACTTGTGAAAATAAAAGCGTGAAAATTGTACTTTAATCAACTTGAATAAATAAAACTTAATTAATTTAATGAGAAAACTCCTGTGTGATTGTTCTCAGTGAATGTTTCTGTGCGTGTTTTGCAGTCAGATCGTGGCGTATGAGGCTTGTTTTGTAAGAAATGACAGAAGAGCTTTGACTCATCCTGACAGAAAAAGAAGCAGCGCCTCCACAGTGTCGGTATGGCCGCCCCGTCGGCGTGTTCAAGCCCAGTGAGCTCGGCGGTCGCACGGCCACAAAAGCGGCGCATCCATGCCTTACCCTCTACTCCATCGAATCAACTCATTCAAATATAAGCAGTGGGTTGAAGGTATCCAAGTGACACACACCATGGGAGGGCCATCCCTTTGGCTTGTGAAAGGGCTGAAATGTTCTACTGCTTCAGTTTGTCTGGAGACAAAGCCAAGGGTGCTTGAATAGAAAGTTCTTGAAATAAAGAAGGGAGGCTCACAAAAACATACTCAAGTTCCGTGTTGCTTTAATTTTGTAAGCACGCTTTAAAAGTCTGAAGATGCCTTGTTTTTTCGGGTTGTTGCGGTTGGAGTGGTGGTTGTTAAGACGAGGGGGGTGTGAGGATTTATTCATGGCATTGATGCATTAGCTTGAACTGCCCTTGGATAAAGTAATACTTCAAATGAAGTGGTTTGAATTGTGAGTCTTTAGAATAAAAATGGAATATCAGATGAGTAACTGTCACAAGCTTGCAGACAAAAGGGGGAAAAAAACACTCACACAAGCGAGAGATTTTCATTTTTTTTCCTCCCGACACTGAAGTCCAATAACTGGCTGTCTTCTGAAAAGAAAAATTGAGAGTTTGACAAAAACCTCTGCAGTGTGTAAAGTTTGTAGAACTGTGATGAAGTGCTGCTGGAACAGTGCTACTCTGTCCAAACACTTGTTAATGTGTCACAGCGTTTTCTCCACCACTGAAGCGCAGACTCTGGAGGCTGCAGCCGCTCTGGTTAACGTTAGTAGGTTCGGGGTTTCCAAAGCTATTAGACCGTCTGAGAAGCAGCTCTGATGAAGCGTGATGGCAGCTTAAAGGCGCGCTGGGGAGTTTTCTTGTAAACAGACAAAAGTTATATTTACATTCGGTGTCACCAAAATGCGCTGTGTGTTGTTAGCATCTGTCAGTGCATTCAGGTGCCCATACTACCATGTGTCACATTTCTCAGTATGCAAGGTAGCATGCTTTTCTCGCTGTTCTGTACTTAAAATTTCTCTCCATTGGCTGTGACAGAAGGATGGACAAGAGATGCAATGTTATGATGCTTGCAACATTACATGATGGGACTGCGGTACGTACCAGGGCTGTCCCTGCCTTGCCGTTTGGTCCGGGTGATTGTTGCAGCATGCATCTTTTTCCGGTGCACTGCTGCTATCTGCGCTGCAGCCACGATTAGCAGGTTAGCTTAATTAGCGGTCCTATGGGATACAGCCACTCAGACCAGTGGAGCCTGAAAGCAGGCGCCGTCTTAAGTGGAGCTCATGTGTCCTCGCTTGGTTTATGACCAGCTTCAACGTCCAGGAGAGCACCTATAGGTTTATTTTCCAGCTGTAAAAATGTGTGTGTTTACGTAAGAAAATTAATATTTGCTGAAAAATTTGAGTATAGGCATCACAAGTCCAGTATTGTATCGTCAGGAGTTGGGTCACTGTCTTGAGAGAAATGATAAAGTCAGCGCAGTAAACTTGGCTGAGAGAGTGGCACATTATGAATGTGTATCAGGGGAAGGGTTTTCACCATCCAGGGCTTTTATATTTTTAACTGAAACAATCGCAGCAATTTAAGTGCTAGTAATAAATGTCAAAATAAAATAAGAGGACGCGTAAACTATCTATATATGGACAAGGAGAAGTTAGCAGTGAGCTGTTTTTGTTGCACGGTTAGTTTAAATCTCAAGATGTGATGGATAACAGAGCCTCCTCCAGACTGGGGACACACTTTATGACTTAAAGGCCAATTACAATCATTGCTTTGGTCAGCACAACTCTGTTTCAGTAGCAGGGTGAGTTTGTTCTGGAAGGAATTCAGGGGATCTGTAGGGGCAGATGCATATTCCAGTACGAGTGTAGTGAAGTGTGGTCTTAATTCAGCCTGTGCAAACATTTCCAACGTACTTCTGCTGTTATTATAGTGTTGTGACTTCTTGCAAGACAGCGTCTGTTTAGATATACACAGACTCAGTCCAGGGTAATTCTCCGCAGTGTTTATTAGCAATGTACTACAGCATATTTGGCCAGTTAGGTAAAAAAAAAAAAAAAGGAGCCTGGGGTGGTGAGTAATATTCCTAGATTAAAGTAATAAAACTTGGACATTCTTTGAGATTAAAGAGGTAAATTTATGTGGAAAAAAACTGACAAATTTATGAGAAAAAAAATGGATATTCTCTGAGATTATAAAGTCACAAATAAAAAAAAAAATCCCTTTGGTGGTCGAGAGTATTTATAAGTCCTATCCAGTGGTAGTTTTAGAGCAAATTTACTAGGGGGGCAGAGGGGCATATTCAACCTAGATAGTAATGTACACCCCCCAAAACACACCCCTGCTCTTATTAGTGATAATTAGTGCAATGATAGATAAAAAAAAAACAGTTTTCACATGTGTGCATTAATAAGAGAATAAAGCAGACTTCCTGTAGTAACATTTATACACTGTCATTTGTAAAATGATTCAATTACTTTTGAGAAAAGTAACTATTAACTGTAACTATTTACTAAATTTCAGTAACTTGCAAAGCTGCTACTATGTATAACTCAGTTTTTTTCTTGTAAATTTACAATTTACAATAGTTGTATGATGTCTTGCAAGACAGCATCTTACTAGTTATACAATAACATCCTCTCTTGAATCTTTGAGGGTCATGAAAGCTTTAATTCTCTACGCCACTGTTTATTGGCAATGTATGATCTCTGGTTAAAAAATAAATAAATAAATCTGGACCCATGGGAGAGGTTAATATTCTGAAATTAAAGTGGGACATTCTTTAAAATAAAGTGGTAAATATATGAGAAAAAACTTGAATCTTCTCTGAGATTATAAAGTCATTATTTTACGAGAAAAAAACATGGCGGTCGGGAGTATTACAACTCCTACATCAGTGATAATGACTGCAACGATAAATAGACAATTTCAGTTATCGCTGAAATAATATGGCTACACGTTTTTACACTACAGCAAGAAGCAAGTGACAACAAGCACAATTTTTCTCTTAAATTTATGACTTTAATCGCAGAGTTTATTCTTGCAAATTTATGACTTTAGAATCTTAGAGCACACCTGAGTTTTGTTCTCGCAAATTTACGACTTTAATCTCAGAATATTACCCCCCTCCCCCGGTTCCTTTTTTTTTTTTGTTGTTGTTAAATTTATGGCTCTAATACAGCATTGTAGCAATGCATTTCTGCAGTAAGACTCTTATTATAACAACATTTGACAAAGAAATAATCTTTCTACCTTTGTGATATGCCTAAAGTTGCTATTTTCAAAATAAAGGTGTGTTTGTATGTTAAAGGTGTGTTTCCCTAGACAAGTAAACCTGTGTGCTCTACGTTGAGTTTGTTTTGTAGGAAAATATTCTCCACATGTTCAGGGTGGAGCACACGGGTCAGTTTATCTCTGACTGTGCTGCAAACTTTCAGCAGCATCTTAGTTTTCTGCAGAGTCTGTGTTTCCTCAGAGTGAAGCGAAGGCCTCCGCGTGTTTGAGCGAGCAATGACAAGCAGAAACACAGATTATTCTGCAGAGCAAACACAGAGCTGCAGGAGAAACTCAAAGATACACCTGTCGTATTCTGGTTTATTGCTACAGCGAAGCCACGTCTTAAACTTTATGCGCAGCGGCTCACCGGTAAACTCGAGGGTTAAAATCTTGGCAGCGTTCCTCTGTATGTGGGGGTCACATGTTCTCTCCATGTTCCTGTGGTTTTCCTCCCACAGTCCAAACACATACAGGTCACATGAATCGGAGACTCTGTATTTCTAATCTCTTCACAGGTTGTGAAGGCTTTATGGTGTTTTTCCAACACAGGGAGCTACACGAGTGAATGGATGTTCTGACACGCTCAGGGCTCCGGGAAAACAGCCCTGAATGTTTGCCCACTTTTACTTCCTGCTTTTCAATTAACGCTGGTTTTCTCCAAAAATCTTGTCATAAATATGCGTCAAACTAAACAAGAGGATGCACCCAAAAATGCAGACAGGTCAAAGTAGGGCAAACAAAGAATACAAAATCCAAGAAGGAAATACAAAATCCAATTGCCAATGAAATTGTGATTCAGGCAGAAATCATGCTCACGGACGAGGTAATGTATTAAAGTTTTACCAACTTCCTTCTTCACTCTTCAGGCCGAGTTAGAGCAACTAGAGACTCACAGGAGGGCTTTAATGATTGGTCAAAACAAAAAGAAACGTAGCCAACGTTAGCATTAACAGCTGCCAGTCTAGAAGAATCAAAGCGATTTCAACATCAGACAAAGCTGAATGTAAGTTCTTGGCTTCGGGGAAGCGTGACTTCTTCATACTCTCGTGTTGGACTGAGAGCTGGTGGGACGCTACAGTGACTCACTATCGCCTCCTGAGGCACAAAATGGTATTACGAGGCAGGACGGCGCGGGGCTAGCTGCTCTGCAACTCAACAAAGCATCAAAACAGTTGTTGCTTCACATTCGGTCCATTTTTTTTATGTTTTAAACTAAAATTCTTACATGTAGCTCTTTTAACAGAAGCGGCAGATGTAAAAACACTCATGTGAATCATTTTTCCATGGTTGTCGAAGGGCACTGACAAACATGAGGTCATCGCCTTAAGCCGAGGCTGATCACAGAGTGGGAGTCTGCGTCCGTACATTTCCTGTTGCCCCTGAAGAATCTGACTGACGTCTGCTGCTGCTCCGCCTCGTCGTTCTGAATAGACAAATCCCAGAACTCTCGCCCTCTCTCCGGCCCAAACCTTCGCGCGGTGAGGGGAGCGCTGCCGCATAACAAAGGCGAGGCCAGCGGTGGAGGCTCTCTGTTCCTGTCGCTTCATTAAGCAGCAATGTTAGACCCAGCAGGTTGAAAAACCTCTGCCCGCACACACACACACACATTCAGTCGTCCTGGTGAGCAGCAGACAGACACACATTCACCGCCTCACTCTCCAGAACACGGAGCAGCTGCAACGAAGCTGGTTTAAGAGTTAACAGAGTGTGGGATGGAAATGGGAGAAATCTGCTGAAGTAGAACTTAGAAGAACTTCAGTGTTTCTTTTGAGTAAATGCTCGAAAGATTATGCCACTTTAAACAACTCTGTGCACTAGTCCTGTTTATTGTGTTCTGTAAGAGCTTTTCTCTGCAGACTTTAACTGACAGTTCAACTGCTTTCCTGGTTTAGACGCTGACCGACGACTCTCAGAGCTCACAGTTTATCCAAATGTACTATTCAGCTGCCAGTAGTGCTTAAAACTGTGCAAAGACAGGACTCACTGTGGACAATTAACCAGTCCCTCTAGACGTTGCAGTGTTTGCAACAATTAACACAAATTCAACAAATCCCTGTGAAGTCTGCACAACCTTGCAATTTTGTCCAAACTTCCCCACTTTTCCACAAATTTTACCAGTCATTGTAGCTTCCCGCGGGTTCTACCAATCATACTAGTCCCGTGTGCAAACGTCACCTACTTTTTTCTGTATTTATGTTTTTTAAAATTTTGTCACGTCTACTGAAAAAGATTTGTCATTGTTACTGAGGTTTGCAGATGCTTTGTGCACTTTTTAAAAATAATTTAGTGCTTGCAGTTTTGGCTGAGTTTGAGCCCCAAAAGGTAGAGGAACACGGTCACATGTCCGATTGTGTGCCCGTCATGTTTGCACACATGTTTTGCACGATGTCACAGCCACAACTTTGCGTACTGACCAGTACCAAATACCGGCCCAGTGATTGCTATCATTGTCATATTGCCTGGCTCAGGTAAAAAAAAAAAAAGGTATTTCAGGGCTGATAAATTATATGATATCAGATCTGTGCATACATTTAGGCTGCTTTGAGGACATCTACAATTCTGTTATCCGTACTGGAGCAAACCTAGATGATCATCTTTGAGCAAATCTGATGAACTTAAATGGATTTTGATGTTGACACAAAGACCCTTCATGTGGCTCCCAGCTCAGAGTTCACACCCCCCTGTTTGGCTCCGGGCCCGGGCTCGTCTCTGAATGGGTCTCCTCAGTCATAAAGATCTCCGTTGATGGCGCCCTCGGTTTGAGAGTCGGCATTAGAGAGATTGGCGGCTCTGGCCTTTTGAGGTGAATTAGCCATGACCGAGTCCCGCTGACACTGAGGGGCTGGACACCCGGAGCAGCCAGACAGAGCCGGCAGAAGCAGCGCTGATGCTGAGGAGACTGGCAGAACTAATTTAGATGGATGGACAGGCGAACAGCGAGCCGGGAAGGGTGTGCATGTGTGAAGTACTGTTTAATGTATATGGATTTTCAAAGTCGAGTGGAGATGTCTCGGCTTGAAAAAGAATATATTGAAGCAATACAGCAGCACAGAAGTGCTTCAGAAGTGTCCTTTTACCTTCATATACTCATATACAGCATTTGATATATTTCCCTTGAACTCTCTGTGGGAAATTTCCATCATTGGCGTTTGATCTTTGCTGGCCACGTGCTTAAATTGACAGAATCTCCTCCGCTCCAACAGGTGTTTCCTGAGGACCTGATAGAAGACTGGATGTGGTTGTAACTATGGTTACGTCAGGGTGGGGGGCGTGGGCCCTCTCCCCGTGTGGCCTTGTGCTGGTCATCTGTTCGTCTGTCTGTCTGTCCCAGCAGCCTCACATCAAACCAGCAGACTGTAGTAGAAAGGAACATCCTGTCGTGTCCTACCAAGGTAAGAGCGCTAGCACCATCCATCCATCCACAGATGACTTGAGACTCGACTTGGGCTTTAACGCCAAGAACCCGTGACTTCGTTTTGACTTGAAAATACTGGATACTGTACCTCAACTGGATACCGTCCCGAAACTCAAAAGTTTAGGACTTGGAACCTGACTTGGGACTTGAGCGCAAAAACGTGAGACTTGCAAAACAATGACTTGGTCCCACCTCTGACTTCTGGTCACTGTGCCCGGCACACAAGTCAAACTGAAGGTGGGATGTAAAAATACAAAGAGATTGTTTTTTTTGTAATTTTTTGGCATATATTGTTAAATTGGTGCACAATATGAATATATATTGAATAATTTCAATGTTTTGGGACACAATTGCATGATTGACAGACGTAAGGTGTCTTACAACCTCAGGTATGTCACATCCAACATTTTATCTCTATTTTATCTCCTCCTTTTTGGACAAATTTGGATTTTCTGGCTCTATAAACTAACAAATATGGCCGTAAACTGAAATTAAAGCTCCAAAAACAGCCCAGCAGAATGGAAAAATTTAAAACATAACCCAATTTCTGAACCCAAATCTCTATCCTTGGTCTGTGACGTTTTGAAGCCTCGGACTGAGGAACCGTTCAGGCCTCAGGTTGAAAGGCTCATGGGAAATTGTGGAGCTGTCAGCCTGTGCGATCAGGTGATTCACTGGAGAGAAATGTGACAGTAAATCAGTAAAAACATTGAGGCTGGAGCTGCGAGCCAGGTACCATTTGGTGGAGAAAGTTTCCCACGGAAGCAGTGGATCTTTAATAATCTTTCCTCCCTTTCCTTCCTTCTTATTTTGGCTCTTCTCTTCCTCTTCTCGTCCTCCCGTTCCTCCTCTGTCCAGCGTTGAGGCCGTGGGTGTCAGAGTTCTCCCATCCAGGAGTGAAGGATTTCTCCCAGCTGGCCGTGGACCTGAGCAGGAACCAGCTCATTGTGGGAGCAAGGTGACAAACAGCTATGTCCAGTCAACATACAGTGCGGTAAAAGGAAATTATAAGGAGAAAATTGACAATTTTATAAAAAGGAAATAAAGTAAGAAGCAAGATTCAGTATCAAACTAGTTTATTAGACCATCTGCAGTGTGTGTATTTGTGTTGCTTTACCTCTGACGTGAAAAAACTCTTTTTCAGAAACTTCCTCTTCAGACTGAGTTTGAACAACGCCTCGCTCATACAGGTAAGAGAGGAGCTGCTGTCAGAGAGGTTTCAGCTTTTAGTTCACCTCATTATTCTCTCATACTGAGTGAATAAATGACATTTATCAAATACAAAACTTTGCTTTTATGTTTGTTTTTGTCTTCCATGTAATAAGTGTTCTTTGGAGCTAGCAGTTAGTTAGCTTAGCTTAGCATCCGTGGCGCTTTGTGGGTTTTTTGGGAGGGTTTTTGCTGGACTTTGTCAGAAGCAGCGACGTCTTAGGTGCAAGAGGTTTAAAAACACCAGGATTACCCTTTAATTCCTGTTATTGCTTCTTTTGTTCCCCAGGCGACAGACTGGGCGCCTGATGAAGACACAAAGCGCTCGTGTCAGAGCAAAGGGAAGTCCGAGGTAGCGTGCTCTGCGTCATTTAATACAGAATTATTGTTTTCATGAATGTCGGAGGATTCTCATGAGTCGTGGTGCGTTCGTCTGCAGGAGGAGTGTCAAAACTACGTCCGGGTCTTGTTGATAAGCGGGAGGACGCTGTTCACGTGCGGGACCAACGCTTTCACCCCCGTCTGCATAACCAGGCAGGTTGGTACAACAGATCGCCATGAGATCAGCTCACAGCTCACTACTGGTATTATCACTGAAAAGCTGAGGAAGATTCTTGATTTCAAAATAAAAGCAGTGTCAGAAAATACACATCCTCACATTTGAAAAGACAGAACCAGCAAGTTGTGTAACTGTAGTGCTCAATAAATAATTTAATTAATGATGATGATTAATTTTCAGCTGATCAAATAATTGATTAATTGAAATAATGTTTCAGCCTTAAAAAAGAGGCTCCGCTTTGCAACGTCGCTAATAAATAATTGATTTTGTTGACTTTATGATCCTGTTAATACAAATACAACGTATTTTTTGAAGAAACATAATCAAAGTTTTATACTTTTCAATGTCAGTGTTGTACATATGTAGAATAGGTCAAGTTTGCATCATTCTATCCTGACAAATTAATTGCAACTTTTAAATTAATTTAATTATCTCTTAAAAATTTAATTTGCGAGCTAAATACTAAAACAGAAACAGCAGATTGTCTTTCTCCATCTAATTACTTGTTAATTCTGTTGTGTTTACGTTGTCTGTCAGGTCGGTAACATCAGTCAGGTGTTGGACACAGTGAATGGCGTCGCCCGATGTCCCTACGACCCGCGCCACAACTCCACCGCCATGATAACGGAGAAGGGCGAGCTGTACGCCGCTACGGTGATCGACTTCTCGGGACGTGACCCCGTCATCTACAGGAGCCTGGGGAACATGCCGCCACTGCGCACCGCCCAGTACAACTCCAAATGGCTCAACGGTAAACGAAACGCCACGGCCTCGAAATGACACCTGTCCATTTGTGAGTTTAACGTCCGCCGCGTCTTTTCTTTCAGAGCCGCATTTCGTCTCCGTGTATGAGATCGGCCGGTTCGCCTACTTCTTCCTGAGAGAGACCGCTGTCGAGAACGACTGCGGGAAGATGGTGTTCTCTCGAGTGGCGCGGGTCTGCAAGAACGACATGGGGGGACGCTTCCTTCTGGAGGACACGTGGACCACCTTCATGAAGGCCCGCCTCAACTGCTCGCGCTCGGGAGAAATCCCCTTTTACTACAACGAGCTGCAGAGCACCTTTTACCTCCCGGAGCAGGACCTGATCTACGGCATCTTCACCACTAACGTGTGAGTCACTCGGACCACGTCAGACCAAAAATATTTTTTAAATACCTTTCTCCCTTTGGCCCCAGTCACACGTATGCAAATGAAGGGGAGTGGCCACTGCACGTCTTTACACTTCTCTGCTATTGGTTGAGGCTGTGACTCCGCCCTCTCAAAGTTCACCAAAATTGAAAATGCTTTACTTTAATTTCTTGTCTTGTTTAAATGATTGTTCTCTTTGGTTTGGTTTGCTGTTTTCAGGACAGTAACCTTTTCTTTTCTGAAGCAAAGTTAAAGGTTGAAATTAGAATTAGAATAGAACAGCCTAATAATTAAATGAAATAAATTTAATATATTTAAACATTGAAATAATAAGTTAGGTCTTCTCTGTTCCTCTCTGCCCAAAATAATTTATGTCATATCTGTATTCACTGGGCCGAGGATTTCCAACACAGTCTTACAGAACGGCTTCAAACTTCCCAAATAGCTATGGGAAGAATTACAGACTACATCCAACCATAAATGCCACAATTTAAGGGTTTCGTCTGGATTTTCAACAGCTACAATAAATGAAGACAGTTGCTGGAAATTCCTGAAGGTCTGCTCGTAAAATACTAAACAAACAAAACTGATTTCTTCAGTTTTGTTTTATTCATTTTGCCTGTTGATAACTGTCATCATAAGCCTTCTCTTTCCGTTTTCTTCCCGACTGAATTGCCGAGGTCTGACTCTGATTGCATCCTTCAGGAACAGCATATCAGCCTCTGCCGTCTGTGCCTTCAATCTGAGCTCCATCACCCAGGCCTTCAACGGACCCTTTCGTTACCAGGAGAACCCCCGCACCGCCTGGCTGTCGACCCCGAACCCCATACCCAATTTTCAGGTAACTTCGCACATTCAAAAAGATTCCAGATAACCATTTTCTCTCTGACAACACGGTTTCGATGTGAGAATGTTAAACAGACAGGTCTGTCCCAGCCTTCACTCCGATGCTTGTAAAAAAAGTCCTCAAAAGACTGACGTCCATTTCATCTCGCTGTGCAGAGTACAGAGATGGTTTATTACAGTATAGCAGACAGAAAATTCTACCTCAGTTCCATCAAATATACCTCCAGCAGAACAGAAAGTGCTGGGTAACTTTGCCAATGCATATAAAAGCTGCTGCCCAAATTGGACTGCAGGGACATCGTAGTGACATTTGAGATGTCTCAGGAGAGACGGGGACAGCTATGTAACCTGGTCGCTACATTTTTCCAGTGTCCCGGCCTCAAACCTCGCGTGCTGTTATTGGGCTGCACACCAGGAACGTCCCAAACAAAAAAATAAGAAAACATAGTGGTAATTAAGAGGGATTATTTTTGTATGAGTCAGTGCATTGTTTTTTTTAAATCCTGAATGGATTGTCTTTAAAAAGAAAACAAAAAACAGCAAGAAAAGAACTCTGAAGACATACATAATCAGTAATATTAGAAACCTGCAGACGCAGAAACCACCAGTTTACGTCCCCTAACTCCTGACACTAATCATGGCTGCTGCAGTGCGGCACGCTGGAGGAGGGAGGCCCCGGGGGGAACCTGACAGAGCGCAGCCTCCAGGACGCCCAGCGACTCTTCCTCATGAACGACGTGGTCCAGCCGGTCACCGTCAACCCGCTGCTCACACAGGACAACCTGCGCTTCTCCAAGATGGTGGTGGACATCGTGCAGGGCCGAGACACCCTCTACCACGTCATGTACATCGGCACCGGTGAGCAAAGCGGATCAGCTGGCTTATTTATGTCTCATTTATTGGCGTCAAAGCTTTCTCATCTCCTCCTTTTTCATCTTGTCCAATCAGAATACGGCACCATCCTGAAGGCTCTCTCCACGACCAATAAAAGCCTTCAGGGCTGCTACTTGGAGGAGCTCAGGATCCTCCCCGAGGGGCAAATCGGACCAATCAAGAGCCTGCAAATCCTCCACAGTGACAGATCTCTGTTCGTGGGCCTCGATGACCGACTGGTGAAGATCCCGTTGGAGCGCTGCTCCGCCTATCCGACTGAACGGTACGATCCAACAAAAATAAGTGGAACTTTAAGATAGTTGCAGACTTCACTTTTGTTTTTGCTGTATAATGGATTTTATTAGAAGGACACAAGGATTAACAAGCATATAGCAAATATAACAACATAAACAGGATTCAACATAAATATGTATAGAAACAGCAAATGAAAATCAAGCACCTGCAGGCGATCATTTAGTAAAAGTTGCAGTGAGTCTGTTCAGTTTGTGGGTTTGCTGCTGACGGTGAGTGAGTGTGCAAATTTACTAACTCAACTTGAAAATACTTAAAAAAGATTTATGAACTTAGTGCCATTAAAGAGACAAACACGTGTGGGCGGCCAAGTCTGAGAGGCCCGCAATAAACGCTGACAAAGATGATTATGTTAAGAGCCTGGTTTTTTTCCCCCTGTAAACAAACTGCTTTTGCAACTGTCAGTCCATATTTTGGCAGAGCAGACATTACATAATGAGTTTGTTGACAATTAATGGACTACTAGGATATGTTGACAACCTTACAAAATACTGTACAGCAGTTTCTTAGCATTAGTCCCTGAGAAAACTATTAACTTAAAGGGATAGTTCAGGGCTTTTGAAGTGGGGTTATGGCTTTGACTTGGCAGTCTGCATGCAAAGCCATTTATCACTCTCTCCACTGCCACCAAACTCCAGTGGGAAAATCAGTAATTTTATCTCCCAGAACACAGGAGTTGCTGGTCTTCCGCTTCCTCGATTGGTTAGTTTGTTTGTGTGATTGTGCAACTTCAGTGAACCTGAACTAACTTTTTAAGATACCAAAGACACACAAACTAACCAATCAAGGCAGCGGTAGACCAGTACCTCCTGTGTTTTTATGAGGTTAAATGACTGATTTTGCTAATGGAGTCTGGTTGGTTAAAGAAGGAGTGACTTTTGGCTTGAATAGCAACAGTTTCCCATCAGATAAAGTTGTCTGACTGTAAGGTAAAGTGGTTAAAAGATGCAGACTGCCATCTACATTAATACACTGACTATGGCTAAGTACCTCAAGCAACCCCACTTCAAACGATCCGAACTATCCCTTTAAAGAAGCCTGCTGACTGTAGACTGTAGGAATGTGCTGAGTGACTCAATAATTCTGCAGCTGCAACAATTACTGACTAAATGTCTGCGCTCATGTTATTATTAGTCATTGCATGGAAGCTCGGGACCCTTACTGCGGCTGGGATCACAAACAAAAGCGCTGCACCACCATCGAGGAGAGCTCCAACATGAACCAGTGGACGCAAAACATCACCGAGTGCCCAGTAAGACACACACAGACAGTCTGCTGTACTGGTTTTTACTGTCTATACACCGTATTTTTTAAGAGACTTACATAAAGTTATTGTTCAGTAGAGCTTCAGGGCATCAAGCTGTAGTTTTAGACCAGAATACCATTTAGGCAAATGTGACTTATTCGTGTGCATTTGGCGTGGACTTTAAGACCCCTTAAATCCTCTCTGGAGGTGAGGAACCTGACACAGGATGGCGGTTTCGGTCCCTGGACGCCGTGGCAGCCTTGCAACCATGACGACGGCGAGGGCTCCGTCAGCAGCTGCGTGTGCAGGTCCCGCTCGTGCGACGGACCCGTGGCCCGGTGCGGCGGGGTCGAGTGTAAGGGCTCGACTATCCAGGTGGCGAACTGCTCCAGGTACTGATTTTCATTACCTCGACCCTGAACCTTTAAATCTTTGGATTTGCTGGTCGTGTACTGTCGAACAAAGAGTTCATCCTCCAGTTTGGGGCCCTGGGAAAATAGGACTCTATGAACATGGGACTGTAAGAACTGAGGAACCGTGGAACATAGGACCCTAGGAACATAGATATGCTCCTGTAATGCGATTCACATTTCCCGTCTCGTGTCCCGTACCTCAGGAATGGCGGCTGGACTCCCTGGTCTTCATGGGGCCAGTGCAGCAGCAGCTGCGGCATCGGATTCGAGGTGCGGCAGCGGTCCTGCAACAACCCCTCGCCTCGCCACGGCGGTCGGATCTGTGTGGGCCAGGGTCGAGAGGAGAGGTGAGATCACAGCGATGATTCCTACATGACAGAATTTGGACAGGAATAACTCTGTCTGTGTTTCTCAGGCTGTGCAATGAGAAGAAGCCCTGTCCTCTGCCGGTGTTGTGGACGGCGTGGGGGCCCTGGGCTCACTGCAGCGCCGAATGCGGAGGAGGGGTCCACTCCAGGACCAGAGTTTGTGAGAACGGCAACAGCTGTCCTGGATGTTCCACGGTAGTATAAATGCTTGTATATATATATTTTTTTTTAGAAATTACAAGGTTGAGATGTTTGAAAAGTCTGAAAACTAAAAGGGTGACCAGCCTTGATGATTAATAAATTTATTTACAAAAGCAAACATTCTGCTGTGGGAAATATGAAAGAATTCACCTCAAGACAAATGGTATTTGTTTGTCTGGCCAAGAATATATTAATATTTTATTCGACTGAAACTGCTCTGATAATTTACAACAAGTATTTGGCAGAAATTCAGTGTATACTGTAAGATAAATATGGTTTAATCTTCTATTCTGTTCCTGATTGATTGCATCATATCACAGACACCAATAAGTCGTGGCCTTTTCAAACAGGATTAATGAGTTTAAATACGCTCAATTGGACGATCAATTTGCCACATTGAACAAAGTCACTGCAGCGAGTTTCATTCTGTTTAAAGATGGAGAGAGAAAAGTCACACTTATTTAATTATCACAATAGTAATGCAATAATTATACGCTCAGATTTCTGCTCTTTTGCACCAATATATTGGATTTTAAACTCAGAGCGTCTGTTCAGGAGATGCACGACGTCTGCAGTGAGTCTGACCAGTGAGCAAATGTTAGCAAATATCTGCTAGGCCACGCCCTCTTTCGATCAATCACTTCCAATCAATATGGCACTTCAGATTTTGGTTAATACTTTGCCCCGGAGGATGCAAACTCTATCCATCTATCCATCAAGAATCTCAGTGAAGCGATGTGGAAAGATTCTTCTTAATTTGTGACATTAATCTCAGAGAATATCCAAGTTTTTTCCTCAGAAATTTATGACTTTAATCTCAGAAAAAAAAGTTTATTCTCTTAAATTTATAACTTTAATTCTGAAGAATGTTTGAAGAAGAGTTTTTCCTTGTAAATTTACTAATTTAATTTCAGAGAATATGCTTTTTTAAGTAAAAAATCACAGCTAATCTCAAAGAATACCCCTTTTTTTTTATCGTAAATTTACAATTTTAATCTCAGAGAATATTCAAGTTTCTTCTTGTAAATTTATGACTATAATCTCGCAGAATATCCATGTCATTTTACTGCAAATTTATGAATTACTCCAAAGAATATTCAGGTTCTTTTTATCATAAATGTAAACTTTAATCTCAGAGTAAATTTCTGACTTAAATCTCAGGGTTTTTTTTATCAGAAATTCAAGTTTTCTTGGAATATTACGTCCTTCCCCGAGAACCCTGCTATGGCCTAAATACATCGTTTAAATATTTCCATATTTATTTAAAGCAGTCCCACTTTTTAATTTATGCTTTTTCTGCAGAGATGAAATTATTTACAAGTTTTATTTGGAATAATAGATGCTTCAGGCTTTACTTACTAGAGGATGATTATTGGGTTATTCAAATCTAAAATTAATCCCCTCAGGATTTTTTTCCCTCAGTTTTTATGACCACTTCTTCTTTTATGCCGTTGACCGTTGCAGGTATTTCTGCTCTTTTTTACCAGCTGGTGAAGAGCCTCGCAGAGAAGCGTAACACCCACGGAAGTTTATCGTGCCCCTCCAAGAACCCACCTCTTTCTCGAACAATGCCAATTGTGCACCGCACGAACGAGCCAGAAGTGCTGATTCGACAACTGCATCAGAGCTGACTGCATGTCTCCAGCTGCAGCCCTCCATGCTGCCTTAAGCTTTGCCTCTTCACAGCCACCAGAAGAGTTTAAATAGTCCCATTAAACACAGTAATTAGCTGCATAATAAAGTCCCTCCAGAAAGAACTGCGATATTTGTGTTGTGTATCAGGATGTATTAACGCAGCAGTGTGTCTCTGCAAGCTGTTTAGAATGGATTAATCAAGCAATGGGATCCTGTGGCTGCGGGAGATAAAGAAAACCTGCAGTAGATCAGGCATTAATGGTAACGAGGTTCCTCCATCTTGTTTTCCAGGAGTATAAGGCCTGTAACCTGGAGGCCTGTCCCGAGGTGCGCCGCAACACCCCCTGGACGCCCTGGATGCCCGTCAACGTCAGCCAAGACGGGGCCAGGCAAGAGCAGAGATTCAGGTACACCTGTCGGGCGCTGCTCCCCGACCCCCAGCAGCTCCAGCTGGGCAAGAAGAAGGTGGAGACGCGCTTCTGCCCCAATGACGGCTCCGGAGCCTGCCAGACCGACTGTGAGTCCTCTCCTCTCACGTCTTGCTCTGCGGTATCATTAGCAGACGTGGCCAAGTTTACCTCTCTTTATCAGCAGCCAGCAGGTGTTCTTGATTGTTACCATGGAAACACAGCTGGTGTGGTAATTACCTGCCAGACTGCAGGTATAACCAGATGCCACCTTAAAGGGTAACTTTGTTTTTTTGTTTTTTTTTGACCTGGACCTTATTTCCTCGTGTTTTTGTGTGTGAGAGACTAATGGGGGGGACAACAATCAACAATTCCTGAAACTGGTCCAGAACTGAGCGAGACCGCTGCAGTCGCAGCCGTGAAACAAGCTGCACTTTAACCCTCATTGGCAATTCTGCCCGACAGGCTGATCTATTGTCTGGAAACATGATGGAAAGGATCCCGACATAGATAAACCTTTTTGTTTAAGCAGAAACAGCAGCTACATCGCTTTCGCAAAACCCACCGGACTCCATTTACAGAAACAGCTATTTTATTATCGTAACACACACTTCATTAAGCCTCGACAGAAATAAAATATAACTCACTAAAAAGTCTTGGTTCCAGAGAGACCTGTCTGAAAATATTGCGGCTCCTCACGCTGTTTTTCCCTGCTGTTTCTCTGATGTCCAACCTCATTCTCACCGGTATTTTCACATCTGGCTCAAGTGAGTTTAACGGTGATAAAATTACTGTTTTTATGAATGGAGTCTGGTGGCTTCTGTGAGAAGACACTTTTTTACACCACTTTAGACCTACAACAATGATAAATAAAAAAAAAATAAAATGCATGCTAGCACTACTAGCACGCTAATATACAGCTGCACATCACTCGTCAGCTAGCTGGTGAGTTAGTGTTTTGAGAAGGTTGAAGTGTTATTGGAGCAGAGAGCAAAAAGGGGCGGGACTCAGGTCGTGTCCATAAGGATTACATCATACATTACTGGATACATTTTAGAAACTGTGGGGTCTAGATTAAAAAGTTACCCTATAACTGGTCTAAAAAGCAAACTAAGCCTGGTCTAAGTCTACAGACGGGTCTAATATACTGTATCTGTAAAACCTGGTGAGTAGAAGTGCATCTGATTGGGCTTTAGAAAGTGCTGCTGGTGGCAGAGCTCCCAGTCGGCTACAATAAACACAGCTGGTCCATTCAAGAGCAGGATGTGTCCAAACTGTCTGTAGACATCAATCAGCAGACTGATGAAACATCATTGAAGCGTCATGGAGAAGCACATGTCCACTTCCTCCTCCGTCCCTCGGAGACATTCAGGCTCCATTGAATCTGTCTGAATTTATATAATAATCATGAATAGGTAAAGCTGACAAGGTGAGGATGTATATTTTTTGTTTCGTCTCGTGTTGCTTCTCTCGTCCTCTTGTCTACAAAATAAAACCCCTGAAATATTTCTGCCGGCCTCACTGAAAGCCTCAGGAAGTGCTCCTCATTCATATGTAAATAATTTGTGATTGTGGATTCCTATGCGTGTGTGTACTTCATTTTTCAGCGTGACCCACATTAAACCTCACTAATTAATGTTTCATAACAGGCTGTGTGTCTGCTGAGTTTGGCGATAAAGAGATAAAATCCTGCCGGTTCTTTTTTGAACTAAACGAAAAATTTGGGTGAAATTCACTCCTTGATCAAAAGGCATCAGTTTTCACTCTTTCTTTGAGTGCATTTGTGTTCTGATAAACCTGTGTGTGTTTTCAGCTCTGGTTGAAGACTTGGTGAAGACTAGTGGGAGAACTCTGTCCCAGCCCCAAGGCGTGCGCTGGGGATCGTGGGAAACGTGGTCCAGCTGCTCTCAGCAGTGTTCCAGAGGTTTCCGAACACGAAAACGTAGCTGCGCGACGGCGGAGGGCAGGACCAACCCCAGCTCCTGCGTCGGCTCACCGGTGGAGTACCAGGACTGCAACACTCAACCCTGTCCAGGTAACAGGACATGCATGCAGGACATGCATGCATTATAATGCATTATAGACTTCATAGGCTTCATAGAAAGTGGTACCAGGTTACCAGGAGTTCATTATGTGTGTTCCAGTGAGTGGAGCCTGGTCTTGCTGGTCCTCCTGGTCCCAGTGCTCGGCCAGCTGTGGGGGAGGACACTACCAGCGGACTCGGACGTGCAGTAATCCACCTCCTGCCGGCGGAGGAGACATCTGTATCGGCCTGCACACTGAAGAGGCGCTCTGTAATACGCACGCCTGCGAAGGTAGGACGGGTTATGTAAAGCTGTGCTGCTTTCTGCAAACTGGACCCCAAAGCTGTTGATATTTTCTTTTAAAAATAATTTTTTATATATTTTCTGCAGAGGTAATGACTCTGATTCTATGCTGACGACACTCTGCTTTCACGCCTGTTTCAGGCGGATAAATTTGTAAATAGTTCTAAACCTTATAGTCATTGTGTAATTAGAGCCAATACAAAATTGTCGAAGTAGTTAAGCCTACACTGCATTTATGCATATTTTCTTTTTTCATCTTTGAAGATATCTATTTTTGTTTTGCTTTGAATTTCATTTGATACATAAATAATCTAAATAATCCTTCTGATTTGGCTGCGGTGTAGTTAACTGAGTAATTATTTAGCAGAATGTCTGTCACAGCTGACTACTTTGGTACTGGAAATGGGTATTTTAATTAATTGATTTTATTCTCTCTAACCTTATTTTGCCGTGTTAATCTTTGTTCTGCCGTTTTGCTTTAGAAAGCACTTTGCGATGGTGTTTGCAAAAGTGCACCACAAGTCTGTTGCCATTTATCATAATTGTTACACCGTAAAAACCCTCCATAGATTCACGCTGTCTCCCCAGTTTGAATAATGGTGTTTGTATGAACACTGATGGGAAATCTCCTCCACACAGCGAGTGGTGAATCAATATTTGGGTTGAGAAGGCAAACAATGTGCTTGTTAGAGCCTCTCCCAGCATGCACTGGCTAAAAAAAAAAAACAGAAAATAAACACAGGGAAAAATGTCCGAATAATGTTTTTGCATAATGTTTTGTCAGCGAACGGACGCGACTTGTGTGCAGCTTTATTCCTTCGCTCCTGCAAATCAAAGCAGAGACGTCGAAAGCAAATTGGTGTAATTAACTTCTCATCTATTTCACACTTTTGTTCAGTAAACAAAGTGACCCCAGCGGTACACAGGCAGGCTGAACTGTGACTGGCTGTTGACTGATGATGACCACCGCGCTGTGGCCAACACACTGAGTGACCCTGCACACAGTTTCTCTGCTCAGTCGGTTCCACGGCACAAAGGGACGTCTAGTTGGCTGCTTGAATTTGCTGCTGGTTGTTTACAAGAAGCTTCTTCTCGCTGCTCTTTGTTTTTTGCGGGGAGCCCACATGCAAACCTCAGCCGAACCAAAATGAAAAATCCAGTCATAAACCGGTTTTATTATGGAGGATCAAACAAACCACCTGCAGCTCCTGAACCTTTTTCCCTGACAGCAGAGATGGATTGGGCCTAGTTGCATAATTCAATTCAATTCTCATTAAATACCTATTTAATTGATTTAATATTTTTTAATTTTAGAAGAAATATTGAGCCCGTTACGGAGGAGGGGGTTAATATTCTTAGATAAAACTCGATATTAAAGTTATAAATTTATGAGGGGAAAAAAAAACGATTCTATTCTCTGAGATTGAAGTCGTAAATTCACAAGAGAAAACTCACAAATTCACAAGAACAAGACTTGGGTTATTATAAAGTCATAGTTTGTCAAGGAACCACCTTTCTTCAGTTTGAAGGTTTGATCAGGTTTAGGATAATACGGTTATTCAGGGCTAAAAAAAAAAAAATCATCACTTCCATGTTGTTAAATCTGATTGCAATAAATAATTTGATTGCTTGAAAAGAAAAAACACAATTTTTCAGATTGTTTATTCTTGTAAATTTGTGACTTTAATCTCAATGGATTATATCCAAGTTTTCTTCTCGTAAATTTGAGTTTTTGCTCATAAATTGACCACTTTAAACTTAGAAAATATACTATTTTTTCACATAAATTTGCCGCTTTAATCTCAGGAAACATCCTGACAGTTTTTAATAATATATTTTAGTTTTTCCTTGTAAATTTTCCAGTTTAATCTCAGAGAATATCCAGCTTTTTTTCTTGTAAATTTGTGAGTTTATCCTCATAAATCTGCCACTTTATCGTATATTTTAGTTTTTCATATAAATTTACAGCTTTAATCTCAGAGAATGTCCAAGTTTTTTTTAAATCATAAGTTTATTATTTTAATATTAGAGCACATTCAAGTATTTTTCTCTGTTTTTCTTTGCAGATGCACCACTTTAATTTGAGGCGATATCCATTTCTTTCTTGTGCAGTTACCATTTTAATCTCAGAGGGAGATTAAAGAGAGTTTTTTCTCACAAATTTATTATTTTATAATCTCCATAAATTTGTGACTCTTCTTGTAAATACAAAGCTTTTTTGTTGGAATAATACCCTCGTCCCCTGGTGCCATAATTTTATTTATTTATTTATTTTACCTACAACGGCCCTAAAATGCCGCCGTGCTTAATTCTGAAGTGGAGATATTTATTACTAGTTTGCAGTGATATGTTGTTGCTGGGAAATTAAAACAAGACATACATCATTATTTACTGAAAAATCGGTTTCTATCAGCACTTACTACATCTTATATTTAACAGTTTTCCTTATTTGTTCTTTTTCCATTTTATGGGGTTTCTGTTTAAGCTCTTGTTTATTGTACAGAATGTGCAGTTTTTAAAAGATGCTTAGAAACAGGCTGGAAACTGAATTAGTTTTTGTCCAAAACCTGCATGGAAATTAAAACAAAATCAGCGTCCCAGATTTGCAACAAAGCAACAGCCGACAACACAATGCAATCAACTTTTTTTTTTTTCCCCCACAATTGTCACCTACCTGAGCAGAAAACCAGCTATTGTTCTTTTGCCATCGTATTGTTTCAGTTTCTCTTTGTCAGTCTCCAGCTTTCGTTCTTTGTGTGCACGTTTTTTTTTCTCTGTTCGTCGTCAGGTTGGGGTGAATGGACGGAGTGGGGGGACTGCGACGAGGAGGGCCTGCAGCATCGCACCCGTCACTGCGGCGAGGACCAGGAGGCCGAGGCCGGTCTCTGCCAGGGCAACATCACCCAGTCCAGGCCATGCCAGCCTCATGAGGTGCCAGGTAAGCACACGCTTTCATTTGGCAGATTGCCGGAACAAGTTTGCTGCGAATTTCTGCAGACTGTTGCTGATACAAGCTGGAAAAATCCGGTCGGAGTCATACAAAAGTTTAATCAGACGCAGTAAATGCTGACTGGTTCGCTCCGTGTAGAAATTAAAAAGACAAATTAATGGGGATGTCAGCGTTCTGCCTACCCCGAGAACAGTGGAGCCTTTGAGAGAAATGAACCGCTCTTGTCATTTGTGTTGTTTGATCTTTTGGAGCTGAGGTGATTTTACTTCACTACATTGATGGGTTTTTTTTTTTTATCTGTGTCTGTTTTCATTTCTTTCTGTCTCTCTCCAGTTATTTTACCCGGACAGGAGGACCAGAGCTGTGGAAGTAAGTGAAAACAAAAACCCCAAATTATTATACTTTGTACCAGACTCATTTTGTACAGTATGTGTCTGTCTCCTCGGTTCCCAGCAGAAGATCTTCCAGGCTTTATGTCTGCACTCCAGAGTAAATCTTTGCCACCTCAGTTTTATTGAACATGAAGGAACACCGAGTTCTTGTTGCAGAGTTAGAAAGTTATTGGCTTTCTTCTTCACCTGATGTTTTCAGCTCAGCTGGTAGCATATTGACTTTTGTTTGTGGCTTAAACCCCTTGCGGCGTGGGACAGGGCAAAGTTATCGGTCTTCTGATAAAGTTGGATAACAGCCCAACAAAAATTAAACTTGTCAAGGACTTGATCCGGACCAAACAGCTGAACCTCGGCTCAACCAAATGCTATTTTTTTGGCTCCAGCTGGGAACTAATATTTCAGGTTCTATCTTTGGTCGAAATGCAAAATTAGGTGCGAAAGCCAGGACTTTGGTCCCTGGCAAGAAATCTTGGTATTTACTGGTCAGACTGCAACGATATTTGTTGCTGTTATGCGTAATTCCTTAAGGATGATACCCAATAATATCGTCTTTACCCACTGACCCCTTAAATTTGTATCTTGAGCTCCCATGAGGCAAAGCACTCGTCCTCAGGGTTGATCAGTACTCAGTCCTTATGGACAACAATAAGTTCACAGTCCCCCTCATTTGTCTCTCTGCCATCCAACCCCTCTGTTTCCAGCCTTTACCTTGTTCCAGTTGGTGGCTGTGGGCTCGGCCAGTTTCTTTGCAGCAGCGTTGCTGTCAGCGCTCGCCTACTCCTACTGCCACCACCTGAACCGGCCATCAGCGGAGTCAGCGGTCATCCACCCCAGCACGCCCAACCACCTCACCTACAACAAGCAGGGCAACGCCACGCCAAAGAACGAGAAGTACATCCCCATGGAGTTTAAGGTGGGCTGGTTCAGTAGTTTGAAGATTAGCTAGCAAGTTAGCTTGTGCTTTTCTGACATTAACTAACATAAGATGTGACTATATGTTGCTTGTACAGGTCCGCTCAGGTAGCTAATGCTAATTTTTACACGTCCCATAGCAACATCTTTTAACCAGCTTTCCCAGGTTACACCACGTACCAAGCTTGCTCAACTGTTATTGGAGCACAGAGGGAAAAGGGGAGGGACTTAGTAAGGGTTAGTTAGTTTTGAAAAGTTGTTCGTTTTTGGGCATTTATCTGAGGACCAAAACTTTCTTTATTCCTCCACGCTACAGACACTAAACAAGAACAACCTCCACGTGAACGACGAGACGTGCAACCACTTCCCCTCGCCGCTGCCCTCCAGCAACATGTTCACCACCACCTACTACCCCACCAGCCTGAGCAAGTACGACTTCCACCCAGACTCACCCTGCAGGACCTACATGCACAGCTGAGAGGCGGCCAGGCGCTGAAAACAAACCGACCCTCTTTACTCAAGTACACTCCACCCTGAAGACTTTAAAAGATTATCCTCTTGGCCAAGACGGTCTTAAAGTAAACCCTAAAATCAATCAATTAAAACTAAAACAACGTCGAGCGGCGTCTCAAAACAAACAAATATTATTCTGGATAATCTGCAGACCTGCAAACCGTTAAAGAGGAAGTCGTTCCAGTTGACCAAGTGATTGATAATTAAGTGTAGCAACTGAATGTAACATTATTTGCTCTTAATTACATAATTAGTAACGTTCGCGAGTTGCTACAGCGTGCAAAGACATTTTGGTAACACTCATATTTAAATGAATATTCACCATTATCTAGTTTCTTATGAGCATGAATATTCGTAGCATAAAGAAAGGTTTTGTCCGTAAATATTTCACTAGTAGTTTGACACTTTTTTGCACACATCTCCTGCAATTTAACTGTATGTATCTATTTATCTGGGTCTAATATGCACACTAATAAGCAACTAATTAATGGGGAATATGTGCTGTGATATATAGTGTTACCAAAATTTTCTGTTCTTGTACTTGTGAGATTTGTCATTGCATGGAGACGGTTTAGGTGGCGCTGTTTGTTCGCCGTCTGAAGGTTTGGTCACGTTAGCCTTCCGTTCAAAACAATTCCCAAAAATTCTTTGCGTGTTTTGAAGTGTCACATAAACGGGAAAAAAAATGGAAAAGAGTTTGCAAAAAAAAGTTTTTATGCTCGTTCAAGGTTAGTTAACAGCTGAGATGAAAAAATATTTTTAAAAAAATCCTTTCTCCATTTCTCTCTTGTAGATGGCCACTGATCTTGTTTCTTCTTCTTTGAGGTTTAATGGCGGTCGGTTCAGTTCGCGGCATCTTCTTCTACTCTGTTTATTAACGTAGGCTGTACCTCCAACTTCTAAAGAAACTACACTTCGCATGGCCTCGTTTTTTCGCTCCAAACCAGTTCACGGAAACGCGCCTGAATTGCATCGCAACATTTCAAACGTTTGCTTCAAATTCGCTTGATAATAATATGGAGACACGGCTTCTGGCGTCTAAATTCACAGGACAGTGCTGAAAAAAACGTGAAAGGTGAAAAGTGGCTGCTTTTTTCTTGAGGCGAAAGAAGTCGCGACTGGTTCACAGGTCAGCCAGTCGTCATCGAGGAGCTGCACGATCGCTACCAACTCAAGAGGCAGACGCAGCAGCCCTCACCTCTCCGAGTTTTCATTTGTTCCCTAAATGGCGACCACTTCCTCCTCCTTCAGCCACCCTGAGGTGATGTTTGTGCTCAGGACAGTGTGAGAGCAGGGTGGGCTGTACTGTACTGTATGTGTACTGTATTTACCTGGATTTCCACTGGACTGAGAAGACTCTCATCCACCGGTTTTTAATTTTGGAGGATTTTCCCTTTTCTCCGTTTTCAGCGGGTGGGCTCAAAGGACTCACTAATACTGTCGACTGTTTGGCTCGGACACTGAAGTGTGTGTCGCCGTCAGACAAAAACAGACAAACCATGTGACCGGAGGGACGAGACGAACTGAGACTTGCAGATTTCTGTCTTATTCGCTTTAATTTTCACGTTTAGCAGAATCCACAACGGAAAAAAAAAACACTGAAGAGGACGTTCTGACACACCTCACGATGTACTGTACGTTGTTAAAAAAATGCAAGTTTGTTATATGAATTATTTAGGGGTGTTCACAGGTGTCACCGTGTGTGTTTGTATCTGTATCTGCTGAAACAAAATGATCTGATTTTGTAAAAAAAAAATGTTTTACTCACACTCCTCTTTTCCAGATGTTAAAGCGTCGAGGTTATTGTTCAGAAATCACCAAATGAGTTCACACTTTCAGCTGCAACAAAAAGGTAACTTAACAATATCTGTATGTCTGTGACGGATTAATTTTCCCCAAACAGGTTTTAAGTCTCTACGTTTTGTTTTTTTTTTATGTAGAAAATCTTTTGCAGCAGTGTAATAAGTTATAACTTTAAGATTTTTGATAAAATATCGTGTGCTAAACACTGGTTTTCACAATCAAGGAGAACAAGTTGGACTGTGAGTTTGTTTTTCTGGATACAAATAACAGTGAGCAAATTTGGATTTCCTCCAGGTGCTCCAGTTTCCTCCAACAGTCTAAAAAACAGGCAGGTTAGATGACCTGTGTACTTTAAACCCTCAGCTGTCCACAGGTATGAATGTGAGTATAAATGACTGTCTGTCTGTGTGCAGAAGAGAGTTAGAGTCAGACGTGATATCAAACAGAGGAAGGTTTGATTTTTAGTTTTTGGCGTTTAGAATAAATGTTGAGAATGAACTCGACATTTCGACTTTATTCCCAGCATGCAACAAAACAACTCCACAGATTTATTTTTACTTATTCCTGATGCTAATATTGTAAGTTCGACTTAATTCTTGACATTTCGCCTTTATTCTGAACATTTCAGCTTTATTCTTGACTGTTTATTTCAACACGCAACAAAAACTTTTCCTCCTCTGATTTATTTATAGTTTTGCCGAGCACTAATGTTGAAAGTTCAACTTTATTTTTGACATTTCGTCTTTATTCTTAACATGCAACGACGTCGACAAGAAGAAAATACGCTGCACCCTGGCACTAATACTCGACTTTATTCTCAACCTTTAAGTTTTATTCTCAACATTTTGAATTTATTCTCATCATTTCAACTTTATTTGCAAAATTAAAAAGTCTTTTGTGCCTTGCACTAATTCTGACAGTTCGACTTTATTTAAACTTTATTCTCTGCATACAAAATTAAAAATAAACTCTTCCTCTTCTCATTTTTTCCTCATGACTGGCTCAAATACTCTTCTGTAGTCTGTCTGTGTCGTGTACGAGGTATAAATGCCGAGTGAGTAATATTACCAGTGCTTGTGTACATTTGTGTTACTTGCTCCCCAGGATACACAAATTAGGTAATGTAGGCTATTAAAGCCACTATGTGTAGGATGTGTTGACAGACTGCAGACCGCCTTTATGAATCTGATAAAGTTTCACTCGGATCGTCTCGTTTTTGAACACAATCACAATAATATGAAGAATTCTACACATGGGGGCTTTAAATAATGTGAAACCTTTAAAATAAATTGTGTTTTCGTTCACATTCCAGGACAGTATTGTTGATATTTAAGTTACTTTGTGCTGTAAAATGTATATTGCATATCTTGTGTTTTTAAAATTGTAAATACCAAGAAATGAATTCAGGTGTTTCTCACCATTCTGCAGTGTTATGTAGCATGAAACAAACAGCTCCGATGATATGTGTTCACGTTTTGGGTGCTTGCATACAAGTGACTGCATGCACTAACACTCTGACATGAATATACGATACATGTTTGTGTAAACTGTACGAATTTGTGCGTATTTGACGATGGAAATATTCATTTTCAAAGGCGGGGGATCCTCACCGCGCGCTGTGACGGAGAAGGTTTTGCATTTGAAGGCGGCCGCGGCCTTCGGTGCGGTGAAGTGTGGAAAACCGTGTGTCTTCACAGTTTTGCAGTGGATCCCTAAATTGATTTAAGACACTTCAGCAGAAGTGTCTTAAATTGATGATTGATGTGAATTTGACTTAACACTGCCTTTTGGACACTGTGAACTTTTGGTACTCTCTATTTTTGTATAATGTACACTGTAAAAAAAAAAAAAAAGATAAATAAATCAATTTTTTGTGCCAATAATTATGTAATGTCACATGATTTATGTACTTAAATCAGGTCCAATTCGCCTGAACTGCCGGTTCTCTCGACTGGTAACAAGAGGAACAAAATGGCTGAAAGCCTGAGCTCCGTCATGTTCTGGAAATAATCTAGAGCATCAGAGTTTCTGCTTCCCAACTCGCCAAAAAATACACAACCAAATGGGTGCAAAGATGTAGAGTTCAGTGCCAGTGTCTTTATTTTTGTCCAGTCGGTTGTTGCTAAGGCAGATTTTTTTTATTCTTTTAAGTGGTTGGACTGGTGCAGGAGCAGGAAGAGGTGCGGGTTACGAGGTGCTCTTTTTAGTAACTTCACTCCTTCAGCTTCCCTCAGGTCTTTAATAATTGACATTCCTTGAGAGAAGACACGCAGGTAAGTCATCAGGACCTCGAGGTCCACCATTTTGTCCTGTATACCTTGGTGATTATGTTTCTATTTTTCATGTAGGTCGGTCGACGTATCACAGCTGGTGAATAATAGAAGCAAGAGAAGCACCTGGTGGAGAGAAGGCAGCTTGAATAGTCCTTAGATGTAACCAGGAAGTAAGTATTTAGATGAGTTAATTAGTTGTTTGGCTGGAATTGGAAGGAAAAATGTAAAAAGCAACAACAAAGAGGCTGAGTTCTCTAAGGACCTTCTCTTAGATAGACTGAAGACAAGATGTCCTAGAACTGAGACTGGGGTTCGGGCTGATTATCCTGATTACCACAAAATCCCTCTGACCCATGCTCGTAGACTTTTCCTCGCTCCGGGCAAGAGCAATCAGGCAAGAGAGTCATAAATCTTGGGTGTTAAAGGCTTGCAGCGAGGCAGATGAGCAGAACTGCTCCCGAGGACGGCCCGGAGCGCGAGCAGACAGGCAGAGTCCCTCAGGAGGACGGCCTTGGGTCTAAACGTGGGCAGAACAGGTCTGGAGGGTGACGCAGAGGGATGAGGCACCTCTGGACGACGGCCTGGATGCTGGCAGTGCAGCAACTCTGTAGGAGAGGCATGAGGCTGAGCAGACCTCTGGACGAAGGGCAGGAGGTCAGTGACGTTGACAGAACCACTCTAGAGGCCGATGGCGAAGGTGGAATCCCTCTGGAGACCAGCATCTGGAGGACAAGCAACAACAAAGGAGCTTATTTATCAGGCCACAGATATCCCACTGGGGACCCAGTTTTTCCCGTGTGGACCCTGTAGTGCCCATAAAGTTTTCCCACAGATGTATTAATGGTCTCACACGAGCTGATGGATCTCAGAGCTTTAATCAGATCTGTTGCTCGTCCACTGTTAATTAACTGCAGTTTTTCACTGCCAGTGAGATTAATGCTTCCCTGAGATGAAAGGCACCGCAAGGCTCACTTCCTGGAAACTATGCTTTCCACGGAAGAGTTTCCAGTCGACGCTGGAATCGGTGCAGCCTGATCACGACAGTCAGCAGCACAACGCATGCTTTATGATTAACAGTGTAAAATCCACTGCCTGTGTGTGTTTCTGTATTCAGACAGTCCACACTCTTAGAAATAAGGCTTCTGAAGATCCCTTTCTTTTAAAGAAAATAGTTCAATAGTTCTTACTAACACTGTGGGTTCTTTTAAGAACGCTTTACATCCAAAGAACCCTTTCTGGTAAAAAGAGTTCCTCAGGACGGACCGGCGTCGACCCCTCTGTTGCCGTCGTCGTCGCTCTGAACGGACTGCACTCCGGTGTTTATTGTTCACAGTCCAGCGAGCAGCTCTGCTCTGCTGTCTGAGGATTTAATCTGCTCGTAGAACCACTGGGTCACCAAAATAGACGACACTCATGCCCTATATTTATTTATTTATTTATTCATGCGAATGTCTCTTTTTTTTTTCCCCACTCCCATTTAGCAACTGGAAAAACTGGAGCAAAAGTCCATAAATATTACACACACACACACACACACATAAAGGGAGTTTGCTTGTTTCATGCTGCTGCACTCGATATTTTAATTTATTTTATGTTTTAAGTTTGAGTAGTGAAGATTGTCGCTTTTGTATAAGCAGAGTCCGGCATTAAGAATAATCATATAGAAACGGTTCATCATCTCTCTGATGGTCTCATGAGTTATGTAGGTCATATGGAGGCATCGGTATTAGATTAAGACTGTTTTATAACAGTTAAAAACTCCTTTTAGTGTGTTTAAGTTCTGCCCGAGGAGTCAAGTCCAGGTCAACACAATCCCTAACAGTCTGTTCCCCTTCAAATTTTAATCCTGAAGCTTTTTCGGGGGTGGGGGGGCGGGGGTTTCTGACCTAATTCTGAATTATAATAATTCCATATCTCATGTCTAAACATAATGCTGCACAGTCAGACACACTTAGAATTTCTGTACTTAAAAAATATTTGGAAATCGCGTTTTGCTGATGGGAGTGTCATTCATTTTGCAGGATGTAACCAAAATATTTTTGACTTTATGATGGCACAAAATATTTAGAATATTTAGGTCACGTTTTACTACATCAGGTTCACAGAACGCTTCAGCGTGAGAGACAGAGATGAGACGGCCAACAAACTGTGTCTTATGTCCATGAATTTATCCAAAGTTCGGGGAACTGATAGGGCCGTGACTGACCCTAGTAGCAACAGGCGGAGTACAAAAGACAAAAGGCCGTTCTCTGCTTCCTTAGTGCAGAAATAACCACAGACACATTTCCGTGACACTAACGGGAGCGATTTGCGGCCTTGGCTTTTCTTTTTCGACCCTTCCTTCCTTTCTTTTCGACAGAAATAGCCAAGAACACTTTGTCGTGGTTCCATCCATCTTCACTACTTATCCTGAGTGGTCCACATCTGTGGTTTGCTTTTACCTGAGTGTGTCTGCACTCACCTGGCCAGTGGAGTAGTTATATGGACAACATCTTGGTCTCTATGCTTTAAATAGCCACGTCCTCCTTCAACATGTGTATGTGGAGTAATGGTCCACACATAAACCTCTCTGACTCCGGATGAATCCCTTTAGATGAAAGCATCACGGTTCTGTGGCACAAATAACAAAAATAAGACTTTATGCAGAAGACGCGCGTGACACACAGAGTTCCAGAGGTGACAAATGTCATGGCGACAACTTTTATATCGTCCGTCGAACAAACGAAAAGGACCCACTTTGTTCCACGGACTCGTGTCTTCACGAGTTCAGAAACGCTTTGATCAGACAAATCTTCTAAGAAGTGGATGTGGTGGATTAACCGAGTTTAAAGTGGGAGGATTAAGTTGTTTTGCCCTCTCTTTAGCCACGCTAGCAGCACGGTCTGTCAGTCCGTCCGCCACTTTGGCCGAGACTGAAATATCTCAGCAACTATTGGATGGATTGCCGTGACATTTAGCGCAGATATCTACGGTGGACAGACGAGTAATCCCAATGACTTTGGTGATCCCCTCACTTTTCCTCTAATGCCGCCATGATGTTGACATTTGTGGTTTTCAGTGAAATGTTTCACCAACTGTTGGATTGATGACAGTGAACTTTGGTACATTCATGTCTTCCTCAGGATGAATTGTCACAACTTTGGTGATCGTCCTAATTTTTCACAGGTTTTCACCGTCATGCAGACCCCAAGAGTGGACATAGACAGAAAACTAGATTATATTAGCACTTGAAATGCTATTGCATGCACTCAAAATACAACAAGTTCCTATAATTTTGGTTGATTTGTGGGAACGATACTTCCTTCTCAAAATTTTAGATAAAATCACGGATACAAGATGCAGTTTATTCCCGCGTTTTGGCAATTTATGTGCACAAGATATAATTCGTTCCAATGTTTTGGTTAATTTGTGGGCACGAGATTTAATTAGTTCCTATAATTTTAGTGAACTCTCAAATAGAGCTGCAAGTAATGATTATTTTTATTAGAAAATAGTAAAAAAAATAATAGTAAAAATTGTAAAATAAATAAATTAGTTCATTAATTAAAAAAAATGTCTTGGTTTCTATTTCTCCAACTTCATTTTAGAGATTTCTTGACTTAAAAAAAAGACTTATTTGGACTTATATGACTTAATTTAAATGTAATCATCTAAATAATTGATTGTTGCAGCTCTGCTCTCAACCAAAAAGGCAGATACATAACAATATGAGCGATGAAACACTGCGACCGTGGCTCCTCCTGATTCCACAGGTATCGATCATAAGTCGGGACAAACTCCACAGTACCTGAGTTTACTGCAGCGTCGCTGCAGACTGTGCAGCAGCTTCACTGTAAATACTTTATTTCAACACATACAGTATCTATGCATTGGCCAACATGACCAGGCTGCTAACAAGAACAAACAGTTAATTATTTACACTCCACAGGAGCATTTTCATCGATCTTGTACTGTGGTGCTCAACATTTTTAAATTGCAGCCCTCTAGAAAAATAAGGTCGGTGTTTGCAAAATTGTCTTGCAGTCCCCTTGGGGAAAACATAACGCCATGATTCAAAACAGAGAAAAAAGTTTTTAAAGTTTGAAACTCAGGCCTGTATAATGTGTTTGTCTGTGTCTGGAAACATTATTTTGTATTTAAATTTTAATTTCAAACCTCTGCAACATTTTTTTTTTTTTTGAGTTTGTCTTGACCACAGCACTCTTCTTACAGTGTTTCTCCACTATTACTTTATTTTCCAGGTTATGCTGGGGGTAAAAAAAAAAAAAAAGTTGAAACTTGAGTTTGGAAAGAGCAGATCTTAAGTTTTTAAACATTTGAAGGCTTGATAGACTCTTTTAAGTGTTTCTCACATTTGTCCAGTGCATGTGATATATTTATCACTTTAAATATACTTTAAATAACTGGCAAATATGAGCTAATCACATGATATTTCAAAAATGTTTGAGTTAAACGGGAACATCACCCTCGGCACCTGCAGCAGTGAAAACGGAGAAGAGGCACTGAAACGTCCTCAGCTGCTTTTATTTTGAAAATGCTGCCATCTGCTGGACAAATAAAGAGACAACATGGAGTTTCCTGTGAAGAGGAACACGCTGTATCACTGTGGGCCAACACTGACATTAACATTAGCTACTAAAACAAAGAATAAAAAAATAAGGCACATCATTAAAGTTGAATTTCTGAGGTTTTTATAGACCAGTTCATGTCGCTGCTGTAAGTGTATCACTTGTTCATTTGAGCTACAGGAAAATAAAACTTTAAATGTGCTTATAAAACTCAAAGGATCATAAAAAAAGATGTTTAAACAGACAGCCTCATTATAACATAGGATAAATCAACTGTCGTATTGAAATATCTGACTTTGGGGAGACTTTATTGTGAACTGATTGGTCACGATCCAGACAAGTCCTCTAAGATCTGAAGGAGGGTTTTTGCACAGTCCAGTGCCCACAGCACAGTCTGCATGGAGGCAGTCATCTGACAGAAACACACACAAAAACAGAGCTGGAAGTGTTGGAACGAGGCGTTGTGGACTGATGAAACAACAACTCTTTGGCCAGACTCACTAACAGAATGTCCGGGGGGGAAAGAAAAAAATTAGGACTTTTCAATAAAAGAACTTCTGGCAACCACTGAGGCAGAAATTCGAAACTTTGAACTAATAAACTAATTAAAGAGGAAGATTTATGCAGATGCTTTAACAGGGCCAAGACTGAAGTTTTGCAGATAACCTGTGGCAACAGCTCTAAACATGCACGACCTAATTGCCTACTTCTGATTTTGCAGCATTCGGAGTGGAAGAGAGGAGGACAAACATGATGCAGAGGCCTGATGTCGTGCCAGAAAATACTGATACTGATCTGTCTCAGGTGAGCTGTCTTTAGGGGACCAAAGTGGGGACGGGCTGAACAAGGGAGTGGTCTGTGAAATTCAGTTAAACTCAACGCACAGGGCCGTTTCTAGCTTTTTGCAGGTGGGGCTGGTTGTGGTGCTCAAAGTGCCAAAAAATACATTTGAAAATTTCAAAACCAGTGACCCGGTAACTCAAGATAATCCACAGATCTTCATGTGAGCAGTTTCATGTTGGAACTACTTTTTTCTCGTAGACAGAAAGTAGTTCCTACATGAAACTGCTCACAACAACATGCTGGAAATAACCTTACTTTTTGGCAGAAATCTAGCACTCAGTTAAAATTTATAACACCACAGTAGCGTCATGTGTGTTTCCTTTAACATTTAATTTGTTTTGGTCTGAGATGCTGCTGCTCTACTGCGACCTCTAGTGGCAGTGAATGTCACATATGACGCCTTTAACCATACTTTGGATGTCTTATGTAAATCTGAATTTACATTGCAGACATTTTGGAGTGTCATAACAGGAAGAAACCACTGATATGGCTTGTGGGGACAATTAGTTGCTTTTCAAAAATATCTGCCATAAAAAAGGTAAATTTAAGAAGTCCAAAGACTTATTTAACATCAATAAGACAACACCAAAACTTAATTGACATATATTTTCTGTTTTTCGTTTTTTTTTGTTTGTTTTTTTACAGTACTTAATTAATTCCTCTGTGTTGCAGGTTTGATCTTAAAATAGTTCCTCACTCTGTCTACAATAGTCACCTGTGCCTCTTTAAGACAGTCACACTAAATTAAGCCTCTCCCCCCCCCCTCCGCTTTCTAAAATAGTTCCGTCCATCATTCAGGCGCATCTGGTTTTGAGTGGCGCGAGCGGCGGCAGTGTCCCCCAGCGCGCGCGGCAGGGAGGACGCGGAGCACCTGTGCGTCTTGTGGAGGCGACAGTTAAAGTACGCAGCGGCTCGCGAGCGCTCATGTTCTCCTGTGTGGCGTGAAGCTGGAGCACGCAGCCCGGAACCCGCCGCCCCTCCGCTGGGCTGGACCCGAGCAGCCAGCCCTCTGGACCGATGTCCTGGCCGAGATGTCCCGACACATCTACATACGGAACAAGATTGGCGAGGGCATCCAAGCGCCCATCTTTCAGGTCGGTCCTTCACGAGCCAACTTTAAAATACGACAGTCATCACGCTTCTGACAGCAGATACACACAAGAAAATACTTTAAAAGCTTGAATTAATGTGTATTTGGCAAGTTACGTCTTAACTGTAGGGGAGACCGGGGCTGGTTGACACACGACGTAACAAGTCTTTTTTTTAAACAACTAATACTGGAAAGTTTTTACCCATAAGTCCTTGTGATGATGTGCCTTGACTGTTAGCGCAGGTTGGAGTTGGTTTGAAGGACTTTTAACATTTAAAAAAAGGTAAAATAGTCATAACTTATGTTACTAAATACATGTCGGTGCGTTCACGGACACAAATAGACCATTCTGACATTAAAAAATACTACTAAGTACTACTAATTTATTATACGGTACACTAATACAACAACATGCTGTAGTTATTGTTCTATATTAGACAGAGGTTATAACCTATTTAGAAACCGTACTCCTAACTTTACTAATAAGACAAACAAGCTTTACTTTGTCTGACTGCGCTATCATTGGTTGTAGTGTTTCTAATTTTGTGTATTTTCCTAAACCCATCATTGAAAACATTAGCAATCGATCTATTACCAATAATTGTCGATAAACAAAACACGTCTTTCTCATTTTAGGTTTTATTGAAGCAATTTTAGCGGCACAGAGGAAGAAGCTGGAACGTGCATTTTTTCTTGAAAAATGACTGCAACGATTGATCGATCATACAAATAGCTGGCAACCTCAATTGACTAATTGATTAATTGGCTAATTGTTGCAGCTGTTGTAGGCGTATGTATAAAAATGAAAAAATGTAGAATTTCAAAGACACAGCAGTTGTATTTTTAGTGTGTGCATGGTTGAGGAAGTTGTAGAGCATTTTGTTCCTCATACATTAATATGCAAAATTATATCAAGTTTATATGTACAATATTCAAATGTAAAAATTTCTTTTTTCATTGTCTTTATCATATTTTATCATAATAAAGCTCCTGTACTGTAGTAAACCAGCCCTGATCTCCTTCACCATGCAGCATTTATTTTGATAAGCTATTTACTATTACTGTTCATTAAACGGACACAACCATCAGTCAGTGACCAGTATTGGTAAACTTTGACATTTTATTGAAATAAAATGCTCCTATGTGGTCCAGGGTTTATAGTAAATATAGCAGAATAATAAATAATACTAAACTAATTCTCTTTGAAATGTTAAATGTTGTTTCCGGTGTTTAATGTGTTAACTTGTGAGGAGTGACTCATAAAATGAGCAGATTTTGGCTGAGGTTCTGTCTGTTAGAGAGCTGATAACTGATATTTCTTCAGCTTAATTGATCGTTGGAGGCTCCGGGATGATATTAATAGCCTGGTCTGGTATTTATAGACCTGTCTAACTTTTATCCTTCACATCTCTTCTTGGCTGGAATTGAGAGACGGGCAGAGAGAGATGGTGACCCAGATTAATGGCCCTGTTTTTATAAATTCAGGGAAGTAGGTTCTGACTTTTTAACGGTGACATTGTCATTAACTCTGGAGACTTGAACAGAAATGGGGCAAATCACTGGCAGATAATTAATTTAGCTCCCTGGAGATGGACTCTGCTGGTATATTTGGACTTTTTTGGAAGAGAAAAAGAAGGAAAGAGAAAGTCGGGAGGTAAGGAGAAAAGAAAGTAGGCAAGGCAAACATACATATGATGCAAAATCATACCGTATAGTGTGTCTTCTAGTTAATTAGTTAAATGCCTCGTGCATCAGTTTGATGAGATTTCATTGAACATTTCACCCACATATTAAAATCATAAAACATACAGATGCTCATGGAGAAAACTTCAGAGACATCCTGCAGGAAAAAAAAGTGTTTCTGCTGGTTGAGATCTTGTCTTTTTCCTCGCAGGTGAATCGAGGGACTTATTCCAGGAGGAGTCGACTCAAGAGGTCTGATGGCAGCACCACCTCCACCAGCTTCATCCTCAGACAGGTACTCGAACGCAAACAAAGGCACTATGGGATGTAAAATAGAAATCTGTCCCTAGCTGTATTTTTATGCACATTTTGGAGCGTTGTTAATGTGAGATGGAGACGCTTCCATCTCGTGTAGTCTTCTCCTCATCATCACGCTCATGGCTCTATAATACGTCCATGATCGCGCCACACAGATCTGATGGAACCCTCCTCACATTAATTCATAAAACTAACAGAAATATCATATTTGCATCCTGTTTTCCACATCGTCTTTCACTGTTTGAGGTTCAACTCTTTGAAGCGCAGCATCTTGTTGCATCCTCCTCGTGGAGATTTGGCGCCACCTACTGCTTATCTTGATTAAACCAAATAATAATCACATAACTATAGTGGATGGAAACAAACATTCGTTCATGTTTTCTTTTGCTGATTGACTCAAAATTTGGTTGCAGTACATTTAGATACAAACATGGCTTTCTGAGTTTTTATTCATACCTGCAAAGTAGTCGCTTTTCACCGTTCTGGATCAAAATATGTCACTCATCTGAACTGTGTAGAATCAAAGAGGTTTTTGTGAGAAGGGAGGGCTTCTCACACTGCGAGGGGAACAGCTGAGGGAGGGGGAGGAAGGCAGATGGTTCACTAATCGGTCGTGGATGCCGTCGTCCTCTCGGGCCTATTGAAATAAAGAAAAATGTCGAAATTGCTCACAAAACCAAACGCACTACAGTGTAGGATCGTGCTGTTCACAGACAGGTCTGCTGTTTGTGAGAGTGAGACAGAAAGAGTTGTGTCAGACCCGCAAAAGATCGTGTCAGTGCGATTACTTTAACAAAGAACAACGGGTACAAATCTCGCGAGAGTTTTGCAAAGCAAGGGTTCCCTTCTAGACACGACTGACAGAGATGCGCAGCTCCAGAAATAGAAAATCATTTCGTAGTGGCTGATGGTTGTGATGTGGTGTTAAATAAGTCATGCTTAAAGGTGCATGTGGAGTCTGTGCCCACAGGTGGCGCTGTGCAGCAATGATTAGATGAAGTCAGCAACCTGCAGCTCCAGTTCTCCCTGTGGCTTTGACAAAAAAAAACATTTAGTTTTAATTTATCATTGTTGTAGTGTAAAGTGCTTCTTACATTTTCCAGTTGACAAAATTCTAAACTACACATGTCGTCAGTTCAGACGTGCGTCACAGCCTACGTCTATGTCTTGGCGCTTTTTCCTCTAAATTCTGCCGGTGGCTAGTCTCGTTTCCCCAGGATAGCTGTGGATGCCAAATCCAAAAATAGAAAAAGTCTCAGAGGAAAATAGAGGATTTAATAGTTGCAGCTCCTGACAGATATTTGTTATTTATTTTTGCCCAAAAGTGGCTCTTTTGAGAGTAAAGTTTGCAGACCCCTGCACCAGGACATGCATGCACACGCATGACACGACCACAGGGCCGACGTGATGCACGCTGCTGTCGACTGCAGAGGGCAGACGTTTACTGCCAGTAGAAGGTAGCAGTGAGGAGACAAAGAAGACTGCAAACCAGAGCAGGTTTTAAAGATTTGTCATGCACTCAAACCACTTAAACGTGAGCCTCACAACTCTGGAGCCAAAGATATTATATATTTTTCTAATACAAAATAGACCTAAAGCATACAAAACTGTACAAGTTAAGTCATATTCACATCTTTTGGCTGTATTTTAATTAAAAGTTTAGATAACCCTGTGTGCATCAGAGGGCCACCTGTGTCTTTTTGTTATTTCCTTTCCATAATAAATTATGGATGATACTCTGTCAGCTTAGGTGTTTCATATTTTAGTAGATTTTTTTAAATGTGCAAAATAAATCAAATGAGATCTTCAACTTAGATGCAGACTCAGACGCAGGAGGGAGGGAGGCGTTCGCTGTCTGCTCCAAAACAAGGCGAAGCCTGCAGATGGAGTGTGTGAGATTTTTAATGTCTATAACTTTACAGTATTTTTAACTTAATATGGTAGATCAGTTTTTTTTTTCAATCGTTTTGGATTTAATGGCCATTTTTATTTTAGGTTTTTGTTTATGGAGGGGGAGGATGGATGCTGCTTTTTGTTTCGTGTGCTGCACGTTGATGCTCTCATGGAACTGAAGGGTTCCATTAAGTTTTAGTAGGTTCTAATGGATATCAGTGGGTTTGAGGACGGTCTAGAGCAGATTCACTGTAAGTGGTGGTTGTGGCAGCCTGTTTGATGGTGCTGGAGATTTGCCTGATGTTTGCAGTTGTACTTATTTGCACAGAGAGCGTCGTGTAGAAAGACTCCAAACTGGATCTCTGATATTTCTTGTTTATTGTTTTCTCTTGTTTTTTCCTCAACCTAGTTTAAGAATAACATTTTTTCTTTTGACAAGCCAACAGAGTCGGCTGATACACACTCATCTCTGCCAAAAGAATAATAATGATTCATTATCACGGAGCTTGTGAGGTCTGTTGTTTACTAAGTAGCCTTCTATTTTTATTGAAACTTTAGGAATTATTATCATTATTTTTTATTTTTACCCTATGATCACATATTTGATGGCCTAAATGTGTCTGAAAAGTCAGGAAATTTTGCACGCTCGTCACGTCTGGTGAAAAAATTTATATTTTATTGGTGTTAAAAATGGGCAAGGCAAAACGCCTCAACGACACCCCCCAACAGTTTCAAAATAAAAGCCCTTTCTTTTAACTTTGACCTACATGTATGAACATTGGTACACATATGTATCACATCAGGACATACAGACTTAAACACACTACCTATTTAAAAAAAGAAGAAAAGGGATCAAATATATATAAAAAGCCGATAACATCAGCCAACCGATACATCAGTCTGGCTCTAGTTGAGATGAATAATTTACAGAAAATATAATTGAATGGTTAATTGAATAAATTAAATATAAAAAATGCGACTGATGAAACATTTAGGTGGGGTGCACTGGGTGGACTTTTTTTAAATTCTGGCTACGTTCCTGTGCCAACGTGTCCCGTTTGGTTAGATTAAATATCCCTAAAACGTAAATATACCTGTGCTGCACTGAGACCACAGCATGTGATGCTTTTATGTCTTTATTGATTTTTTTACTTGAATAGTATAGCTGTAGCACTCATGATTTGATTCTCAAGTGGAAATAAGCTGCCATTTTTAAATACATCGGTCGTGTGTGAGAATTCATCAGCCCCCCCTGTATCATCAGGGGCAGATTGAATGTTTTTTTTTTTTTTTGCTCCCGGTGGAGAAAAAACAAGCAGAGTGAGAATGAGAGGTAACAGGGAAATGGAGGATGCTGCTCCCCTCTTTCACTCCTCCATCCCCCTCCCCCGGTTCCCCGCTACCTCCCCGCACTAAAAAAAAAAAAAAAAAATCAAGGAGAGCGCTCATCCAAGCTGAGTGGACAGCCAGCCAGCCAATCAGCTCCTTGCACATTGGCTCTGTCATCAGGCTTGGATATTGAGGAAGGATCCACTGCTCTGCTGCTGCTGCTGCTGCTGCCTCTGCCTCTGCCGTGCTGCTCGTTGTGTATATGTATATGTGTGTGTCTGTGTGGGTGTGTGTGTGTGTGCGCGCGCGCGTGGACGCCTGATGAAATGAAATGCCAGGATTGGGCTTCCTCCAGGGAGAACCTCTCCGTCCTATAATGTGAGCCGGCCAGGAGCGCTGTGGGATCAGGGAGAAGCTGCATCCATCAAGCGACGGGCCTCCGGAGGACCAGGCGTGATCCAACGGGAGGGGAGATCTCAAAAAAAAAATTTATTCTTCTCTGCTGTGGGAGAGAAGGGATTGTCGTCATCCCCCCGTCCATCCTTTTTTTTTTCTCCGTGGTGCCCCCTCCTTCCTCCTCCGCCTCCACTCTCATTTTTTCCCCCTCATTCTTCTAGAGGCGCTCGTTGGAATATCAAACCTCCATGTATGACAATTTGTACCTGCATGGATTTGAAGACTCGGAGGCGGTGAGTGTTCGGACGTGAATCTCGCTGTGTGTTTATTGATGGAAGTGGCTCAGCTGTGCACACACACACACACACACACACACACACACACACACACACACACACACACACTCACACCAGAGGCCTTTGATGGGTTAGCCAACGGTACAGTGTAGCGTGATCGTGGGCTATGCTTGGCTGGAAGGGGGTTGGGTGGGTGGGTGTTGGTGTGTGTGTGTGAAGAGGAGGGGGTGCACATTAGGCAGATGGCCTCTGACGTGTGACATTCACACAGTTCTGTATATATTCGTCTTTGTGCATGTGATGCATGTGCCGTGTATTCGCCCCGTGAACCTGTAAGAATGGACAGTCAGGAAACCACCGGAGCCAGGAGGAGCCATTTAGCGTTCATCACACTCTGTAACGCTCAGAGACGGACCGAGCCGTGATTCAAAGAGGATGATGGAGACACGTTAATTACTCATTTCTCCCCTAAGGCCCGTTACATGTGTCACATTTCTGCATTTATTTAAAAAAAAAAAAAAAATGTAGCCGAGAATTTCTGATGTGAGCGTGCGACTGCGCGCCGTATAGGCTCTGCCGAGGCTCACAGAAACATGCATCGTGATGTCATTAAGTGGATTCTGATGTTGATGAGTCACATGCTGAAGCTACTCCATTGGATAATGGCTCTGATGCTACAGTGCAAACCTCAAAGCTTCCACACACGTACATGAAATAATGTTTAGAACGACTTATAACTGCTGGGTTGAGGGATTTTTAGAAAAATGCTTTATTGTAGGGTAGCTGGTGCCCACATTGGCTGCAGACAAAACCATATAAATACTCATTTTTTTCTAGATCTGGTTACTAAAATTACCGAGCGCAGGTGTCGTTTGACTGGAGAACTTTCAACACTGCTTGGTACCAGGTCATTTCAATTGATACCATAAAGGCAGTGAGCACAGATACCCAGCCTTCAATTTAGTATTTTATTACCATAAAGTTGGTGAACCTGTGAAAGACAGATTTAAAAAAAAGGAATTGTTGACTTCTCAGAAGTGTCCCACGCTAGCCACAAAAAAAATTATAAATTTTTTGGACAACGATTTGCTGAAATCACAAAGTCTTCTATGATACGATTTTGGTTCGATGTCTGCGATCAATATCAGATGATGTCCGTTTAACACAAAAAGCAACTAATTACTGATTTGACAATTTGCTGTGGGAATTTCAAAATAAAGGTGTATCTAGAGGACGATATAGATCGATGTTTTCACTTGTTACACTGTTGCCATACAACAATCTGCTACGTTTACATGGATCCTGATATTCCACAAATTATCAGATCAATACCTCAGTCAGAATAAAAAAGTCGGAAAAGACTATCTGAAGGAATTTTCAACCTGATTGAGAGGGACGGTGTAAACCTTTGATAATGATTAAAATAATAACCATGTAAATGCTTCCTCCGATCATTTCTCTCCGGTTAGAAAAAAATGCCCGACGTGACAAAAACAAGTTTCCAGAAGGGACGGAAACATAGATTTAAAGATTTAAAGATGCAAAATATTGTTCCCAGGGTAAGATGGGGGTCCGTCTTGAACATTTTCACGTGGAAACGCCTCTTCTTCTATCATTCTTGCAACATATTAGATGCTCCACAGCAGGTGGATTTAAAAAAAAAGTTATGTTAGGGTAAAATGCTGGAAACACACATTTTTAATCAGATCAACACAGCTGTTAAAAGCTGTTATTGGATGATATGCAGAGTTCAGGTATTGGGAAGGAAAATAAAGAATCAGAACATCTGTGCTGAGATGTCCTCACTTTTAGTCCATAGTTTGGGTTGAACCCTAAAGATATTGGGTCCTACAGTTCCCATAATGCAACTTATTTTCCATCAGACCCGCCCTGTCTGGTAAATGAATCATCATCTTTCAAACTCCACATACCCAGTCAGTGATGCAGGGTTTTTGTGAAGCATTTAGCTCAGGCTTAGATAACCTTAATGACATCACTATGACATCAGCGCAGGATATTTTGTGGGGCTTCAGAAGGCCACAGAAGACATAATACAGCATTTTTCACAGACTGGAGTTGTACTTCTCATGATGAGTATTTGATGGGATGACCAGCAGATGGCCACCCAGCCTAGAGCCTGGTTCTCCTCGAGGTTTTTTCCTCGCCGCGGTCACCTTAGTGATTGCTCATGTTGGGAATTGTTGGATTTGTGTAAATGACATTACAAAGGTCTTAACCTTCCCTGTATGAAAAGATGCAAATGTAAAGATTTTGCTCTGTATAAATAAAATTGAGTCAACGTGAAAGTCGAGCAGCTCAGAAGAAACATTTGACGTTTTTTCCTGCTTCAGTGATTTATCTGGAAATCATACAAACCCAGAAAGCTTCCTAAAGTTAAGAAACCGTTTCTGTTCCTCAAACTTGCCACTCTGTGATTGGATGCACGCAGTCCAGACGAGGAGTGTGCTGAAGTCAGGACCCTGCTGCTGCTGCTGGCTTGTAAAAAAGACAAAAAGTGCTTAGCTGTGATGGCCGGCTTGATTGATCTTTCTCGAGACTAATGGTCTTCCTTAATTGAATCATCATTAGGGGCTGATTGTTTAGATTAACACAGCAGAAGGAAGCGCTTGGTCCAGTCACATCCCAGCAAAAAAAAAAATGTTGCATTGACTGGAATTCTCGGTGTGTGAGAGGATGAACTGCTGCACGTCCGGCAAGTCTCAAGACACCGAAGTGACGAAAACCCCTGACAGAATATAAGAACGACCGCGTACCTCTGTAACTCTCTGTAACCTCTTTAAACTCCTGGTCCAAGAGATGAAGAAATCCATCTGCCCCCGCCTCTCTGGGAGCAGGGATCAGATCCGTCACCATCCAGAATTGTCTGGAAGCGTGAGATTGGCTGTGTGTGGCCATTCAAACTGCTGACAGCACAGGACTGGAAATTCCACTTTGTCTGAGATGCTCCTGGCAGTCTGCTCTTTTCTACATCATCCATTTCACCTGTTTTGCATTCAGAGTGCCAAGCCACCACTCTGGACTTGGCACAAAGTTGATATGAACCCCAAAACTTGGTCCCATAAACAAGTTTCTTCATTCTGCTTTGCAGCTCTGTGCTCGTTTGCATAAACACACTTAGGCTGAGGAAATCCTGAGGGCGATTTAAGGGAAAGCCCTATAATCGCTAAGTATTTACTCTTAGCTACTCGAGTATTCTCTCATGTGTTGCTAGGAACCATAAGTGAAATAATTTGTGTTAAATCAGACAATGGATGACATGTTACTTAAAGAGGAGGAGACACCAAGACATTTTTCAGGTCATGGAAAGTTCAGTGGACGATGTGCAACTTGCAGCTCTGACGTTAGCGCTAGGAACTGTGTAGCTAGCTAGCCAAACATGAACATAACTGCCTGCTTTTAGCGTGTATTGAAACTCACTACTTGGCTATATTTTAGAGTACGTGCTTTCCACATTCTTTTGCTCAAATGACAAACTTCATTTGGAAACTTGAGATGGTTTATGCAGCGAGGCACTGATCCCTTGGCTGTTAGTCGCCAATGTCATCACATGTATGAACCTCAGAGCCTATAGGTGCCTTTTTTGTCTCTTAAGAGAGACATTTTAGGTCATTAAGGTGCATCTGTCAGCAGCATTTCTACAGTGTCTGCAGAGTAGTTCATCCTCATGATTCCTGACCTCTCTCTTAAACTGAACTCTCTTAGCCGAACCCACGTCGCACATTTACAGCACTGTGGCCTTTTCCTGTTGCTCTGAAAGCAGCTCTGCCTACTGTACTGGCCGGGCAGGGTGAAATTTTTACAGCAACCCTGTCTGACAGGAGAGTCTCGACTATTTTTAACTGCCGTTACCGGGACTGTAGTACTCGAATCAGTTTTGAGCAGGGATGTCATGATACCAGAGATTTAGTTTCGCTGTGGAGTTATCGTGCTTTTAGTTTTTGATATTGATGGTCTGTATTACCCCGTGAACAGTTTGTATCACAGCTCTGCAGTTCCACTTACCTGTTTTGTGTGTTTCCTGTCCGCAGGGCTCAGCTGATTCATATACTAGCAGACCATCAGACTCAGATGTCTCTCTGGAGGAGGAGCGGGAGGTGCAGGCCCAGGTCCAGAGCCAGAGCCCAAGCCAGAGCCAAGGACCGGGACAGAGCCGCCAGGAGAGGGAGCAGCAGGCCGCCATTCAACTGGAGAGAGCCAAGGTAGCCAGACTGTGACGCTGCTGGGCCAAATTCATATGTGGCTTTTTTTTTTTCTTTTTTTAGATACCAGCCATTCTTGAAAACTTGGACAAATTGTTCAAATTATTATTAGCAACACTCTAATTCCAATTTTGTTGGAATTGTGGTGGGGCTTTTTTTTGGTATAAATGTATCTTAAATTTTTTTAAAACCAGAAAACAACGTTAAACAATTTAAAAATATGCGAAAAGCCTCCAAAATCTGAAACTAACAACACCTGCTGATAATATAGGTGTAAAAATGTGCTGCTATAATCATCTTTGTTTTAAAATATTGTTTAAATGAAGGTTGTGTCAGATTTCTGTCAACTCCATCAGATTTTTACAAAAACATGATCAATCATCAGGCATAAAAAGGTTCAGCTATACCCTAAGGACCCCTGTGTCACTTCCTGGTTAAAAAAAAAAAAAAAAGACGGGAATACCGCTAAACTTTCTATTTTTAGACAAATCCATTAAATAATATTGCTATCAGATGTGTTTCAAACATAACATGTCGACTCTGTAGCCCTCATGTTTTCTCAGTGATGTCTCTGTTAATTCTCTGTCACTCACTGTACTTGTTCGATCCTCCAGACTAAACCTGTGGCGTTTGCTGTGAGGACCAACGTCAGCTACTGCGGAGCGCTGGACGAGGATGTCCCGGTCCCGGCCACAGCCATCTCCTTTGACGCCAAGGATTTCCTCCACATAAAAGAGGTACGACACGAGCACGACACCCAGCTACTGCTCTGTCAGCGTTTATTTGCTGCTGAAATCACTGATGATTTTTTTTTCCTCCTGTCATCGTCCTCAGAAGTTCAACAATGACTGGTGGATCGGTCGGTTAGTGAAGGAGGGCTGCGAGATCGGCTTCATCCCCAGCCCTCTGAAGCTCGAGAACATCCGGCTCCAGCAGGAGCAAAAGAGAGGACGAGTCCAAGGGTAAGTAACAGAAAAGCACAGTCATCTCAGAAATTAAGAATTATAAGGACACGCAGCAGTAATATAAACAAAATAAAATGTATTAGAGAGATAAGAGAATTAGCAATTCTTTAAAATAATTGGGAACAACTGTTCAACAAACTATAAAAGTGCAGACAAACAATCAGCAGAGGTTCAAATCGCTGAAAAGAAGGAAATAGATTATTCTGTCAGTAATTAAGAGCCCTGCTGGGGCTGGAACCATTCTTTTATCGGATTTATTTTCATCTCCATGCTGAAGCTTTGTTTGTCACCTTCATGTTGAAACAGCTGCTGGACGCCACATTTGCTCTCTGCTTCCTGCAGCTATTGGTTGTTTCAGGTTTTACCACCACTTCATCTTAAACGATGATCAATATTTCCAATCACTGCGCGGCTCTGTTGGGTTTTTGATCGTCTGATACAGTAAATAGTTGGTTGATTTTGTGCAGGGCCGTAGCCTCGCGCTGAGGTCGTGTCCTCAGCGTTATTTTCTGAAAGTTTGGGGGTTTTAACGACTTTTTGTCCCACCTTAACTCAAGATTCAAAGAGAGGGAAACTCATATCTTCCCATTACATGTTGGGTGACTTTATTTGTACCTGTGTGAGGATTTGGTTTGCAGTAACAGTCAGGGAAACCCTCCTGACACATTTTACAAACATCACACATAAAGACAAACATACCAGATCTTATCTCAGACCTCATAGCTTATGTCTAATTAAAGGGACAGGAATGTAGTGCTATTTATCCATCTAATGTTTTTGGTATGAGTTGGAAAAGAAAGTAGTGCTGATAGATTTTAAAACAAAAATAGTCAAAATCCTCTGATTCCAGCTCATTAAATGTGGATATTTTCTGGCGTCTTTACTCCTGTAATGTAACTTTGATTTTGGAGTGAACCTTCCCTTTAAGAAATCTGAACTAGAACTGTGAACTCGATTCTTTAATCGGCACTCGTCTCGTCATGCCTGTATCTGTGTCCAGACATCACACAAGATTTTCTGTATCCTCGGCGACGGCTGTCTCACATCACTCGTCGAGGAAACCCCACCTCTCTGTGAGGTTTTCCTCCTAATTGTTACACGAGTTTGATCTTCTAAATGTGTGTTCCCAACATAATAGAAGAGTAAAAATCAAAAACCTCTCTAAATTTGTGAAGAATGCGTGTCATCATCTTCACCGTCATTGTCACACAGACCTAACAGCAGCGGTGCTGCTATTTTTGGCAGTTTTGTTGAATTTAGGACAAGATCTGTGCCGTCCTAACACAGGACTCCTGAACACGCTTCAGTTATTTTATTTAATTTATTGCATTTTTTACTTTAGGAGGAGGTTCTGTTATGTTGGTCCATGCAGCTCCTCAGCAGACCCGGGTTACACTGACAATAAAATAACGTCATCAGATTGAAAAAAAACCCTGACAAGCTCTCAGATGTTGACCCAGGTCTGCTCATGACTCATGACTATTTACTCCATCACTTCTACTCATGCAGACGGTACCAGTGTAACAGTTTCAATAGCTGTAATTAGCGGCCCTATCAGCCTCCCAGTTTCCTCGCGTGTGTGTAATGTGTCTTGAAGGTTCTGTCAGCCGGAGTTTGTACAGTAACTCACATGCACTTCCTGCAGCCTTACTGTTCACTTTAATACTAATCTTACTAGACCGCAGCGCTTCAGAGCTTCGCTCACTAGCTCGGCCTCTGTGGCTTTTTCGTCACCGAGCCTCGCAGACGAGGAGAGACGTTTGAACCCCATTAACCAGGACTACAGTTTCACTGTAACTGAGAAATAGTTGTCCTGCGTGAGACCTGCTGCCTTCCAGAGATGCTGGAAAAAGATTTGTTTTTATTCACTTTTTACACAACTTCACAAAGAATCAGTTTGTACATAATTAAATAAAATGTTAATAATTATTTTAACTGACTAACTGACATTGACCGATGTTTAATCGACTTGTTGACTAATTGCATATTGGATTATGGTCCTCTGTAACTGATATTAAGTTCACATTTTAAATGCTTTTCAGCCCAGTTGTCAGTCATAAATACACGCAGACGTGCAGGAAACTCCTTGTCAGACAGCCTCACAGAAGCATCATGGGTATTTAAATTTTGTTGACCAACAATAGACCTAAAAATGCCGATCTGGGATAGCAGGATGGATGGTTCCTAATACTTTTTGCACATAAAAATCACAAAATGCAAAAGGCTCTTCATATGTCTTCCTGTGAATGTAACTGAAAATCTTTATTTTTATGGTCATGGAGTGCTGACATCAGTGGATTTGCTGCCTCACCTGCCTGAGTTGACAACTGTACAATTTGTGATGCCAAGTGGAAGATGTAATCACCTAAAAAATAGTAATTACGACAAATTAGATGTGAAGATTTGACTTGAAAGCACCATGTTTTTTTCTCCGTTTTTTTTTTTTGCTGCAACACAAAAGTACTGTTTCTTCCATGTTTTTCACGTTTTCTCTGCAGTGGATTATCAGTTTAAGTTTTACTTTTTCTGCCATTTTCCACATTAATACCAAGGTGTTTTTTTTCTGTCTTTCTTTATCCCCTCTTGTCTTTTCCAGTAAGTCTGGAGGGAACTCTTCTTCCAGTGTAGAGGATGAGGTATCTGCCTCTATCCGACCCCTCATATCCTCGGCAGGTGAGAACGTCGGACAGGGGGAGAGGGCCTTTAATAGCCAGCTGCCAGCTTAGAGCCAAACAACATAGAGTGAATAAGACTCTAAAGCCTTCCCATGTCTCTGCATAGAGCATAAGTTCACTGCGTAGAGTTGTTGGTACATTTTCCCATGATCCTCCTCTTCCTCCAGTTGAGGACTGCAGGCGCTCTGAGACTGGGGCTTACCACAGTGTGTGAACCCAACGACAAGACTATGAACCCCCCCTGAACTGCACTCATGTGACTTTGTGAATATAACCTTAGGACAATAGAAAGACATTTTGTTTTTATGTTTATCAATGCCGGATATCCTTGATAGGTTTCATTTGATGCAAAATTGCACATGTGAAGCATGTCTGAATGTTTTCTGAGTTATTATTGGAGACGCCTCCCCCGCTAGCAGCAGCTACTGACGACACTGTCACTGTCTTCTCTCCCCCCCCCCCTCCTCCTACAGGAAAGCAGAAACAGAAAGTGGTAAGTTGGTGATGGTAAAACTCACTCATTCACCATCCACTAGAACCTCGCTGCTGCCGTCGTAAACTGACAGGGACTAGTGGCACCGGCAGAACGTTAGAACCTCACATCACATCCTAGGACACGTAATACTTCAGCTCTACTGAAGTATAAAGTGTCAAATCATCAGCATTTCTGTGATGCCAAAGTATTGTAGTGTCAAGTGTTATAACTGTTACTTCTTGTATGTATGAGACTTACGATCTTAGCACTTTCTAGAATGTTTTGGGGAAAAGCAGAAAGTATTTTAGAACTTGTTTATAGATTTATCATATTAGAAAAGTCTGTAAACGGGGAGAAAGAGCGAGCCTTCCTCTGTCCAAGACAAAAAAATCTGCTTATTCACTTTATTGCCATGAGTTAGAGGTGAAGGTCGATACCACTCTCATGTGTGTACATTAAATATGAAGTCACAGCTAGCAGCTTGTTAGCTTAGCTTAGCACAAAGCCTAGAAACAGGGGGAAACAGCTAGCCCGGTTCTGTCCAGAGATTAAAAATGACCCCATTCACTATCTAGCTGAGGTATAGAGGAGAAGAAAAGCTGAATACTGCCGTCATGTCTGTTCCATAGACTGTAAATAAAGATGGACGATGCCAAAAAATGCATTTGAAAAATTCAAAGCCAGTTTCATGCAGGAGATATTTTCTTTCTGCTGTAGAATCTACAGGAACAATTTTTGATTTAGGAAACAGACACTGGTTTTGACGTTTTCAAAGCGCAATTTGGTCCCATTATATTTGGAAAAACATGCACTTTTGATTTTGGGGTGAACTATCCCTTTAAATACCCAGCAGTGATAACATTTCACAGTTCAAGCGTTCTTGTGAGAATCAAATCCTTTGCTTTGCGTCCGTGTGTTTTGGAGCTGACAGGTGACCACATTTGACTATAAATAGCAATGAAATAAATAAAATATAAACAGTAGTTTTTAATTTTGCTCATCAGATCTGCATCTTTAAATGAAATCGCTGCGTAATATATCAAGTTTGTTACCACTTTGGCATGGTACAGTGTTGTGGTGCTACTTTCTATTGTGACACTTGGTCTGGTTTTGTGTTAACTGGTAGTTTTGTGGCTATTTTACAGCATCAGTGTAGCCATCATGTCCATCCATCCATTTAACAAATGACGTTTTCTAGTCGTTCTTTAAACGTGTTGAATATTTCACAAAATCTCTTGCTAGAACATGTATTGATTGCTTCATCGAAGGCTAAAAAATATATGATAATGTGCTCCATTATCACTAATAATATCAATACATTCATTTTTTTTTGTTTTTTGACATCGTAATCATTTGCTACATGCCTCCACATGGCAACGCACCATTTAACACATCTGACTGTGATTCAAGGTCAGCTGACTCAGCAGTCCATTACGGCTGTCTGCTGTAATTGTCCTGTTTGTGATGAGTCGGCTGCCGCTGATTAAATCTGTGTGTGTTAACAGACGGAGCACATCCCACCGTATGACGTGGTTCCCTCCATGAGGCCTGTGGTGCTGGTGGGACCCTCGCTCAAGGGTTACGAGGTGAGCTGCCACTCGTCACGGCGAGGGGAAAAAAATTCAGAATAATCCTTTGTGCAGCATCGCTGGACGACGGTGTGCAGAAAGGACAAGCTTACAGGAAGGAGACGTCTTTTCCTGGAGTCCCATAAAAAAAAAAAAAATAGCTCGCTGTTGGCGCAGTTAATTCTGAGCGTGTCATCGCCCACGTAACATCCAGATTGCAGCCAGACTAACGAGGAGACGGGGAGGTCAGATGAAAATATGTTGTGTAATTGGCAGATTTAGGCTTTTCTGTTTTGAGCATCCTCCTGTCTCATTTCTGTCACTGCTGTTTCTAAATGTGTAGAAGAAACAATCTGCAGCACTGTAATAGTCACGATGTACACAGATGATGAGAGGAGCACGAGAAATATTAATTCTCTTTGGAAGAGGTAAAGATAAAGTAGGGGAAGGTTAGATTTAGGATTTTTAAATGTGGGAGACGTTCAAGATGCTGTGGAGGATCTTAAACTCAATCTGCAAATACAAATCTGCAATAACAACACATTATCGGTCCATAATAAGAAAGGGAACGTTGAAATATGCCAGAACTCAAATAAAAATCATTAATAACAAATGATGCGTCAGTATTGTATCCTAAAAACAACATAAATTTTACCTTTTGACGCTTTTTACATCCTTCTGTTTTTCTGCGCAGGTAACAGACATGATGCAGAAAGCACTGTTCGACTTCCTCAAGCACAGATTTGATGGCAGGTAAGAAAAAATGTGAAAGTTATTTGTGCCCTGTGATTTTACAGTTTTTACGCCACATCGCCTGTAGGATAGTTTGCCTCTGTGTGTGTGCTGCTTCATAATAAAAGCTTTTAGGTAACAAAATAACAGGAATTTACACACTTATTACACAAATAAGTGTGTAAATACAGATCTTCAAGCGGGTGCAAACCAAGTCAGGTCAAGCCAGTGTGGAAAAGGGGCAAAAGAGGAGCCGGAGCTGGAGTCGATAAATACCTGTGACTGAGTCATTGCACCCGGGAGTGAATGTTGATTGAACCCTTTTCCACTGAAGAAAAGAGACAGATGTTAGTGTTTTTGTCCAGCGTTTTCTCTGTGAGTCTGTTTTCATGTTTAAAAAACGTTTGTTTCCCATCATTTTCTAGGATATCTATCACACGAGTCACGGCGGATATATCGTTAGCTAAGAGGTCTGTTCTCAACAACCCCAGTAAGAGGGCCATCATCGAAAGATCCAACACTCGCTCCAGCTTAGGTAAGAACAGAACAACCGTTTTACAGTTTTTGGTACAATTGTAGAAACTATGTAAAACAATTACAGGAGATAATTCAACCAGCTTTGCCTAAATCTACACCAAGTATTCCTGCTGAAACTACAGTTTAAACCTGCATCACCTGTTTTTATGGCAACTTTGGGCAGCTGTGAACACAAGACGGACATGTTGGTTATCTATTTATAAATCCAGCAGACACATGGCAATGTTAGCGTTTACTAGCTGGTTTCCTGTCTGTTGTTTACTATTTATTTTGACTGAAAACTGTGCAGATCTCTAAATCTTCGTTGTGTCTGATCAGCTGAGGTGCAGAGTGAGATCGAGAGGATCTTCGAGCTGGCCCGCTCCCTGCAGCTGGTGGTGCTGGACGCTGACACCATCAACCACCCGGCCCAGCTCCTCAAGACGTCCCTGGCTCCCATCATCGTTCACGTTAAAGTCTCCTCGCCAAAGGTACTGAACGCTGGGAGGACACAGCCACACATGAGCCGAGGCAGTAGCTGGATTTTTTTATTTAGCGGGTTAAATGGACTTATCAGCGTCGTAATAATGTCAAGCCTGAAGCGTGTGATATAATCTCCACAGCTACTGTCCCACACAGTCATTCAGCTGGTGGAGACAAACAACAAGACATGTTAAAGGTAACGGTCTCTATGTAAGATTGATATTTACCCTCCACTGGTGTAGCAGCTCAACACAAGTACAATGTTTCCTACAAAAAACAGCATGAAATACTTTGACCAACATAAAAGGCTTTTTGATTTAGTGTGTGGAGTCAGAGGAGGTTTCAGCACCAAGTAGTCTGCACAGCGACACCTCTGCATGTGAGAGTAGGTCTGCTGCACTTCATCTGTCCACACTGGGACAACAACAACAACAACAACCACACTATCTGTCTGCAAAGATGTGTCTTCAAATTTTTATTTAAACGGTGCACTCACTTAATCCACACTCTCCTAGCATGCAAAATGCTCGCTGCACTACAGCCGACCAGGAAAACTCACGCCTTCCAAGAAGAAACACAGGAGGACGCTGCAGCCCTGATTCTGACCAGTCCAACCAGTCCACGAAAAGAAGCAAACCTATAAAAAAAAAGACAACCGAAACTTAAACATTAACATGCAGTGTGTCCACAGGCATGACTAGCACTATTAAAATCTCAGCACACGATGTAAAAATGTCTCATTATGAATTGGCATCCCTTCCTTTTTTGCACCATGTGATTATGAGGGAACCGGGTGACCTAAAACGAGCGCACCCGAAGCTGGATACTTTGAGTTCAGTGTAACTGGAGCATCGTGTTCTTTCCTGTCGTCCAGGTTCTGCAGAGGCTAGTCAAATCCAGAGGGAAGTCCCAGAGCAAACATCTGAATGTGCAGCTTGTGGCAGCTGACAAGTTGGCCCAGTGTCCCCCAGTAAGTGGCCGTCCTTATATACTGGTTTATTGTTCTGTACAAATACAAGACTAAATAATAAATAAATAAATAAATAAATAAATAATAAGGTACTTTCCAGACTACAGAATAACACAACAGGACCTCACGTACTATCAGTCAGTGTGGAGGTCATTTCTGTTTCATCTCATTTCCATCCTGAGCTTCATACCTGCTCTCCTCCCTCTGACCATCTGCTGCTAACAGGAAATGTTTGACATCATCCTGGACGAGAACCAGCTGGAGGACGCCTGCGAGCATCTCGCCGAATACCTCGAGGCCTACTGGAAGGCGACCCATACCTCCATGGCGACGCCCCTGAACCCCCTGCTGGGACGCAACCTGGGCCCCACCACCCTCACCCCGTACCCCACCACCATCTCTGGACTGCAGGTACACGTCCGCCAATCCCAGGAGCCTTTGCGAGGCATAATTTCATGAGACAGAGGAAAAACGTTCAGAGTTGTGTTGTTTCTTCATAAATTGTAGGGAAACAAAATGAATGTCCAGCCTGATTTGCGTTCTTGATGTGTTTGTGTGATTAGCAGAGCCAAAGAATGCGACAGAGCAACCACACCGGAGACCACTCCACCCCGAACGAGCGACGCAACCTGATGACATCGGACGAAAACTACCACAACGAGCGGGCGCACAAGGGACGCAACCGCATGTCTTCTGGCTCGCAGCACAGCCGAGAGCAGCAGGACCCCTACCAGGACTACCAGGACCCCTATCAGGATGCATACAAGCCACATCGCAATCGCAGTTCACCGGGCAGCTACAGCCATGACTCCCGGCACCGGCTCTGAGCCCACTTCTATCATCGCCAGGGCCCCAGCGGCCCAGATTCCACCCAAAACAAACGCTGCAACAGAGCCAAGACGGTCCCAAATTGTACCTTTTTGTTTCGGTTTAATTTGTTTTGCCCACCTGGCTTTCCCTCTCTTTAAAAAGTCCAACAAAATTCAGGTGTTTGTTTTCAATCAAGCTGCCAGGGCAAACCCCCGTCAATCAACGGCGCGAGTAGTCAAGAGGTTCAGGGTGCCGACGCTAACTAATGCTGTAAAATGAATTCCTTTACGTTTCTGTTTCTGGGACCTTTTGGGATTGTACTAACACGACGCTCAGCAGATGTGCAGCGCAGACTGTGCTTGTTGTCAGCAAGCTAACGACGGATAGTGGTCAGACGGTGACGGTGTGCGGGCTTCACGGCGCCTGGGACGTCGCACCGGGCCAGGAGGGGGGAGTCCAAGTGCACACAGACTGGTGAAGGCTGCTGACCCCTGCCCCGGGCCATGTATAAATCCTCTCACCATTTAGCTTCTTGCATGCTGATAGATGACCAACCTCCGCATCCACGTCATTGATATTTTGTACCTAGCATTCTGGATTCTCCAACGACGAGGTGTAGATACGGAGGTCCAATTTTCTAAATCACCTGATTGTGTGGATCGGCGGTAGGTAGGTAGGTAGGTAGGTAGGTGGGTACAGGTGGGTGGTGGGTTTGTGTGGGTGTGCAGATGATATCTGGCTGCTAGTTTTGAAAACTGGTGCTTCACATTCCCAAACTATTTTGCTATTCGAGAGTCACTTTGAGCAAGGCCAGCTTTTCTGTAGCATAGCTTTAGGATTTCATTTGGGTGAAGACCCTCACCGTCATAAGCGGAGCAGATTTCTGATGGTGCTGGGATCAGATCTCAGTTACACTGTAGGAGAAGGCAATACTGCTTCTGTTCTGAACAGCTAGCACTTAGAGAGTTAGAGAAGGCAATAGCTGTGACAGTCTATCGGATAGTTTAGTTGAAAAACAATAGCAAAATACTACTTGAGCTGCCGTTCGATGTCGCTGCGGTGTGGACCAGCGTGAAAACCGACGCCGGGAGAACCTTCGGACCAGTTCTGGATGATATTTTTGACCCTGCCAGCGTGAAAGAACAGGTTGTTTTGCGTTTTGTTAGCATCGCAATCAAAGTTGTACAGCGTTAAAACAAAAGTACAGATGTCGGTTAAGTCCTGCGATCGGTTCACAGCCATCGAATTTCCTTCCTGTGGTTTTAGGGGGTCAAAGCATTCAAAATGTGACATGGCAGAATCGGTTGCATCATGTTCATTCTCTGTGTAGCTGGCATGTTGTCCTGACTGCAGAGCATGTTCCCTCTAAACGTAAACTAGAACCCTACTGTAATCAAGTCGATGTTTGTAGAAGTATAGGGCGCCTTTCTCCAGGAAAAAAAAAAAATACAAAAAAGAGAAAAGAAAAAAGATGGCCCAAATTTACAGATGAATGATTTCTCTGGATCCCTGAGGTTTGAGACTCAAACGGCTAACAAAAAAAAAAAAAAAAAACTTCAAGTATTGGTTTATGTCGAGAGTTTCAGTGGATTGCATGACTCGAAAATGGAGCCACTTTAATGATAACAGCTTCTTTAATTCAGAGTTATGTTCCAAGTTAGAAACTGTCTAACAGTGATGAAACCCCAGCCCTCGCAAAAAGATTCAGCTGAGATAACGAGAATTTACCCACATGGTGCTTTGTATGGAAACAGCTGCTGCGGTTGCTAATGATGTTTTTAAGGCTTGTTGTCATTATCATGGTGTGCTGTACATATCTGACTTTTAAGATACCAGATTATCTTGTGATTATAATCTAATATCTCCAGATAACAAACAGTTTGATATTACATATTTTGGCTGCTTTTTGACGGGGAGCTGAAGTTACGTGTTTCATCTTATAAGGAAAGTCTTTTTGACGTTTAATCAATAGGGTAAGTGATCATGATTTAGTTTTCACTAGTAGATGTCGAAATGTCTCGATGTCAAGATATCTCTAAAATAATTTTGACATGTTACAAATATATTTTCACACGTAAAAATTAAATTTCGACTAGTCGGAACAGATTTACAGATTGCATTGTGAATTTTTATTTATCAAAATTAACATTTGACTCGTGAGAAATGAATTGCAGACATCTTAAAAGGTGCTACTGATAACATCCAGCGGATGCTGCAGGTTAGCTAACGTTACAGCGTACGTACACAAAGACAGGAGACAAAGCACATTGGCTAGTTAGAAAAGTGTGTCTTTGCTTTGTCCTCCTCAAGGACAGCGTGCTATTTAATGATGATGCTTTCACTATACGACTCTGATCTGCTCTCTAATATCAGATATGTACAGTACAATACACCATATTTGTCAGAAGAGTTTTCTTTGGCATGTTTAGACAAATGTTGAAGCTAAGTTTATCATGTAGACCCCCGTCCCCCCTCTGAAAACGATGTACAGTAGTGACGGCTGCAGCGCCAGATTAGCTCGGTGCCTCACAAACAGAGAATACACCTCTTACAAAACGCTCAGAAAATAAAAACTGGCTCAATGGAGGATCCGTTACATTAAATATAATGTGTTATAATGTTTTTTTTTTGTCTGTAGATCTATACAGAGTGCTGTCTAAATATTTAGTGATCAAAAACTGCTGCAAAAAGAACAAAAGATAAGTTAGGAGCTGCTGCTTTCAGGGCGACTTTCACTGTTTTAGATTCAAACATTCAGTCATAAAGTTAATTTGCGTTTATGGAGGATCAGGCTTCATGTCTGACCCTGGGTTAACGATGAGTGTGTGGAAAAGTGTTAAACACAGGTTTGTATCAAAAAAGAACACTCTGACCTCCTAACTTTAACTTTTCCCATCACTACAGAAAGACACTACTTCCTGTTTTGGCACCTTCAAATCTCGAGCTGTAGATCTGTTCAGCTTCTGGAGTTGCCAGCGGGGCTTCGGACTTTTAGGCTCGATAATATGCACTTGAATTTCTGAGGAAACTTTATTTGAAAACATAAAGTCTGTCCTATATAGGAGACATCTGACTGTCCCCAAGAACTGTACAGCCTGACACAGTTTCCGGATGTCTTGGAGGGACCTAATTCGCGAGACCCAATTAGAGCAACTTTCAGACTCACACACTCCTCCTCTTTACGCCCTGACAACAACTTCAAAGCCTGACCTGACGACACCGAGCGCGTTTTTCCCACGATGCAAAGCAGCTCCTAATTTATTGATTTAAATAGAAAATTAGGTGTGAGGTATTTTCTCTTAATAGATCACTTTGTATAGATTTGGATGAAAGGGTTTTGGAAAAACTTGTATAGCACAAAAGAAAAAGCAAAAAATTAAGGTGGGTTTTGAGCAACTGTTCCTACAATGTGAATCTAGTGGAAGGACGCAGATTATTCCAAGAATCAGCTGGTTTCTTTTCCCACTTTCCCTGTCGGTCTCTTTGTTTTACGCTCTTTGTTAACGGACTGAAACATCAAGACTGCAAGTGAAAAAAAAAGACAAAGTGTTAAAGTGCGTAATGTTACTGTTTACAGGCACGCTTATCTGTCTCATTCTGCCCCATAGCATGAATCCCATTGGTTGATTGAACAGGGAGCCATTTTCCATTCGAAAAATCCAACCAACCAATGTCGAGGTGGGCTGCTTGAGACAATCAGGAGGGATTTTTCCAGACCAGCGTCCCACCTTCCCCTCTCTCTTCGTGAAAACGCCCCGAAAACGATGAGAGAGGTTTGCCCCTTTTTTGAGCCGTGGGATTTAGATCAGAGCAAAAAATAAACGCCACGCTCACTCACAGACCTCGAACAAAAAAAAAAAAAAAAAAAAACTGTCCGCCCTGGCTTCATTTACTTCCGTTTGACCAAACTTCCATCTCCAAATGAAACTTTTGTTTTTTCACAGATTAAATCTCAAGGTGACCACAAAATTCAGAACTTCTAGGGAGGACTTTCTTTGGTAAAATGTAAAACAAAAGAGGAAAAAAAAAAATGAACAAAAAAGAAGCAAAAGAACAAATATTTATTCCAGTAGAAAAGTAATAGATGAATATTTGCTGGCGATTATTTTTATAACAAATAAATGTACATAATGTCTTTGAGAGATGCTATTTGCTGTATACATGTGCTGAAATGAGACGACGACCCATGTGGGACACTCAGAACAACAGCAAGGTCCAGTATACAAAGTTTCAGTAATGTGCAATACAAAACGGCATGCTGTTTTAAAATGAGGAACTTCATGTACTGTACTATGCAACCGCAAACTGTGTACATCGCTTCATGCTGTGGCTTCTCCAACCACCCTTTTCCAAGCAGCTTCATCTGGACTTTTAAGGGATTTTTTTGTGTTGATCTTTTTGGTTTTCTTTTTTTTTTTTTGTTTCTGTGGAAGATGAAAACCTAAGCGGTTAATGCGGTATTGCATGCATAATATACCATTCTAATTTATAAAAAGGAATTAAAGAAAAATACATGGAATTGGAGGTGATTGTGTTTAAGGCAAAGCTACAAGTGGCTTAAAACATTTCTTTTTCAAAATAAAAGAGTCGTTCTAAAGTTGTCTACAGCATGTTTTGTTTTTTTGTTTTTTACTGTAATGAATGTTTAACACAAAATGAAAAGGTTTCAGGAAGATTCACATTTTGTTGTGGCGTGGTGCAGTTTGTTGATGCTTTGATTCTCATTTCAGGATCCTGGATCTGCGCGAGGTCTGACATCTACAGTTCCAAAGCAGGTACCTCTACCTGCTGCTATTACTGCACAGAGCAAAGTCTGACGCTGTGATAATATCTAATAATGAGGTACTAACTGTAAAATAAATACTGATACTATCTTGCAATGTGAAAATCTCAAAATAATGATATTGTATCTCAAATTAATAAGACAGTATCTCAGAATAATGTGAGTATCTCAAAATAATGGGATAGTGTCTTAGAAAAATAACTGTTGATCTACACTCCAAGCCAGAAGGAGGTGGTGGTAGTTCATTTATTCATTTATGTACACACACACACACACACACACACACACACACACACACACACACACACACACACATATATATATACATATATATATATATATATATATATATATATATATATATATGTATATATATATATATACATATATATATACATAAATATATACACATATACATATATATGTATATACACATATATGTATACATACATATATATGTATTGTGACAAGACAGACATTACATTTTTAGACTCACATTATCAGCTTAGTTTTGCAACTTTAACTTGAGATTAATAAGTAATTAATTGCATATAATAGTAAAATAGATGCGTTAAAGTTTTTGGCTCATCTTTGCAAAATTTACTGGTGCATCAGTCACGTGATGTCCTTCTTCTTCTTCGACGACAGAAGCTCCTGCATAATGTACCGTTATTCTAACAGTGCCCTCCACGGCCGTGTCTAGAAGGGAACCCCCTGTGAAAGCTCTCGCGAGATTGAATTTAACCCAAGCTCTGATCTTTTCCTGTGCCCGACTAGTGTTTTTTTTTTTTTTTGTCCATAAACCTACCAGATGTTAACCACAGCGTCCTCACATTATACATCATAACTTGCATGAACAAAAGTGCACAACTGAGAAACAACGTGCGCAAATCTCGCGAGACTTCCGCAAACCAAGGGTTCTCTTCTAGACACGACTGCGCTTAACTTGAGCAAAACAAGCTTCGGAGCTCCGGTATCATCATTTATCTCTGCAGAAGCTACAGTGAGAGTGAAGCAGCAGAGCCCGAGTGTCTGGATAAACTTGTTGAAGTGGACTTTGTGAAAACTTTGTGGATGTTTCAGCCCAGAATCTCCCGTCAGCCAAGAATGCTAACGGAAGTTAGCGCAGCCTGCTAGCAGGAAATAGACGGAGACGGAGGTCGGCCTCACAGTGCTCGTCAGGACAGCTTCAATAGAGACCAAACTGTATTTCTCATGGACTCAAAACGGCTTGGAAGACCTGTGTGAATAGACTCTATGTTGTCACCTTTATTTGAAAATGAAAATGTGAATTATCCCCTGGCGTCCTGCGAAGCTAATGAAGTTAGCCTAGCCTGGTAGCAAGAAATAGACGGACGTGGACGTAACCTAGCAACACAGCGCACATTGATGAGCTAACAGTTGTTTAACGGAGTGCGTCTGGAGGAAACGTTGCTGTGAATTTAGTCAAGAAAGATGTCCAAAGTCCAAACGCTGAGAGTTTTTGTCAACCAGAGGCTGAGTGCGGCCGCTGAAGAGATCATCGAGCTGTTTGGAAGAACCATAGCAGAGTACGAGGAGGAACTGTGTCGACAACGAAAACTGCTGGAAGCTGTTCTGAAGCCTGAAGTCCAGCTACACAGAGCAGGTTTGTTCACTTTTCACAGTTATTCTCACTTTAAACTGCTGGGAAATCATTTTGAACAACAACCTGCGATCCCTGTCGTTGCAGTGTTCAGCAGGGCTGCAGAATTAATCACAATTCTTCTGCAGTTTTCAAGTAACGGCAGGTGCAATATTTGTTAAAGGCAAAATGTCTGTCAGAAAACTTTTTAATTAATGATTGTCGTGAGGCAGAGATGTCGTGTCCCACACATCACACACCTACAGACTTAAAACATTTTAATTTGGTACAGATTTCTGCCAAAAAAAAAAAAAAAAATCACCATAGTCAATCAATCAAAATAACTGCAATTGTAGATTTTGTCAAAGCCCAAACACTAGAGGTCGCTGTCACTTTGATCAACCACTTGACCTACAATGATTGATTATTAGTCGTTTGATAAGTCATATTTATAACCTTTATTTGGTCGTTTATGACTCTAACCTTAATATCTTTGAGTTGTGGGCTAAAGGAATTGATTAATCTGTTGACTGTTTTTTCAATTAATTGATTAGTTGTTTGGTCCAAAAATGGTTAAAAATGGTGATCAGCGTTTCCCAAAGCCCAAGATTATGTCCTCAAATGTTGCTGTTTGTCCACATGGCTTATGGCGTATGAATACACAAAAATATAGATGCGTCTTTCAAAAAACAAACCAAAAAAAAACTGTGTGAAATTCAAGAAAGTTGTTGTGTCTGTGGCTTAACGAAAAATCAGAGTTTTCTAAAATGTGTCTTTGTATTTCTTTATTCTCCACAGACGTCCAGCTGCTGCTGGTGAGTAAAGAAGAGGATGATCAGCAGGAGTGGAGCTCCGGTCTGCACCAGGAGGATCCACCAGAGCGTCCGAACATTAAAGAGGAACAGGAGGAACTCTGGACGAGCCAGGAGGGAGAGCAGCTCAGAGGGCTGGAGGAGGCTGATGTCACCAGGTTCACATTCAGTCCTGTCCCTGTGAAGAGTGAAGAAGATAATGAAGAGAAACCTCTGCATCTCTGTTCGCTTCAGTTTGACTTTGATGACGCCGTGAGGACCGAGCATTCAAAAACACAAGTTCATGGAGGATCAGAACCCGCTACGAACTTTCCACATAGTCATTTACAACCTCATGAAAAGACTTCACACTCCTCTGAGCCTGACACTGATGAAAGCTGCGACTGGGACGGGACCAGGGAGCCTCAGTCGCATTTAAAACCTCTGCAAAACAATGAAGTACCTGTAAGTGTTATTGAATCTAATGCTGGAAAAACATCATGTAGCTCCTCTGAATGTGCTACAAGCTTTAACCACAAGGGACATCTGCAGAAAGACAACAGAGTCCAAATAGGATTGAAAGCATTTTGTTGCTCAGTTTGTGGTAAAAGATACCCTGGGAAGAACTCCTTAAAGGCTCACATGAGACTTCATTCAGAAGGAACACGTTTCAGCTGCTCAGTTTGTAAAAAAACGTTCCCATGGAGAGGAGAGTTTGACAGACACATGAGGATCCACACAGGGGAGAAGCCTTTCAGTTGTTCTGTCTGTGGTAAAGCGTTCACACAGAGCTCGTCTTTGACCTCACACCTACGAGTTCACACGGGGGAAAAACCTTTCAGCTGCCCGGTTTGTAAAAAAGCGTTTCAACGGAGGGAAAATGTTGCGGCGCACATGAGCATCCACACAGGGGAGAAACTTTTCAGTTGCTCTGTCTGTAGTAAACAGTTCACACAACGCTCGACTCTGACCTCACACTTAAGAATTCATACGGGAGAAAAACCTTTCACGTGCTCGGTTTGTGAAGCGAGTTTCAGCCGAAGAGGCAATTTGTACCAACACATGAGAACACATTCTGGGGAGAAGCCTTTTAGCTGTTCATTTTGTGGTAAAAGATTTACCCGAAAGGCTCGTCTGAGGGAGCACCTGACTGTCCACACAGGTGAGAAATAGTTCACTTGTCGCTTTGTGATAAAAGACACAAAGCTCTTATCGAAAAACAAAAGTGTGGCTGCACAAGATGCTCGTCGAGTTTGGCCACCGTAGGGTCTCCTACATGCTTGGAAGGTGGAAGTGAACGTGGTGTTGACCCGTCATGCAAACTGTTGTCTGATGCCCTAAATCATGTTTTAATGATTCTCAGTTACAAAAGTTCTGATCAGTCAGGAATAGTCAAAGCACAAGAAGCCTCACAACAAGTTTTTCAACTTATTTTCAGTTCTTACTTATAAAAGAAGCTAAAAAATACAGGGGTGAACAGAAAATAATGTCATTGGTTTAGTATGTTAAGGTTAGTTTACCGCCTCTTTGGTGAGTGTGAGAAGAGATTTCTGCAGTGGAAAAATGTGTAGGAGCCTCATCTATCCATAGAAGTCACATCTGTTTGTGTCTTGATCTTTTTTCTGCCATTTTGAAGTTTTTTTTAATTTCCAAATTCATTTTTGCTGCACTAAAAGAAAAAAAAAAGATCAAGTTTAAAAAAAAATGTTCACAGAAAAACAGTCTCCTCGGCTCTCCTTAGAAATTAATTCAGTATGAATGAGCCTAAAATTGATTGTAGACGTTTCACTTTATTTGTGTACATATATTTCTCTTTATGAAATGTTGACTTTAAACTCGCCTTCATGTCCAACTGTGAACCAGTGAAACTTAAGAATGTGATTCTGCATGTCGTAACGCAGCGATTCTTACTGTAGGAAACCGTATCAAAGTAAGATTTAATGTTTGTGAGGAAAATCCGTGAATCTTTATGTCACACAGAATGTGTGTGTGGAGGTTTCCTGTAGCAGCCTGAGTGTTTGATTTCAAAATCTGTCAACTGTAGTTTTGCTTTTCACGTGATGTTAGAACGGGACGGCTAAAGCAACTGTTTATTTTTGGAAGAAGCTGATGATAATATGTGAAATAAAAATCAACAAGACAAAAAGATGATTGAATGACCTTTATTTATTCTGGAGAAACACACCAACCAACCATGTTATTTATTATTATCAATCAACGTAAACTCGGTCTACGGCAGCACAGAGCGGACAAACTGCACTAACTGTGAGTCTTGGGAAGCCCACGGCGACCTTACGTAGACGCCGCAGCGTAAACACGGAAGTAGACGGGGAGGATAGACGAGGGTGATCGCTGGAAGACCATTTAGCGTTGTGAACCTTGACTGGCACAGTTTTGACAAATGGAGGATCATACATACACTGTACCAGAACAAAAAGCAGCGGACGGTGAATCCCCGTCATCCAAGAAGCGGAGACGCGAAGAAAGTAAAAGCAAGCATGACCGGAAACGGCAAAAACACGAATCAACATCGGCGTAGCGTTTACACGATGGACATCGCTGCTGGAAGACAAACGTCTTCACAGTGACGCCGCGGTAGCCTGTTTTCTGCTGGACAGGTAATTCATCCTACACACATAATTGTAGTTTGTTGGGAGATAGCGTTCGCTCGCCATTTTGTCCGCTGACGGCCACCGTACTCTTGGTGAGAGACGGGCGGTGTCGGAGTAAATCCTCTTAGTTGCAATCTAAGGTTTGAACGCCAGATGCCACTGAAAACCACACAATTCTCCTTTAATGAGTTGGACTGGTTGTAAACTTTCCCTCAAATCATGACATGAGCTTTTTAAAGACTTAAAGCTACATGTCATGATAATGCAGGCAGTTTAAGATTATTACGAGTTCTGGGGTGAATCAGAGGCTCACCAGCTAACAGGTGAGCTAACAACACCTGTGCAGACAGTAGATGACAATTTGAGGCTCAGAAACAAACTGCCCGGCGATCAAACCGCCCGAATGACTCGAGGTTAAAATGAGGGACTGTTGTGGGAAGGAACGTGGTGTTTAATGTCGCTTTTGTTTGAGTTTTCCTGCAGTTATTGTCGGAGTGCACATTTACGGATGCGGATGTGCACTGAGCGAACACAGAGCTCATGGCTACAAGGCAACCCCAGACCTGCGACAGATCTCGCGAGAGCTGTTATTCTAACTCAGACCGTGAGTGTTTGATGTCCCTAAATCCAGCTAGACTTTTACATCCTCATTGTAACGCCTCATTATAGAACCACAGTTGATAGCATTATTAGTTTGTAGAACCTGTTCGATGAAGAACTGAACCGTGCAGATCTCGCGAGAGTTCCGTAAATCAAGACAAGACCCCTCTCATCATCAGAAGGAAAAGAAGGGCGAGTGAAAAATTGTAGAAAAACTAATTTACAAAACAGATGACGTAAAATGGAGTAAACGTTTACTTTTTGAAATGTACTCGGTGTGCATGTGTGTATATATATATATATATATATATATATATGTGTGTGTGTGTGTGTGTGTGTGTGTGTATATGTATGTATGTTTTAACTAAAAGTCTTGCTTAAAGGGACAGTTCACCCCCTAAATCAAAAATACATTTCTTACACTGGCATGTAGTGCTTTTTATCCATCTACAGTCTTTTGCTGTAACTTGCAGAGTTTTGGGGATACCGCTCCTAGCAATTTCTGCCTTCTCTTCAGTATAATGGGACTAAATGACACTCAAAGCACCAAAAAATACATTTCAACATTTCAAAAAAAAAAAAATAATTCACACACCTTGTTGTGAGCACTTTCATCTAACAACTACTCTTTTATAGTAGTAACTGCCTCCTGATTTTTGGAGAGAAACACTCATTTTTCTTTTTTAGAATCTACTTTTTGGTGCTTTAAGGACCACAGTCCCAGTGACATTTAGTCCCATTATGTTGGACAGAAGGCAGACGTCTCTACAGCTCGTATCTCTCACCAAAAATATTTACGTGGATAAACAGCACTACGGACCAGAGGGAAGAAATGTGTTTTTGACTGTGGGTGAACTGGCCCTTTAAGATTTGCTTTTCACTCCTCTTTTCTATTTTTCAGGCAGACGCCCCCTAGTGGTCCAGTGTCAGAGAACATGTCCATGCAGCAGCTTCTTACATCTTCTTACATCTTATTAAATCTTCTCAGTGACTCTGTCCTCTGTTGTCGTCTCTCGTCTGGCAGGAATGCACCACTGGGGTGACTTGGAGAATCAAAAATTTTCAACATTTCAAGCTTGCAATAAAGAACAAATAAGTAAAACCCCCTCTTTGTATCTCTGCGGAAACGCAGGAGGAGACACTGTCCCCTCCTGCTGACCCGCACCGCCCTCCGCGCCAGGATCCAAATGGACGCCACGGGGGTTCGAACCAGGCAGAGAACTGCCTGCTGGCTCCGTAGCCACAATGAACCTCCACAACGCCACCTGAATCCCTTTGCACTTACACCTTTTCTCCGGGCGCTTTTATCTTTTCACTTTGGCTGTTGGACTTCAAAATTCAGTGAGGGAGATAAGGATCGAACACACGACCTCCAACTCCCAAACCACCTTCTTACGACCTGAGCTATCGTCTCAGGTGATGAAGTCCTCCTCCTCAGTGGTTTTCACTTTTGTTTTTGAACTTTGCTCTTCAAAAGTCACTGAGCCTTGTGAGGATCGAACCCACAACCTCCAACTCCCAAACCGCCTTCTTACGACCTGAGCTATCGTCTCAGGTGATGAACTTCTCCTCCTCAGAAGTTTTCACTTTCTTCTATGGACTTTGCTCTTCAAAAGTCAATGAGTCTTGTGAGGATCAAACCCGCAACCTTCAGCTCCCAAACCGTCCTCTTAAAACGTGAGCTATCCAAACGGACAGAGCGATGCCGCTTCTCACGGGTCTTCACTCTTTTCTGTGGACCGCATCCTTCCAAAGTCACCGTGGGCAACAAGAATCGAACCCATGATCTTCAGTTCTCAAGCCGTCCTCTTACCGCCCGAGCTATCGGAGAACACACTCACACCTCGCTTGGTGTCTAATAGGAGTCTGGACGACCACATTGCTTTGACTTGAAAATCTAACAGTTGTGTTTTCTTTTCAAACAGAGACACGCCGCCTTTCAGACTGAGCTCACACCTCGACTTTCAATTGTACTTATATTTCTGGGTCAAAATACTCAAAAGAAAACTTCAGAAAAAAGAAAAAGAAAGTCTCAGAGCAGGTCAGCTTGGATTTGATCCCCCAACCTCGCGTATCCGTTATCAGCCGCTTATCTTGTTGAGCTATTCCTGCTGACAAATTTTTTTTTTTTCTTCAATATTGCCAACAGTGGTGTTCGTACCTGTGGTCACCAGTTTGAGCTGTTTGGAAACCAAGTGTTGGTGTCTCTACAGACAGGTCCTCCCATCCTCAGCAGGAAGTGTTTTAGCACGAGGCAGAATGTGGAATTGAACCATCAACCTTTGGACAACAGACAATGGAGACTAACCCCCAGACTAATGCAGTACTAATGAATAATAATAATTTGTTCTGTGTGATATTTGTGGACTAAAAGTAGAAAAAAGTGAAGAAATTCTATTGTTTTTTGTTTGTAAAAGATCTCCCTGAAGTGTCGAATCCCCCCCCCCCCCCCGTTCTTTTAACCACTTCCTGTAGTCCAAGTCCCGCCCCCTCCTCTATAAATCCAATTGGAACCTTCCACTTCCTGTTTGACACTCCGCTCTTCCACCTGGAGTCGACAACAAGTGGAGCACATGGAGCCAGGTCAGTGTGTCTTTTGATCATTTGATTTACCTCCAGAAACGCTTATTTAAAAACACAAAACCAGTATTTGTTTGATTTTCATGTTAAAATACAAGAATTAAAGGCGCATTAAGATTCTGAAGGAAGACGGTTGATTGTTGAGTCAAACATTAACGAGCTTTGACCGGAAGTGATCACTGAAATACAAGGTGTTTTTGTTTGTCGTGGTCGAACAGGAATGAGCACAATTTTAAAGAATGGTTTGATTTTCATTTTCTATCATAGTATCACCAAAAGAAAGAGAGACACATTTGATGCTCTTGTCTTCTTGTGTTGTTAAATTATGGAAAACTGTAACTGTCAAAAAATTTAATTTAATTTAGTTAATTAGTTTAGTTTAGGTTAAATTATTGAATAAATAAATTAACAGCTGAACTGGGTGTTTATGGAAGACTAACTGCCAAAATCAAAAATAAATTAAGTGACTTTAAATGAAAAAAAGGCTAAATTAAGTTCAAAATATGATAAATATAATGAGAAAAATAATCAATTCAGTTAATTAAATTAAGTTAATGAATTTAATTTAAATTAAGTTACATTAGTTGATAAATAGACTAAATCTTCTTTCATGATTTGCAGTTTTATAAGATTTTATTAGTAATATTTACAGCAGAAAAGCAAAAATAAATGAATAAATTAAAAACAGGCAGGTAACTGAAGAGACATTGATACAGGAAAGATCATTAATGACAATAAAATTGTATAATAGTGTATTAAACCTTCAGATTTTTGTCACAGGGTTAGGGTTACCTGTATTTATTTTAATGTTTAATGAACATTAAAATGTAGACATGCAAAATGAAATGTAAAAAAGATAAGACAGAAATAAATGACTTTGGGGAAAAAATAAATGGGGGGAAATACAAAAAGGAATTACATTTTAAAAAGTCAATAAATAAAATGAAACTTTAAAGGGGAAGATAAATAAATAGGAGAATGAATACAAATGTAATACAGAAGCTGATTAAAATAATCAATTTATGCCACATTTTATCAGTTCATGCGTAAATTTATTTTTAATATTTTTGGTGCATTTAATGGCATATTAATTTATTTATGGTGGAATCCTCCATAGTTATGGATCATAACTGACAAAAATGGGTAATAATTTAACTTGATTTAACCTAATTATTAAGTCATTGAACTTCATTTTAATTCAATTCATGAACATAATTTAATTTTTAACTTAACTTTTTTATTTAACTTTATTTAACTTAGTCTATTTAAGTGACTTCAATTATAACTTAAAACTTAAATAACTTAATTACTTTATTATTTAAGTCATAAATACAGAAGCAAACTAAAACATAAATATCAATTTATGTCACATTTAAAAAAATTGTTAATGTCTAAATTTATTTGTAGTATTTTTGGTGCATTGAATGGCATATTAATATATTTATTTAGATTTATTTATTTTCCTCCATATGTCCCCAGTTTGGCAGTTAAAGTTAAATTATTTAATAAATAAAATTACAGTCAGACCCACTTTTGACAGTTAAAGTCCTCCATAATTTACAGGACAGGAGGACTGAATGTTCCAGTGTTGTTTTAGCTAAAATCTTCTCTGTGACTTCAGACATATTTATTATAATAAACAGAAAATGATCAAACCATTTTTTTTTTACATTTGACAAAGAAAAACAGTTTGTATTTCAGTTTTAAAGTTGGAAGCTGTGGAGAAAATAACTGATCGCTGAATCACTTAATGCGCTTTTAATTTTTGTATTTTAAAATGAAAATGAAATAACTGCTTGTTTGTTTGTTTTTAAATATCTGTTTCTGAAAGGTAAATCAAATGATCAAAAGATGCACTGACTTGGCTCCATGTGTTCCACTTGTTGTCGGCTCCAGGTGGAAGAGCGGAGGACACTGAACGAACATAAAGGGGATGCACTAGAGGGACACGTGTAATTAAAAAACGCAGCGTAAAATTTCCCATAACCCCCTGCTGGTATCTCTCCAGAGGTTCGGGAGGAGACACGGTCTCCCCCCAGCCCCTCTGCAGTGAGGCTTGTGCTCCAGGAACTGGCACCGTGTCAGAATCGAACCAGGCACTACCGGCTCTAGCACGCCCAACCGACGCTAACGACCCCTCTCCGCCACCAGCATCCCTTCACACTGAGACTAGTTCTCCGGGCGCTTTTATTTCTTCACTCTGGGGCGTTAGAGTTCAAAATTCACCGAGGACGATAAGGATCGAACACACGACCTCCAAGTCCCAATCCGTCTTCTTCCAGCTTGAGCTATTGGATCAGACACTACTGTCAGCTTTCTCCGAGGTTTTCACTTTCATCTTTGGACCACAAACTTCAAAAGTCACCGCATCTCATGAGGATTGAACCCACAACCTCAGAATGACAAGTCAGTCCTCTATCATCCTGAGCTACTCAGTCAGACGGTTGAGGTTTCTTTCTCGGAGGGTTTGAGTCTTCCTCTGGGTGTTGCACTTCAAAACTCAAAGCACTGGTTGAGGATTGAACTCACAACCTCAAAAGTTCTTGACTGTTCCTTTACTCCTTGAGCTATTGTGCTGAACACAGCTGAACTTCATTTTTCAAGCATTTCACTCTTTTCTTAAGCTGTCAGACTTCAAAATTCATTGAGTCTTATAAGGATTGAACCCCCAACCTCAGCTCCGTGAAGCAGCGCTTTAACCTCCTACGCCAGCAGTCAGACAGCTTCAGGTTCTTCCTCAGAGGTTGTGAGTCTTCCTCTGGCTGCTGGGTTTCAAAACTAATCGTTATGTTTGATGATTGAACCCATGGCCTCAAAACATCTAAACAGGTGTCTTACTCCTTGAACCAACCCACCAAAATATCATTTTTCAAGCCTTTTCTTTAGATGTTGTGATCAACTTCAAAATTAAGTTCCTGGAAGAATTGAACTCACAACCTCAAAAGTTCTGGACTGTTCCTTTACTCCTTGAGCTATTGTGCTGAACACAGCTGAACTTCATTTTTCAAGCATTTCACTCTTTTCTTAAGCTGTCAGACTTCAAAATTCATTGAGTCTTATAAGGATTGAACCCCCAACCTCAGCTCCGTGAAGCAGCGCTTTAACCTCCTACGCCAGCAGTCAGACAGCTTCAGGTTCTTCCTCAGAGGTTGTGAGTCTTCCTCTGGCTGCTGGGTTTCAAAACTAATCGTTATGTTTGATGATTGAACCCATGGCCTCAAAACATCTAAACAGGTGTCTTACTCCTTGAACCAACCCACCAAAATATCATTTTTCAAGCCTTTTCTTTAGATGTTGTGATCAACTTCAAAATTAAGTTCCTGGAAGAATTGAACTCACAACCTCAAAAGTTCTGGACTGTTCCTTTACTCCTTGAGCTATTGTGCTGAACACACCTGAGCTTCATTTTTCAAGCATTTCACTCTTTTCTTAAGCTGTCAGACTTCAAAAGTCATTGAGTCTTATAAGAATTGAACCCCCAACCTCAGATCTGTAAAGCAGCGCTTTAACCTCCTACGCCAGCAGTCAGACAGCTTTAGGTTCTTCCTCAGAGGTTGTGAGTCTTCCTCTGGCTGCTGGGCTTCAAAACTAATTGTTATGTTTGACGATTGAACCCATGGCCTCAAAACATCTAAACAGGTGTCTTACTCCTTGAGTCATAACACCAAAATAATATTTTTCAAGCCTTTTCTTTAGATGTTGTGATCAACTTCAAAATTAAGTTCCTATAAGAATTGAACTCACAACCTCAGACACACCAACCAGATCTCTATCCTCCTGAGCTACATCATCAGATGGGTGTGGCCTGTTTCTGAGGGACTTTGAGTCTTCCTCAGGTTGTTGCACTTCTGAACTCATGACACATGTTGAGGATCAAACCCAAAACCTTCTTAACTGTGTACTTGTTCCTTGAGCCGTTCAGTCTGACATGTTCAAGAGCTTTTGGGCTGTTTTGCTTTCTAATGTTTGTAATGAGGCTTGAATCCACAACCTCATAAGTGTCCAGCAATCATCTGTCATGTTGAGCTACAGAGTTTCTGTGTCTGCTTCTGAGGTTTCAGGTCCACCTCTGGGTGTTGCACTTCAAAAATGATCACATTGCTCGAGGCTCAAACACACAACCTCCAATCTTCTCAAGACTTTTTTTTTACTCCTTGAACTGTTTAGTCCAATACGCAATAATCTTTCAAGCTTTTGATTATTTTCTTTACACGTCAGACTTGCTAAGTTTTGTGGCTGTTAGGCAAAAAGCCCAAATAATAATAATAAAATAAGTTTCCAAAACCAAAAAACTGACAAGCAGGTATTTAACAGGCAGAGCTATTTAATCAAACCTTTAGACTTCCTCTCTCGGGGCTCTTGACTGTTTCTTCTGGGTGTGGGTCTTCAAAAAGCACCTTCTTGCCTGCAGATTGAACCCTGTTGTGCCTCAACAAGGACTGAATCACAAATGACATCTCTAGCAGGCTTTTACATTTAGATTTAGCAAAAAAGCATTAATCATTTAATCATTTGTCAGGTTATGTTTGGGTTTTTGTGAGTGAATATTAAGTTTTGATCAGGCTAAAACGAATTGTACCATTAGTGCAACTAAACTAAAAGTTACAACAAGATACTGGACCATGAAAGGTTTTATCAGCCAAACTTGTGACTGTCCTGATGTTGTTGATGCTCTCAGGTCCTGATCAGACAGTATGAGGCCGCGTGATTCATGTGTGAGTTCATACACGTCTGTAAAGTCACATAAATGTCCTGACTGACTGAGTCAAAGCAGTGACTGGCAGCCAAGTTAAAATGTTCCTTGCAGAATTAAGTGCTGGTTACACAAACAAGAAAAAAAAAATCTCATTGGCAGAGAACAACTCCATTACTGAGGGCCAAAAAACAAACAGCAGCTTCACAAAGAAAATTAAAAACATTTCTTACCAAAACAAAAAAGCAGGCAGCAGGATGGCAGCAGGTACAACACTTCATTCTGTGAGGAACCTGAGGAAGACTCAAAGTCCCTCAGAAACAGGCCACACCCATCTGATGATGTAGCTCAGGAGGATAGAGATCCGGTTGGTGTGTCTGAGGTTGTGAGTTCAATTCTTACAGGAACTTAATTTTGAAGTTGATCACAACATCTAAAGAAAAGGCTTGAAAAATATTATTTTAGTGTTATGACTCAAGGAGTAAGACACCAATTTAGATGTTTTGAGGCCATGGGTTCAATCGTCAAACAGAACGATTAGTTTTGAAGCCCAGCAGCCAGAGGAAGACTCACAACCTCTGAGGAAGAACCTGAAGCTGTCTGACTGCTGGCGTAGCAGGTTAAAGTGCTGCTTTACAGATCTGGGGTTGCTGGTTCAATCCTTATAAGACTCGATGAATTTTGAAGTCTGACAGCTTAAGAAAAGAGTGAAATGCTTGAAAAATGAAGCTCAGGCGTGTTCAGCACAATAGCTCAAGGAGTAAAGGAACAGTCCAGAACTTTTGAGGTTGTGAGTTCAATTCTTATAGGAACTTAATTTTGAAGTTGATCACAACATCTAAAGAAAAGGCTTGAAAAATGATATTTTGGTGGGATGGTTCAAGGAGTAAGACACTTGTTTAGATGTTTTGAGACCATGGGTTCAATCGTCAAGCAAAACAATTAGTTTTGAAGCCCAGCAGCCAGAAGAAGAGTCAAAGTCTCTCAGAAAGAGGCCACACCCATCAGATGATGTAGCTCAGGAGGATAGAGATCTGGTTGGTGTGTCTGAGGTTGTGAGTTCAATTCTTACAGGAACTTAATTTTGAAGTTGATCACAACATCTAAAGAAAAGGCTTGAAAAATGATATTTTGGTGTTATGACTCAAGGAGTAAGACACCTGTTTAGATGTTTTGAGGCCATGGGTTCAATCATCAAACATAACGATTAATTTTGAAACCCAGCAGCCAGAGGAAGACTCACAACCTCTGAGGAAGAACCTGAAGCTGTCTGACTGCTGGCGTAGGAGGTTAAAGCGCTGCTTTACAGATCTGAGGTTGGGGGTTCAATCCTTATAAGACTCAATGAATTTTGAAGTCTGACGGCTTAAGAAAAGAGTGAAATGCTTGAAAAATGAAGTTCAGCTGTGTTCAGCACAATAGCTCAAGGAGTAAAGGAACAGTCAAGAACTTTTGAGGTTGTGAGTTCAATCCTCAACCAGTGCTTTGAGTTTTGAAGTGCAACACCCAGAGGAAGACTCAAACCCTCCGAGAAAGAAACCTCAACCGTCTGACTGAGTAGCTCAGGATGATAGAGGACTGACTTGTCATTCTGAGGTTGTGGGTTCAATCCTCATGAGACGCGGTGACTTTTGAAGTTATGGTCCAAAGATGAAAGTGAAAACCTCGGAGAAAGCTGACAGTAGTGTCTGATCCAATAGCTCAAGCTGGAAGAAGACGGATTGGGACTTGGAGGTCGTGTGTTCGATCCTTATCGTCCTCGGTGAATTTTGAACTCTAACGCCCCAGAGTGAAGAAATAAAAGCGCCCGGAGAACTAGTCTCAGTGTGAAGGGACGCTGGTGGCGGAGAGGGGTCGTTAGCGTCGGTTGGGCGTGCTAGAGCCGGTAGTGCCTGGTTCGATTCTGACACGGTGCCAGTTCCTGGAGCACAAGCCTCACTGCAGAGGGGCTGGGGGGAGACCGTGTCTCCTCCCGAACCTCTGGAGAGATACCAGCAGGGGGTTATGGGAAATTTTACGCTGCGTTTTTTAATTACACGTGTCCCTCTAGTGCATCCCCTTTATGTTCGTTCAGTGTCCTCCGCTCTTCCACCTGGAGCCGACAACAAGTGGAACACATGGAGCCAAGTCAGTGCATCTTTTGATCATTTGATTTACCTTTCAGAAACAGATATTTAAAAACAAACAAACAAGCAGTTATTTCATTTTCATTTTAAAATACAAAAATTAAAAGCGCATTAAGTGATTCAGCGATCAGTTATTTTCTCCACAGCTTCCAACTTTAAAACTGAAATACAAACTGTTTTTCTTTGTCAAATGTAAAAAAAAAAATGGTTTGATCATTTTCTGTTTATTATAATAAATATGTCTGAAGTCACAGAGAAGATTTTAGCTAAAACAACACTGGAACATTCAGTCCTCCTGTCCTGTAAATTATGGAGGACTTTAACTGTCAAAAGTGGGTCTGACTGTAATTTTATTTATTTAATAATTTAACTTTAACTTCCACACTGGGGACATATGGAGGAAAATAAATAAATCTAAATAAATATATTAATATGCCATTCAATGCACCAAAAATACTACAAATAAATTTAGACATTAACAATTTTTTTTAAATGTGACATAAATTGATATTTATGTTTTAGTTTGCTTCTGTATTTATGACTTAAATAATAAAGTAATTAAGTTATTTAAGTTTTAAGTTATAATTGAAGTCACTTAAATAGACTAAGTTAAATAAAGTTAAATAAAAAAGTTAAGTTAAAAATTAAATTATGTTCATGAATTGAATTAAAATGAAGTTCAATGACTTAATAATTAGGTTAAATCAAGTTAAATTATTACCCATTTTTGTCAGTTATGATCCATAACTATGGAGGATTCCACCATAAATAAATTAATATGCCATTAAATGCACCAAAAATATTAAAAATAAATTTACGCATGAACTGATAAAATGTGGCATAAATTGATTATTTCAATCAGCTTCTGTATTACATTTGTATTCATTCTCCTATTTATTTATCTACCCCTTGAAAGTTTCATTTTATTTATTGACTTTTTAAAATGTAATTCCTTTTTGTATTTCCCCCCCCATTTATTTTTTCCCCAAAGTCATTTATTTCTGTCTTATCTTTTTCACATTTCATTTTGGATGTCTACATTTTAATGTTCATTAAACATTAAAATAAATACAGGTAACCCTAACCCTGTGACAAAAATATGAAGGTTTAATACACTATTATACAATTTTATTGTCATTAATGATCTTTCCTGTATCAATGTCTCTTCACTTACCTGCCTGTTTTTAATTTATTCATTTATTTTTGCTTTTCTGCTGCAAATATTACTAATAAAATCTTATAAAACTGCAAATCAACTAATGTAACTTAATTTAAATTAAATTCATTAACTTGATTGAACTTTTTTTATTTAAAGTCACTTAATTTATTTTTGATTTTGGCAGTTAGTCTTCCATAAACACCCAGTTCAGCTGTTAATTTATTTATTCAATAATTTAACCTAAACTAAATTAATTAACTAAATTAAATTAAATTTTTTTGACAGTTACAGTTTTCCATAATTTAACAACACAAGAAGACAAGAGCATCAAATGTGTCTCCTTTTTTTTTTGGTGATACTATGATAGAAAATGAAAATCAAACCATTCTTTAAAATTGTGCTCATTCCTGTTCGACCACGACAAACAAAAACACCTTGTATTTCAGTGATCACTTCCGGTCAAAGCTCGTTGATTGTTTGACTCAACAATCAACCGTCTTCCTTCAGAATCTTAATGCGCCTTTAATTCTTGTATTTTAACATGAAAATCAAACAAATACTGGTTTTGTGTTTTTAAATAAGCGTTTCTGGAGGTAAATCAAATGATCAAAAGACACACTGACCTGGCTCCATGTGCTCCACTTGTTGTCGACTCCAGGTGGAAGAGCGGAGTGTCAAACAGGAAGTGGAAGGTTCCAATTGGATTTATAGAGGAGGGGGCGGGACTTGGACTACAGGAAGTGGTTAAAAGAACGGGGGCGGGTTCGACACTTCAGGGAGATCTTTTACAAACAAAAAACAATAGAATTTCTTCACTTTTTTCTACTTTTAGTCCACAAATATCACACAGAACAAATTATTATTATTCATTAGTACTGCATTAGTCTGGGGGTTAGTCTCCATTGTCTGTTGTCCAAAGGTTGATGGTTCAATTCCACATTCTGCCTCGTGCTAAAACACTTCCTGCTGAGGATGGGAGGACCTGTCTGTAGAGACACCAACACTTGGTTTCCAAACAGCTCAAACTGGTGACCACAGGTACGAACACCACTGTTGGCAATATTGAAGAAAAAAAAAAAATTTGTCAGCAGGAATAGCTCAACAAGATAAGCGGCTGATAACGGATACGCGAGGTTGGGGGATCAAATCCAAGCTGACCTGCTCTGAGACTTTCTTTTTCTTTTTTCTGAAGTTTTCTTTTGAGTATTTTGACCCAGAAATATAAGTACAATTGAAAGTCGAGGTGTGAGCTCAGTCTGAAAGGCGGCGTGTCTCTGAAAAGAAAACACAATTGTTAGATTTTCAAGTCAAAGCAACGTGGTCATCCAGACTCCTATTAGACACCAAGCGAGGTGTGAGTGTGTTCTCCGATAGCTCGGGTGGTAAGAGGACGGCTTGAGAACTGAAGATCATGGGTTCGATTCTTGTTGCCCACGGTGACTTTGGAAGGATGCGGTCCACAGAAAAGAGTGAAGACCCGTGAGAAGCGGCGTCGCTCTGTCCGTTTGGATAGCTCACGTTTTAAGAGGACGGTTTGGGAGCTGAAGGTTGTGGGTTCGATCCTCACAAGACTCATTGACTTTTGAAGAGCAAAGTCCATAGAAGAAAGTGAAAACTTCTGAGGAGGAGAAGTTCATCACCTGAGACGATGGCTCAGGTCGTAAGAAGGCGGTTTGGGAGCTGAAGGTTGTGGGTTCGATCCTCACAAGGCTCAGTGACTTTTGAAGAGCAAAGTTCAAAAACAAAAGTGAAAACCACTGAGGAGGAGGACTTCATCACCTGAGACGATAGCTCAGGTGGTAAGAAGGTGGTTTTGGAGTTGGAGGTCGTGTGTTCGATCCTTATCGTCGTCACTGAATTTTGAAGTCCAACAGCCAAAGTGAAAAGATAAAAGCGCCCGGAGAAAAGGTGTAAGTGCAAAGGGATTCAGGTGGCGTTGTGGAGGTTCATTGTGGCTATGGAGCCAGCAGGCAGTTCGCTGCCTGGTTCGAACCCCCGTGGCGTCCATTTGGATCCTGGCGCGGAGGGCGGTGCGGGTCAGCAGGAGGGGACAGTGTCTCCTCCTGCGTTTCCGCAGAGATACAAATGGGGGGTTTTACTTATTTGTTCTTTATTGCAAGCTTGAAATGTTGAAAATTTTTGATTCTCCAAGTCACCCCAGTGGTGCATTCCTGCCAGACGAGAGACGACAACAGAGGACAGAGTCACTGAGAAGATTTAATAAGATGTAAGAAGATGTAAGAAGCTGCTGCATGGACATGTTCTCTGACACTGGACCACTAGGGGGCGTCTGCCTGAAAAATAGAAAAGAGGAGTGAAAAGCAAATCTTAAAGGGCCAGTTCACCCACAGTCAAAAACACATTTCTTCCCTCTGGTCCGTAGTGCTGTTTATCCATGTAAATATTTTTGGCGAGAGATACGAGCCGTAGAGACGTCTGCCTTCTGTCCAACATAATGGGACTAAATGTCACTGGGACTGTGGTC